>NC_090224.1:10960000-11313333 GCF_024489055.1 Chanodichthys erythropterus | reverse complement strand
GATTGAGAGAAAACAGAGACAGGTTTTCAAAGTAAAGACATTCATCAAGCAGGTCTAGTCAATTTTGTGTTACTTCACTCCTAGGGGTCATGTTTCAAACTTTCTGGGGCCTGAGTTAGTCAAGATCACCAGCTTTAGCAAGACTGAGGTTTTTTTTTTTTTTTGGCCAAAACAGGTGGTGTTCCACAAGGCTTGATTTTTAGGTCCGTTTTTATTTCTATGCCTCCTCCTTTAATCTCTGGTGTTTCCATTTATGCTGTTTTTTCCACTAACAACCATTCTTACTCTGGAGTCTGGACTAAAGTTTACTTATCAAGCTTAAACTGTATTAGATTCTTTGAAAGGCATCATAGGGTTGGATTGTTTGATCCGAGTAGTTTTTTGGCTATCCGGGGAGCGAAGCAGGAAATGAAATTATGTAATTTAGCGCTGTAGAATGAATGAAAGGAAATAGACTGAGATCCAGATGTTGATTTTCTATAGGGGGTTCATTGACCCCTGCAAGAATTTAAAAATCTCCTGTGAAATCTCCAGTTTATAGAATATTTCCATAGATCTCATAGCTCCTGCTCCTGTATTTGACATTTCTATTCTCAACTTTCTGCCTGCTTCCCATTCTGAGTTTGGATCTGTCCAGAGATTGCATTTCTAATAATCCAGGATTTTTCCTATATAAAGCATTTTTATTGTTGAGTGTTGAACATATTAAGAACAGTTTAGTCTGCTGTCTTTAATTTATTTATTTCTTAAGCCCACAGTAATCTAGACTTCCCACTCACTATTGCTTTTGTGAGATGAGCATTTTAACATTTTCTATGTCAGCAAAGATTGTGAAACAGAGATCCAACTTCCCAGAGCTTCACTGTCACTCATCCCCAGCCAGAAGTGTTTGACATGTCGTTTCAGAGGCCACATGTTTTCCTGGTTTTCTGACGCTATTGTGTTAAGCTGTAATTGTCTACATCCGTTTCTTGCATGGAGATGGTTTAGGATTTTGTCGTTCATGATGTCGTTCTTTATTTTAAGTACTGTTTCACTGTACCTGTGCTAAACATGAACTTGGCATTAGTTGTTGGCAGTGTTTATTTATAGCTTTTAGAGATGCTGTCTTTTTCCATTGACAAGATAAGAAAGAACCTTCTTGGCTTGCACAGTTGCACATGGTATTCTTTCAGATGTTAAGCCAGTACCAAGAGATGATTAAAACAAGAGCCTTTAAAATTCCGTACATTGTTTTGGAATTACAACATTCTGATAAAGCCTCTAAACCCCTTCTCCATTCTTTCCTTGTTACACTTACTTGTCTTTAATATTTATTTTTCTCTGTTTCTCATAGGTTAGAGGATGTGGAATCAGAGCAGAAGGCTCTGATGGTAGTCAAGGATCCTCTATATTTCAGAACTCCACCCCCCTGCCAGCCACCCGTCAACAGGACCAAGTGCATGAAGTCAGTATTGAGCTTGTTTTAACATCACTGTTGATATTACCCCATCCCCTTTGTTATTCAAATGCTGATTTATTATACATTTAATAGTGTTAGTAGTATCTGGCAGTTCGAGCCAATTCTCTTAAAATTTTGTTTATAGAGCATCTGGTCCGCAATGCCCCAAATTTGCCCGTCTGATCTGATCTGAACTGAGAAGGAATTTTTATTACAATAGCCCTAAACCATAGCTCTGTTATGACAGTAAAAGATAATTGTAGCAATCTTCTGATCAATACTCCGACAGCTGTTAGATCAGCTTTTTTAAAAGGATAGTTCCGCTCCTTGATTATGAGGTTGAGCCATATTTAAATCTGTTGTAAAATACTCTATAAACACATACCTGTGACTTCATTACATCAACATTACTGCAGCAACGCTTTAAATTATTTGTTATTAATAAATGATTAATTTTTTTGGCTGTGTGTTTATATGTGGTAATCATTTTAAAAAGCAATTTAAAAAATGAAAAAGCATTTTTCCATAAACCCATGGTTTACAGTGATTTTAAAGCCCCGATATACTTTAAGCGAAATCAAAGAACGATCTGGTGTGATGTCAGTTTGAACAAAATCTGATCATTTGATGTTCATTTTGGTAAACGCCTTCGAACTACTATTGGTCTGTGGTGATTACACAATAGGTAGATGTGGCTTTGACGTGAAAATCTTCTCTGGTTCATTTCTTCTATCCATACTGTCGAGGTCAGACCCCCATGAATAAAAACATGAATACAGTCGCTTTATAGAAGAAATTAAATTTTTAAATAGAATTGAAAGAGACTGACACTTTTTCATGTTTAATGCTGTAAAGTTGCTTGATTGTAAACAGTCTATTGTATAAAGTGGTATATAAATAAATGTGACTGGAGTGCCGAATTGCAGAGCTTGTGCAAACATCCACATCGCTATGAACAGATGCTTTCTTAACTACTGTTTTCACACCGCTGTTGTTTATTTTGTTATTAAAAAGGAAAGCGTGCAGCACATTTACATATCCTTCTAAATGCCACTCTCAGCAATGTGGCTAACACCACTGGCCATGTATTTTGAACGTCTTTTTATCCCTAAGCGAAAAAAAATGAAAATTAACTTTGCTGTGAGTATATGGGGACCTTTAGAACAGCTAATGTGTCTAAAATTACTGTAAACCATGGGTTCTTGGGACTTATTGCTTTAATAAGTAATTTTTTTACTCTTCTCTATATACTCTGTTTAAATGTCATGTAGTTTGGTTGCAATTTCAAATTCTATGTCCAGCCATTCATCAAATTCCACAAAGATACATTCTTGTTGACCAACTTTTTTTTTATTTATTTTTTTTAATGCTAAACCACTCTGTTCTGAATGATGTCATTTTTCATTTTACCACCTGATATATTATAAAATTGAAATGATGTTTCTGCTCTGCATAACCATAGGATAGCACATGAGCTGAGAGGCTGGGTACATCGTCATGAGGTTGAGCGGACCAAAACCCGCCGCATGAGCAACACTCAAAACAGAGGCAGAACCATCCCGGTATGACCTAACAACATTTTCCTTTAAGTCTCAATTGTCTTTCTAAATTTATTTTATTCTTTATTTTTTGCTTTCTTTCTGACATTGTGGAAAATCAATCCTAAAGACTGGATTTGAATTGGATCAGATTTGTGTGAACAAAGCCAGAGAGAGACACCACCTAAAGATCTTGACATTGTCCAGTTGTAGTGTTTGAATAGCCTTGTTTTTTTCTCTTTGACCTTAAGCATGACATCTGTATCAGTACAACCCAAGTGCAGACTCTTTGTTGCATACCTCCAACCTGGATACAGGCAGCTGAGAACCACCAGGATATAACACTGTTTATTTTCTTTAAATAGATCTTTCTAAATGTTTACCTTAGGGATGAGACCCCTTTCTTTGCTCGCTCTCCTTTCACACTGCTTGTCTCTTTCATTCCTTTTTAACCCACTCTTAGTATAATCCAGTAGTCTTGGGAAAGTAAACAGCCCCCTAGCCCAGTCTGCTCAGTCAATCTGACTTCTCTTTCTGACTAATTTCCTTTTTTTTTCTTTACAGTCTCTGCCACACTAAGTCTGATTCTCTTGAAAAAACACTGTCAGTAGCTTTGCTTGATTTGAATGTGTGTAAAAAAAAAAACCAAAAAAAAAAAACCTTGCTGTTCTGTTTAAGCCCTAAAAGCCCTATATAGAGTAGTTAATTCATATTTTCCCACAATGGTGAGAAAATATTAATCAATTAATCTTATTTAATGCTTGTCTGTTTCAAGTCTTGAAATGCATACACACATTTAACATTTACCTTATTTGATAGCCAACATATTGACTCCTGAAATGGTTATACCACAGCCACAAATCAATGATAAAAGTTCAGAGATTAGCCACATGGATCAGGATGGTGTAGCCTAATGGTTTTAAGAATAGGTCTGGAAACTAAAAAGTTTATTGTTTCAAATAATCCTTAATCTATCACTGTTGTGCTTTTGAGCAAGATGCTTAAACACATTGTTAATCCAGATGGACTGTTTCTGTAAATGATCATGACTGTATTATGTGGCATAACATCGCATAAATGTTCAAAAAACATATTTTACCATCTTTGGTAGCAGATTCTTAACTGAAAGCTGTATTGAAATAATTTTACATAAATAGTCCTGTGACTAAAAAATGCTTCACAAATTCGTAGTTCCAGAAACCTTCCCTTGAGCCTTGTTTAGGTTTAGTGTGAAGCTGTACGGTTTACGCTACGTACAGGCAGAATTAATCAGACTGTTGCTTTAGTTCCTTATCATTTATTTTTTCAGAAAACTAATAGTGAGAGCAGTTGGATGGACAGCTTGTTATGATTTTGAGAAGCATAGTGTGCAGCAAGTTGATTGTTTGAAAGGCTGTACTGTGTTCGAAGTGTCTGTTGGGAAACTGCCCTGACAGACACAAACACACATATATTCACTGATAGCCATTTTCCATTAATAGGTTCCCATCACCCAATCTGAAACTCTTCCATGCGTTTCCACTACATTAAAGGCCTTCTGGGCCAGAAAAAATGTGTCCTGTACCAAAACCCTGGTGGTCTTAAACAGGAACCGCTAATGCCAGGGAAGTAATGTCTTCACCAACAACGACAACTCAGTTTTTTCTCATTTTAATCACAAAGCTGTTTACTCCGGTACTGCCAGTTTACATAATGTTTGCTTTCCATCACCAAGACTGAGCCACTAAGTAAATACTGTCGTCATGCAGGGTGCTGAGAGGTTGGGTGATTGGATATAGATTGGTATACTGACGGATGGCTATTTCCCAGACTCTGTGTCCTGTCAACACAGAGCACAGAACTAAACAAAGTGTGAGAGAGATGCACTTTATCAGCCTAACACTCGATGACAGGAGCTGAAGTATAGAGATATTAAAGGTGCCCTAGAACTTCTCTTTAAAAGATGTTATATAAGTCTAAGGCGTCCCCTGAATGTGTCTGAAGTTTCAGCTCAAAATACCCCATAGATTTTTTTTATTACATTTTTTTAACTGCCTATTTTAGGGCATCATTAACTATGCACAGATATATAGGTTGCGGCCCCTTTAATTCTCGTGCTCCCCCGCCCCCGGAGCAAGTGTTTAAAAATTAAAATAGCGATGGCTCTTGTCTCTGTGAATACAGTAGTAAACGATGGTAACTTTAACCACATTTAACAGTACATTAGCAAAATGCTAACGAAACATTTAGAAAGACAATTTACAAATATCACTAAAAATATCATGTAATCATGGATCATGTCAGTTATTATTGCTCCATCTGCCATTTGGTAAAAGGAAGTGACATTTTTCTGTTCATTGTCCAACAGAAAGCAGATAAACAGGCTGAGGTACCACAGATAATGACACAGATCCAGTACACGGATTCAACCGAAAAGTAAGTTTCACTAGATGGGTGGGGTGCGTCATTGTTTGGGCCTAACAGCATATCATTTAGTCCCTGTCATCATGGTCTGTGTAGTGTTTTATCAGTGCTATACAGGGTTTTTAAAGGGCTTGCTAATGCAAGCAAACTTTTATTTGTAGTGTAAACTTATGTTGTAATGTTCACTAATGTTCATTCTGAGAAATGGTCTAAGGACAATTAGAATTTGTGTTACAAAGACAACTGAAGTTTGAAGCCCAATTCATGATCTGCCAAAGTAGGTGGTAGATTTGGCAGTAATCTGGAGTGTGTAGAGGTGTGGAAATCTGCCCCGATTATTATTATATTTTTTTTAAAGATAATTTTTCCGAAGCTGTCATCCAGTAGTACTGCTTGAGGGTAATTTTTTTGACTATGCCATATATTGATTTTTTTTTTTTTTTTTTTTTTTTTTTTCTTTTCTTTTCACAATCATCGGTACATGTTATTCCATTATTTGTTCATAATCTTTCATGAAATTATAGTACCTCTGTAATAACTTTCCTTTTCAGTGTAATGTTAAGGTTGATGTTAAACAACAGCCAAACTGCTATATAAGTATCATTTTAGGTTATTCTTGCAGGCCATTCAGCCTTTAATATAATTTTTTTCTAATAGTTAACCAAGTAATTATGAGATGGTCTCAAGGGTGAAATTGACTCTTAGCTGTCATGTCCCAATCAAAAAGCCACCTCACAAGTGGGTGCTGGTGTGTTTTTAAGAGGGGAGTAGACCTCCACAAAACACTGCAAGCTCCATTTTGAAACCATTATCAATTCCAGATGTATAAAATCAAGTCACATTCTGTTTCACTTGGAAATATGTTACATTACAGTACCGTGTGATATGAATTTCTGTTGACTTAAAATCTATCCTGGATTATTGAGGGGGGAGCAGTAAAAAAAAAAAATCTCTTGACTATTTTTACACCTTACAGATGTATCTGCCTACATACCCGTTTTTTTGTTTGTTTGTTTTTTTGTTTTTTGTTTTGTGTTTTTTGGGTGGATCACTTGTTCTCCCTCAGGGTAAATCATATTTTTGACTGCTATAGTTTGGCTGACCTCAGCAGTGCATTGGGCCAGAAATCAGCATGGCTGACATTCCATTGCATCACACTGACAACAGGGGAAAGGCCACATTCACATAGGAAAGAAAGTGTTTTATCAAGAGATTTGAGAGAACTGTTATTAGACTTTTCACTTGCTCATAGTTACATATTATATTTATTATAACATATGCAGCAAAGTAAACCAGATATAGCTAGAACTTTTTGAAATTAAATTATCAGTATATAAGTAATTCACTATGCAGTACAAGTCAAAGATTTTACCTGCAGTAAACATTATAACAAGCACATGCAGTACTTATCCTTGGTAAAATGTAAAACGGTGTTTGAAGTGTTTGTATCTTGTATGTAGGATTCCCAGCAGCGAGCTGCAGGTGTACTATGCCCCACGCCGCACCTACAATGACTTCTTTGATGAACTCAACAGAAGAGGGGACACATTCTACGTGATCTCTTTCCGCCGGGTAAGCTGACCTATCTGCTTTCTATCAGACTGTGGCCACACATGAACATGGTTAATTGGTTTTAGAGCCCACACAGCATCATAAAGGGACACTTGAGATGGTTCCACCACAATAGAGCACATGACCTGTCAGAGAATCTTCTAGCATGTTAAATCTTGGGAGGTCTCCTGTTTTTTTCACTTTGTAAACTATCGTTCTTGTTTGAAATAAAACACACAGTGGTTCTTGTAATGACAGCTATTTTTTAAAGATATACAAACCAGTCAGATAAATGTTTTTTTTTTTTTTTTTTTTTTTTTAATTAAATTAAATTAAATTAGATTATATTGCACTAATTATGTTGTACAAAATTTCAAAAGTTTTGGGTCAATAAGATTTTAAGAAATTAATACTTTTATTCAGCAAGGATGCATTAAATTGATCAAAAGAGATAGTAAGGACATTGATAATGTTACACAAGATTTGTATTTCTATAAAATGCTTTCTATACATCAAAGAATCCTGAAAAAAAAAATCCACAAAAATATTAAGTAGCACAACTGTTTAACTTTGTTTAATAACATTGATGATAATAATAAGTGTTTCTTGAGCAGCAAATCAGCTTATTAGAATGATTTCTGAAGGTTCATGTGATAGTGAAGACTGGAGTAATGATGCTGAAAATTCAGCTTTGCCATCACTGGAATAAATTACTTTTTAAATATTACAATATTACAATTTTAAATTGTAATATTTCACAATATTACTGTTTTTGCTGTATTTTGTTCAAATGAATACAGTCTTAATTCTCTTTTAAAAACTTAAAAAAAAAAAAAAAAAATTAAATCTTTCTGACTCCAAACCTTTGAACGGTATTTTAGTTTCAGTATAAAATGCTTCTATCTGCCTATGACGACAGTTACAAGCTATACTCAAATCAATACCATCAAAGTTTAAAGTATTATTTGTCAAAGTATTGCAGCTGTGTTATGAATTTGACTCTGAACTGGGCTGCGAATGTGCCTTTCCTACTACATTTAGCAATAAATTGTAACTACCATCCATCTCAGTCTGGCATCTCCAGGGCATTTATGATTCAGTGGCATACACTGAATCCCCTCAGATTTGATGTCAGATGACCTGCACCACAGAACAGTAACTCATTGGATTTGCCAAGTTTGTGAGATTCATGGTATAGAATCATCAGAATCTATTTAAGAGATTGTTGTTTGTTCCTCTATTGTTCGAGGCTGTTTGAATCAACTAAACAAGACTGTTTCTTTTGTGTGGTCTTTGTAACAGACAATATACACAATTTTTTGTAAGCGAACAAATATTTTTTTGCTGATACTTTTACCTTTGTAATAGGCGAAAAGTTTGAATCTGCTAAGAGTTATTCAA
The DNA here is from genome assembly GCF_024489055.1 of Chanodichthys erythropterus. Classification (NCBI taxonomy): domain Eukaryota; kingdom Metazoa; phylum Chordata; class Actinopteri; order Cypriniformes; family Xenocyprididae; genus Chanodichthys; species Chanodichthys erythropterus. The sequence goes on along the minus strand of NC_090224.1, from coordinate 11,304,999 downwards.
ATGAGTCTCATTTGAATAACTTTTTTGTACACGTTCATGATCTCAAGCTGGGTGTAAGTTATTCAGAGTCAGGCTGCATTTGTAGTAATCTGCATAAAAAAATTTTTGTGTTTGTCTAATTGCACGTCATCTTTGATCAGTTAGTTTTTTTTTTAATCCTTGTATGTTTAGTTTTTTCCATACACTCAGTACCTGCTTTTGATTATTCACTCGGAAGATTTGAATAATGTTGGCTGACATATTTGAAAAAAGTGTTCTTAAATATGTTTTGTTACGAAGGGAACGACATACCCACGTTGGCTCAAAGGAAAAAGGCAAAATTAGCATAGCAAATATTTTACCAGTTTGCATGGGACGTGAGAGTAGATGGCTATCACATTTCATCCTGGTGACTTACTATTTTTTTTTTTAATGGCAAACAGGTCTTCATGTCTCTTTTTTTTTTTTTTTTTTGAAACTAAAACAAAGAAATGACTCATCATGTCAGTGACTCATAATTAGAAAAAAAAGATGTTTTTGTGGATGCTGCGCCCTGTTCTGCCAGTTCTTTTTTCAATCTTTTTTTTTTTTTTTAACTTTTAAAGACTTAAAAATCAAAGTTGTCATTGTTTTTGGTGTTCATTCAGTCCTAAAAATCAGCCTCATCATAGGTGAGTTGAGCCAGAAGATGTTTGACTGGTTTAGTCATAATCAGTCACTGCCCTGTTTTCTATGTTTCAGTATGTCTCTTGGTTTGTTCACTCTTTTGGGAAGTCAGACTTAAAAAAATATTGACTCAGCTCCTCCAAAACATCCTCAGATGCTGACCTCAATTTATGAATGTAAAGCGGTCAATGCAATTCTGTCCGTCTAAGATTCTAACGTGTGACCTTTTTGTTTAATAGTAGACAGATAATCAGTGAAAAATTGAGATTTTAAAGGGGTTTGTGGACAACCTCAAGAGGGTTATTTATGGTTTATCACAAAACAACTAAAATTATGAAGGGGAAATTTGGATAGTTCATCCAAAAATGAAAATTGTCACCTACCTTTTTAAATATAAAAGGAAAATAATAATAATGAGTTCAAATAACATGGGTGAGTAAATGAAACTTTTCCAACTATTTTTGGGTGAACTAGTCTTAAGTTGAGTTCAACCACTCAACAGCCCTAATTACAGCATTTTAAGTCTCACAGCCATGAGTCCCTGGGCTATTGCTAAACAACACATGTTGCCTTTTAGCTTGTTAGATCAGCCCTTTTCTGATTTGTTTTCAAGAATGTGAAGCTTAGAATGGAGACAATCCATTTAAATAAAGGATGAAAGTAGTTGTTAATTGTTTCAGAAATGAGAGAAAAATCACAAACTTTATTAGTTTTTGTTTGTGGCTTTATTATGTTTCCTTGGTTTCTGGGCATGTGTCTCTGAGAATTTGCTTGTCCTATTTATTTTTGCTTCTCTGGACTGTGTTTGCAACTAAATAGTCTGATCTCCCAGAGTTGCACTTAAAAACGTTTAGACTGCACTAGGGATGATTCTATTGTCATTCTCATGTAAGCCAATCATAATATCCTCAGCTTGCAGCTCCCTCTGAGCCTGTCACACTTTAGAGTTGACGAGAAGTTCATGCCTATCTGATGAGATGGGTATAGCTCATACCATTCTCCACAATCACTTGCCCTTTCATTCTTTATGTCTCTCTACTTTTCCTAACCTTTCTCCTCATTGGCACTAATCATGGCAGCTATTGAATCAGAGGATCGCACACACAGGTTTCGGAGATGTTCCAGGACACCTGCTGGAGTACACAAAGGGAGAACTTGGCCACCGCTCTTCCTAAAAGACCACATTGTTATAATCTAGTTTAGAGAACCACAGTGGGTTGGGGAAGAGGGGAAAAAATGCCAGAATAAGGTGTAACACAAATGTAATAATCTTTGAGAAATATTATGACATATTTGGTGTTTTGTGTCTCTTTTTAATCAGGAACAGAATTGAACATTAAATGGATATTTCACCCAAAAGTGAAAATTTTGTCTTGCTGTCATAAATTTCTTCCATTTAAAAAGGCAATGACAATGAATGGAGATTCAGCTAGACAATTGGAATCTATTGAAGAATAAAAGTAATGCAGATTTGCAATGAAATTAAATGAATAATTAAAGACAGGATTTTTATTTTTGGGTGATCTATTTGTGTCTCTTGTGAATTCCGTTTTCTGCAAAGCTTTACTACAGTGACAACAGATGGTATTAAGCACTAACACGTTCACTGAAATCTACATGATTCAAATCCATGAACCATTTCCCATCCATCACATAGACATGAGTGTTATTACATTCTCCAGGGCTTTCCTGTCCATATGGTTTCTGTCTTCAGCAGGTGTGTGTCCTGACAGAAAAATGTCTCCGAATGGTACATTGAGTTAGATTAATGTATACAAATTTATGACCTGATTATAGAATTGTTCTTTGACACTCTCTAGCGCTTCAAATTTTAACTTGATTGCACTGAAAGAAACTGGCTTCAGCAAATGTTATTTGTATAAACACTAACATTTGGGTAGTGTGTATATATGTATATCAGTATGATTTTCTTTTTAAAAGAATTTAATTACAAAAAAAATAGTTCTTTTGATTAAAAAGCATGCATAATGGTTTCCACAAAAACATAAAGCAGCAACTGTTTTCATCATTGGTAATAGTAAGAAATGTTTCTTGAGCATCAAACCAGCATGTTACAGTGATTTCTGAAGAATCATGTGATGCTGAAGACAGAAGTAATGACTGCTATAAATTGTGATATTAAAGAGTAGTAAATTGTAATAATGTTTCACAATATTAATGCATGAGCATAACATTTACTTTTAAAAAACATGAAAAAATCTTACACACCCTAAACTTTTAAACGGTAGTGTATACTGTTATCCAAGTGATACTGTATGATCAGGATATCAAGGTCTCCATCCTCAGACTGTTAAACTTTGACTGCGCTGAACAGTAAAAGTTATTCAGCAACCAGATTTATGCTTCAAACATCTTCAACAGTGACCAGAGCCATTTATGTCCTCACCAAAGTAATAAACTGTCTTCATGCATGTGTTTTTATGGCTGTTCTTCTTTTACTTACAGGATCACCTCCTTCTTCCTGCCACCAATCACAACAAAGGCAGCCGCCCCAAGATGTCTGTGATCCTGCCAGCTATGAATTACAATGGTAAGAGAAAAGAGTTGTGAATGATCTTGTTATCTAATGAATGGTCTGTGCGCACATGAATCTAATGCAGATTTTTGGTCCTTGTCTCACTGATTTTTAGCACAATGAGCACTGATTTTTAAGATGCTGTATCAAGTTATAAGTAGTTTATTAAAAACGTGTCTTGCAAGAAGTGCATTGTTCCATTCTCTTGCAAATGCCTAGGTGTTTTTGATTGCATGCAAAAAAAAGAAAAAGTCTTTGGACTGGAAAAATAGATGTTTGTTTGTATTTAAACACACATCCTACACTCAAAACCACCATAGCCCAGACTTGTCCTGCTCTTAGACCATTACTGTTTATGCCTTTGTGCTGATGAGAACACAGTCGGATCACTGTTCTTAAAACCAGTATGGTGTCTCCGCTCACAGCAGGCCTGTAGCCTCTGATTACAAAACTGCTGGATGAGAAGGTTCCACTCAGAGCCCTGACAGGGGACCAGTACACAAGAGCTCCCAGAGATAATAACATTTAACGAGCCAAGCAGGGGATTGATTAGACTTCTGGGATTGATTTAGTGTGTGTGTGTGTGTGTGTGTGTGTGTGTGTGTGTGTGTGTGTGTGTGTGTGTGTGTGTGTGTGTGTGTGTGTGTGTGTGTGTGAGGTGTATATATATTAAAAATAAGTTAAATGTATTGCATTTCATTTTATTTATATTATAGCATTTTAATATTTATATATTTATATAAAAAAATACATATATTATATTATATTATATTATATTATATTATTTTATATATTATATTATATTACAGGATCAGTTATTAATATTTCGTAGTTTCTCTTGTTTTTGCATGTTTTTGGCATGTTTGGCATATATCTTTGCCTTTTCACATGTCTATAACAGTTCCATATTCCCTTTATTATTGAATTTCTCTACTTTTATTCCTTGGCTGTGTTTATAGTATTAGATGAAATTATTCTGATACTGATCTCAGGGAAATGTAATATCCTGACCTTGCAGGTCTTTTTTGTGAAAGAGAGAATCATCTAAGTATAGTCATTTCTATCATGATTGTGTTAATACCTCATGTCTGAGTCCTTGGCAAACCTTTTAGTAGTTATCTCATAGTTGCTTGCTTGTGTCTCTGTGAGACACATTGACACATTGTGAGATGCACTTTTAACTAGTCGCAGACACCAGGACAAATTGCAAACCTGTTTGAAATCTTTTCGACTAGTCTTCAGGTGTGTGCACTGTCCCAGCAGTGAGCTAGAGAGCCACAAATGCTAAAATTGTGAGAAAGAAATAGAAAAAAATGCACTGGGAACCAGAGTTTTAAAAGATCTCTCCAAAAATGAGGGCGTTTTATCCAAGTTGTTTAATGACAAGAAGAATAAACATTCCTGTTGCTATGTGCGTGAGTTTGTATGAGAAAGTGATGTCTGGGAAGAGCATGATGTTGTAATTGACGCACATAGCCTGTGATTAGTTGTGCAGCTCAACAAAAAACAAGAAACCTGCCATATCTTAAAGATCATAGACTGGAATTGTTTATGTAACCTAAATCTAACTATTCCCTCTTGAGAAGACAGTTGAGCGTGGTGTATTCTCAATCAGTTTTTTTCTGGCTCCATTCTGTGTTGATTTAGAAATGCATGTTCAATGTTGGGTTCACAAGGTTTTTTTTTTTGGTTTTTTTTTAGTGAACCAGTTTTGGACAACTCTGAACAGAAGTTTAGTTTTGGAAATTGCCCCCAGCTGATTCTGTTCTGTTCTACATGTTCAAGATTGTGTTTGGGTCAGGGATGGAGGAAAAATCTTTCAGTTTTCAAGGTGGTTGATTTCTGTCTTGAAAACAACATGAATAACAAAACAATAGGTTTATTTTCTCGATCGATTTCAATTTCATGTTTGGTTTGGAGGCTGTTGCTGCAGTGCCTGGCAGAGTCAGTACATATATTATCTGTTTTCTTTCACTGGCTTCCCTGTGGGGAAGTGAGTCAGCATTATAATTGTTTGTGGATGTTGAAGGTGATGACCATCATAATATTCCCCTTTCTTTCTTTGTTTGTGCACTGCACATGTTTTCAAAGTCATATCAGTGAAAGGCATTGCTTTAGTCAAAAGCAAAAAAACTTTTGTCCAGTTCATAGACAGTTTATAGTGACAACAAAGTCTCATAAGCTCCACAAATTACAAAAAAAAAAAAAAAAAAATTACATCTTATGCATTATATTCCAAGTCTTTTGAAGCCATACTCTAGCTTTTTGTGCAGAAACATCTGAACATACATTTACTCATAATCTTTCCCTCCAGTGAACTGTTAAATCACAAATCACAGTTACTGGATCATTTAGTCAGTGAGTTGAATTCGGCAACCAAATCAGTGAACGATTCATTCTTTTGAGATGGTTCTTTTTATTAATGAACTGGTTCATCCACTTCACAAGTTAGGAGGATTAATTAATAACAAATCATAGTTCAACTCAATGACTCAATTAATATTTAGTCAAATTATTTGTTTTTGGGTGAATTATTCCTTTTTAGGCTGTAAATATTGACCATTTTTGGGATAAACCACTGCTGTTATATGGGAAAAGTGAGTTTGGCTGGAACCTCAAATGTTCACAACCACATTCTCATAAGGAATTTACCCTTGAGTCCACATGTTGCCTTAATCAGTATTTTAAATGGTGTTTGGAAAATCAGGCCTAGCCCCAAACATATCCAAAAAAGGGAATTCACCTAACTAAAAGCCTTCTGTTAGAATGTAAAATGACATTTCTGACATATTGGAAACTTTATATATAGGATGGAAAGATCATATTTTAATATGTGATGATATGTACAGCTCAGCAGTTCAGTGTCATTTTAGTGCTTGCAGTGAAATACAGTGAGATGACTGAGATGATTGCTATAACCCATCATCTGTGATGATTTCTGCAGCATTGCTGAGGTTTCTTTAAAAAAGCACCTGTGAAAATACACATTCTGTGAGATTTTTAGACTTTATTCTATAACATTATGGTAGTATTAGAGATGGATGGGAATATTTTGGTTTCAGGAACACGTCAGAGAGACCGTGAAGTTTACTGTAAATCACTGCTATTGAGATCATCATTGTGGGTGTGCGGCCGAAGCGCTCTTCAAGAACGACTAAGTGTAGGATGCGATGCGTAAATGTATTCACCAGCAATGGCTGGAAAAGTGCTTTAGATTGACCTACCATGATGCGCTCCAACCTATAAAGTTTTTATCAGTGCTGGAGTCTGCTGTAAAAGTTACTTTCCTGCCGCCCATATGCTGTGCATGCATGTGAAGCTCTCTCTCATCTTTGTTGGTATAGAGGGCTGCCCTTATAGACAATAGGCCATAGAACATCTGTAGTGAGTGTAAAGCGTCATGCTTTTAATGCTTCCTTACAAAATAATAATCACTGCTTGTGTTTGACGAGCACTTTAATGAGTCTGTCATTACACAGGTAAAAAAGTCTCAACCTGACCTTAGCGTATGTTAAACCAAAGCTCAATCAGTATTGCTTACTGCATATTTTAGAAGAGTCTCAGTTGTATGAATGTAATGGGAGTGTTAAATTTGTACTTGAGTACCAGTAGATTTTTATAAGTAAAAGGGTAATTGCCTATTAAAGGATTAATTCACTTTCAAATGAAAATTAGCCCAGTCTCAAGCCATCCTAGGTGTATATGACTTTCTTCTTTCTGATGAACACAATAGGAGAAATACTGATAAATATCCTGACGCATCCAAGCTTTATAATGGCAGTGAATGGGACCAACGAGTATGAAGCTGAAGAAAGTGCTTCCATCCATCATAAACATATTCCACATGGCTCCGGGGTGTTAATAAAGGCCTTCTAAAGCGAAGCAATGAGTTTGTGTAAAAAAAAATTAAAAAAATCCATATTTAACAAGTTATGAAGTAAAATATTTAGCTTCCGCCAGGCCGGCTTCCGTATTCAGAGCACTAAGAAAGTGTAAAACTCTTGCAGTTCAAAAGCTTACGCTACGTCCTACGCCTTCCTATTCAACTTACGGAAAAACTGTAACTGACACACTTTCTTTGTAACTTGAATACGGAAGGCGGTCTGGCGGAAGCTAGATATTTTACTTCATAATTTGTTAAATATGGATATTTCTTTTACACAAAGTCATCACTTTGCTTCAGAAGGCCTTTATTAACTCCCCGGAGCCGTGTGGAGTATGGGTATGAAGGATGGATGCACTTTCTTCAGCTTCATACTCATTGGTCCCATTCACTGCCATTATAAAGCTCGGATGCATCATGATATTTATTAATATTTCTCCGATTGTGTTCATCAGAAAGAAGAAAGTCATATACACCTAGGATGGCTTGAGGGTGAGTAAAGCTTGGGCTAATTTTCATTTGAAAGTGAACTAATCCTTTAACACACTTATGTATGACACAGCATTGTTTAGTTTCTGAATTATGCCACACATTGGGGTTAAATTATGTTGTTTTTAAATGTGCTGTGTACTAAAACTTTTATTATTTTGTCTTGACTTAGACTTGACTTCCCACAATGATGGAAAACCTGGAAATATCAAGGACTTTTAAAATTGTGATCTCCAGGCCTGGAAAAGTCATAGAAATTAGTAAAATCTTAAGTTTCTATAAGAAATATTATTGTTAATAGTTTTGCTTAACTCTAAAATGCTATTTTTGGAGAATTTTGTACACTGTCGATCAATAAATAAAATAATTTACTTTCCTAATCCAAAAGGTACCTGACATACACATATTCAGTATGTTTACCCCTATAATCTCTTTGAAACATTTAAAAATCCTTATCCAGTAATCACGATTGACTGGAAAAGTCCGAGGAATTTATTGGTCAAAAAGTCTGAGTTATGAGAGCTATTATTTTTAATCCATTGTGTTGGAAATGCAGTGCTGACTATTGGATTTTCAGTCATGAAATTTCAGTATTATTCTGCACAAAGAAAAATGCAATCCATCTCACAATTGAGCTTTCGCCTGGAGTTTGATTGACAAGCGATCTAACCAATCAGAACGCCGCATCCGCCATTTTGTCCGTCAATGCAACCAGTAGTTAAAAGATTAACCTCGGTGGAGTTAAACTTGAAAAATGGTGTGTATTGACGTCTTTCCGCGTTTGAAACAACATTCATTCTCATGTTCATGGACTAATAGGAAGAGATGATCTGTTTTTACGAGCGGTTGAGCTGAGGATCTACAGCAATCTGTCACGACCATGGTCACGACACATTAAAGAGCAACAAAACTGTTTTGATTGTTTGAATTTCTTTAATATCTACACGGTTTGAAAGCTGGGACTTTGTTTAATATCATAAGTAACCTGCTCTGTCTTGTCTGTCGATGTGTGGTCCGTATCCTCTTTGTTCCGCGATGTATTTTTCACTGCGTGTGGAGTGACAGCGCCACGGCTTGTCGGACAAAGCAACAATAACTAATAAAGGGGGCGGGGATCGGCGAAAGGCTAATTGTTGATGTTTTGCTCATGTACACTACCGTTAAAATGTTTGTGGTTGGTACGATTTGTTAATGTTCACCAAGGCTTTATTTATTTAATTTAAAACCGTAATATTGTGAAATATTATTAAAATTTAAAATAGCTGTTCTAATTTCTCCATTATCTATGTTATTCTCTATTTTCTATTTAATATATTTTGAAAATCAGCATATTTCTGTGATGGCAAAGCTGAATTTTCAGCAGTCATTACTGTAGTCTTCAGTGTCACATGATCCTTCAGAAATCATTCTAATATACTGATTTGATGCTCAAGGATCATTTCCTATTATCAATGTTGAAAACAGTTGTGCTGCTTGCTATTTCAAGATTCCTTGATTAATAGACAGTTCAAAAGAACAGAATTTAAGAATAGAAATCTTTTGTAACATTATAAATGTCTTTACTGTCACTTTTGATTTAAATTTAATGTTATCTCACTAAATAAAAGTATTACCTTTAAAAACAACAACAACAACTTTGGAATGGTAGTATACCCCGCATGAACCCCATTTTCTTTCATGTGGAAGTCATCTGTTACGTTTACTGCTATGTGAAAATAAAAGCCGGTGTGTGTCTGACCTGTATGAACCGCCTGTGTGAAAGGAGCTCCTAAAATGCCTCTTAACCTCCTCAGGCCACCCAGCACATCATCTGCGTTTCTTTAACAATTACTTTCACACAGAACTGAGCACCATACAACTATTTGCTAATACAATTACTTTTCTGTCTCACTGCAGAGAGCGTCATAAAAGACAAAGAGTTTGAGGTGATGATGCAGATCGACTGTGAGGTCATGGACACCAGGATCCTCCACATCAAGTCGTCTAGTATTCCACCCATCTTGCGGGTCAATCAGACGGACACAGGCTCTTTCTATCACGCGGCCCCGAGCAACAACCAGCCCGCGGCCCCGGTTGGAGTCCTCATGGGTTCTTCTTAGTCCCAGCAATCCACTAACCACAAAAAATTAATCGATTTGTTGTGAGTTAGCCTGTTTTCCAACCATCTATTTGGTTACATAATAAGCCTCTCTATTTCTTTTCTTTTTGACTTTCTATTCTAAGATCTTGGTAATCTTCTGCCAAGATCCTTAAGATATTTGATCGGCAATTCCTCCTTGAAGTCACCTCTTCAAAATGCATCTAATGGGCCATTTAGTACTAATGAAAGTCAGATTACTGTCTTTATTCCATTGTTTCCAGAGACTGTTACACATCTATCATCAAAGGCATCTACATTTACATTTATGTATTTGACTGAAGTGCATTCAAGATACACATGTCTTTTCAGTTTGTGTGTGCCCTAGAAATTGAACCCACAACCTTAGTGTTGTTGGTGCCATACACTGCCAACAGGAGCATTCATCTACCAAATCTCCCAAACCAAAGTGCGATCAGGCTCGATTATTGAATTCTTCTCTGCTATATGTGGTAGCTGTCAGGGACTTGTCTTTGATTTAGTTTGCACTGTGCTTATTTTGTTTATAAAATTTATTGAAATATTTATGAAGCTTGTTTGGTGCACCTTTAATGGTCATATTCAGCGGACTATTCTTCAATATCCTCAAACGTGAGTTTTGTTTTTTGCTTTATGACGTAACTATTGCATAGAAAAGTAAGAAAATGGATTATTTCCATTTTGTATAATTTGCTTGCATTTTTCATTCTTCTGATTCTTGACAGTGACAAATATATCAACAACAAAAAGTGTAAAAGAAGATACAGTATTTAGATAATACTTCTGTCTTATTCATGTATAGTCTTTGAAGGTTAATCATTTTAGACTAATTCTAATTGGAATAGCAGTTTGGGGTTAGGGTTCAGGCTACATCTGTCAGTTCTTTTTAATATATTTTATGCCCTCATGTTTATCTTAGTGGCTTGATCGCACTTTAAATGAGGTGTACTTGACATAAATGCAGTTGTTAACATAACTACAGTTGATTTGAAGTTTTAGAAGAGACACAAATTATTAATGCTAATATTTTACCTCATCTGTCCTTGTACACTATGTGTTTGTCTCTATTATTCTGGCCTATGTAGATGTTTGCTCTTTTCTTGTTTAGGATGCCATAGTCAGTTGTCATTTTGAAAGTAGCGTGCTCATTAGCTTGTCCTGTCCAACCTGTTGTCACTTTCAAAGAACCATTCCCCTTCAAAGACAAATCTTGCATGTGCCGACCAATCACCATTAGAACTCCTCTTAGGGGGGAGGTGTAGGATTCTTCATAATTTGAATTTCACAGATTATAAAAACTCAGGTAAAGCTTTGTTCTCCAAATGTGAATGATTTATTAGAGTATTTTAGTGAGGAAATATATCACATTTCAACCTTAGCATTGCAGTAGAAATGTCTCTGTTGTGTTCCTAATTGGTTTGAAACATGCGTTAATAGTCTTTAATTTCATCAAATCCTTTTTTCCCTTTAAGCAATGTTTTTATGTTTAATATATTTTCTGTATTTTTGGAAACTTGTTGTTTGTTTGTTCACACAGTGAAAGAAATGAAAGCAATTTTGTAACAATGCAAAGTAATAAACACTGGACTCGAGGTTGTGAGTGAATTGTGTGCATCTTTTGTCGTCAGGGCGCAGACAAGAGTCCTAAGTCTGAATTTGCTCTCTGAAATTGAGGGTTTGTATAAATGTGGGGTCTGAAGCGCTGTAACGTGCTGATTATAGGTCATTTCAAAGGCTGGGGTAAACACTGTTTTTGGGTTCAATATGGTAGATGTGTTTTGTTTGTCTAGATTTAGTTCTGTGGATCAAGGGGTTTATAGTGTAGCATTTTGCTCTTATGTAAGTGTCCAATGAGAAGGTCTTTGGTGAGAATACACTCGCTCGACATCTACAATATGAAAGAAAGACCAATGCTATAAATCTTAATTCAACTCATTTTATTGTAACAATTTTTCTGAGTCTGACAGAGATTTGTATTTCTTAAGTGCTAGCAGAGTTTCAAATGAAATTGCAATAAAATATGCATAAAAAGATTAAAAAACAGTACTGTAATTTGATCAAATGTATCATTTGTACTGATGAAATAAAACCACACAATGGAAATGTGCCCCAAACACTGTCCACTCTTGCTTTTACTAAAATTGAGTTGCAAACTTTATTTTTTTATATATGCATGTGATAGTTTGTAAAAAAAACAAACTTTGAGATATGTTTATGAAAATACAAATTGTATTTTTTTTACATTCATCAATCCCATTGTTTTAGCTTTTATATTACAGTATATACAATGTATTCTACTGGATTTAAGAATACAACACCTAAAAACTTCTTCATAATTCTGCCAGCCTTACAGGAGGTACAGCTATAAACAAAAAGAGGTCCGTCTTCATAGTGCAAAAGCAAGCGGCAATATCTAAAGAAATGACCGTCAATGCAAACTGCATGAAGCTGCATTATTTGCATGTTCTTAAGAAATTCAACTAATGTTTTTCTTAGTTTTCACCATAAATGTAAAGATATGGGTCCATTTTTACACTTTGAAAACATAACAGCATATTAATAAGTACATTAAACTACATGGAGTTAATAAAAGCTGAGTGAACTGATCCACAATCCACAAACACATTTACGGTTTCTTCTATTCTGTGCAAAGAACGTATTTGCTCTGCCGTCAGGGTCTACAGCGGGTCTACATAAGCAAACTGAACATTATAAGTGACCTGATGTCCGTTATCCCAGGCGTACAGCACCCTCTCCTTGGGATTGTAATCGATCTGAGTGATGTAAGTATAGTTGTTGCTAAAAGGCAGGTGAGGGATCACCTGAGTGTTGGTGTGGGTGTCGAAGGCGTAGGATAAATTGGTGTCGTACTGATTGAAGCTCTCCGTCGCGTAAAGGACGCCGCATACAATGAAGCAGTTGCCGTAGCGGTTGCGCCGGAGCCCGGTCCTCCAGGTGGTTTCGCGCTTCGTGCTCAGATCACTAGGGTTCAGGCGGCTCAGGACGATCACTTCCTGCAAGAAGCCTTCATCGTCCAGAGCTGGGTAGATCACCCAAAGTCCGCTCTCATCGACGGCCAGATCCATGTCTGAGTTTCCTCTCCATCTCCACGCAGACACGTCGTCATTATCGAACACCGCATCGTGCAGCATGGTCCAAGCAGCCACGTAACGCAACCGCAGGTCGTACTTAATAATGTCTCGAGAGAATGCGCGGTTGTAATAGAAAGCACCGTTGTAGACCACGTGGCCGGTGCCAATCCAGTTATAAGGCAGCTTGTAGGAATTAGTGATGCGACCTTGAATTAAAGTAAGAAAGCGAAATAAGTAAAATTGCTTGTTTACAATGTTAATCTGAATTAAAGAGATATACCTTGTTTGAAGACATCCATGTTGCGGAATTCCAGTAGGTTGTTGCCATAGTAATAGTTTGTGACATAGATCTTGTCATCTTGAGCCAGCGGATCCTTCATCCAAGCGCCCTCATTACGACCATATGTGTTGTGTGTGACGGGCTCTGAAATTGTGGCCAAGGTGTCCTTACACATTCCTACAAAAAAAAAAAAAACAAACAAAAAAAAACAGACCATTCACAATTACGCTGGTTTTAATCATTTTAAAATTCTCAATTTAACCATGACATTAATTGTATGGAAACTTACGGAAGAGGATTAGGGCCAAGCAATAATAAAAAAAATAAAACCATCTTGAGATTAAAGTTGTTAAATTACGAGAAAAAACTTGTTAAATTTCGAGAAAAAAGTCGAGATAAAATGTTGAGAAAAACCGTTAAATTTCAAGAAAAGAGTCATTAAATTACGAGAAAAAAGTCGTTAAATTTCAAGAAAAAAGTCGAGATAAAATGTTGAGAATAAAGTCATTAAATTACGAGAAAAAAGTCGTTAAATTACGAGAAAAAAGTCGTTAAATTTCGAGAAAAAGGTTGAGATGAAATGTTGACAATAAACTCATTAAATTACGAGAAAAAAGTCGTTAAATTTCGAGAAAAAAGTCGAGATAAAATGTTGAGAAAAAACTCGTTACATTTCAAGAAAAAAGTCACGATAAAATGTTGAGAATAAAGTCATTAAATTACGAGAAAAAAGTCGTTAAATTACGAGAACAAATTTGTTAAATTATGAGAAAAATGTTGTTAAATTTCAAGAAAAAAGTCGAGATAAAATGTTGAGAATAAACTCATTAAATTATGAGAAAAAAGTCGTTAAATTACGAATTTGTTCTCATAATTTAACTTTTTTCTCGTAATTTAATTACTTTATTCTCAACATTTTATCTCGACTTTTTTCTCGAAATTTAACAACTTTAATCTCGAGATGGTTTTATTTTTTTATTATTGCTTGGCCCTAATCCTCTTCCGTAGAAACTTGTTTCCGCCACTGAATAAAAAAATATAAAGGTATAATTGCAACTTTTTATATCACAATTCCTTTTTTCTCAGAATTGCATGATATAAACTCACAATTCTAACTTTATAACTTACAATTCTGACTTTATATCTCACAATTGTAACTTTATTTCTCGCAATTCTGAGTTTATATCACAATTCTGACATTATAATTCGCAATTGTGACTTTCTCACAACTGTGTTTATATCTCACAATTCTGGCATCATAACTCACAATTGCGAGTTTATATCTCACAATTGTGAGAAAATATGAGATAATGTCGCAATTATTTTACACATTTCTGCAAAAAAAATAAATAAATAAATAAAAAAGGTATAATTTCCACTTTTTATCTCGCAATTCTCACAAAACTTGAAAGTAAAAGAAACTTGCAATTCTGACTTTTTTAACTCACAGTTCTGACTTTATAACTCCAAATTGCAATTGTGTGAATTGTGTGACTCGCAATTCTGACTTTTCTCAGAATTGTGAGATATAAACTCCCAATTCTGAGAAAAAAAATTTTTTTTCCCCAGAATTGGACTTTATAACTCGCCATTGCAAATTATTTTCTCACAATTCTGAGAAAATAAGTCAGAATTGTGAGTTTATATATCCCAATTATGAGGAAAAAAAGTGAGAATCGCAAGAAAAAGTCAGAATTGTGAGTTTATATCTTGCAATTGTGAGATTATATCTCACAATTCTGACTTTATAACTTGCAATTTTGAGTTTATATCTCACAATTCTGACTTTATTTCTCACAATTGTGAGTTTATATCTCACACTTCTGAGAAAAGAACTGTGAAGAATTGTGAGATAATGTCGCAATTACCTTTTTTATTTATTGGCAGAAACAAGCTTCCATAAATTTAACTCGGATTTAAGTTATAATGCTAAATGTTTTGTATATATATATACAGAAGAGGATTAGGGCCAAGCAATAATAAAAAATTAAAACCATCTCGAGAAAAATGTTGTTAAATTTCGAGAAAAAAGTCAAGATAAAATGTTGAGAATAAATTCGTTAAATTACGAGAAAAAAACGTGTTACATTTCGAGAAAAAAGTCGAGATAAAATGTTGAGAATAAAGTCATTAAATTACAAGATAAAAGTTGTTAAATTACGAGAACAAATTTGTTAAATTATGAGAAAAAAGTCGAAATAAAATGTTGAGAATAAACTCATAATTTAATGAGTTTATTCTCAACATTTTATCTTGACTTTTTTCTCAAAATTTAACAAGTTTATCCTCAACATTTTATCTCAACTTTTTTCTCGAAATTTAACAAAATTTTTCTCATAATTTAACGAATTTGTTCTCGTAATTTAACAACTTTTTTCTCGTAATTTAATGACTTTATTCTCAACATTTTATCTTGACTTTTTTCTTGAAATTTAACAAGTTTTTTCTCGTAATTTAATGAGTTTATTCTAAACATTTTATCTTGACTGGTTTCTCGAAATTTAATGACTTTTTTCTCAAAATTTAACAAGTTTATCCTCAACATTTTATCTCAACTTTTTTCTCGAAATTTAACAAAATTTTTCTCATAATTTAACGAATTTGTTCTCGTAATTTAACAACTTTTTTCTCGTAATTTAACGAGTTTATTCTAAACATTTTATCTTGACTGGTTTCTCGAAATTTAACAAGTTTTTTCTCGTAATTTAATGAGTTTATTCTCAACATTTCATCTCAACCTTTTTCTCTAAATTTAAAAAGTTTTTTCTCGTAATTTAATGAGTTTATTCTCAACATTTTATTTCGACTTTTTTTCTCGAAATTTAATGAGTTTTTTTCTCGAAATTTAACAACTTTAATCTCGAGATGGTTTTATTTTTTTATTATTGCTTGGCCCTAATCCTCTTCCGTATATGTAAGATAAATACATTTTTAAATTAAATTTAAAAAAGTATTAAAATAATATGAAATAAACAAGAACATCATAAAGCTATACCTGACTTCTTTTGAGCTTCCTCTCCAAAGTTCTGTTCCACCACAGTTTTTACAACTCTCTCTCCTTCCGTCTGCTCCCCTCCCACTACCTCTTCCTCTTCATCCCAGCTTATGCTATATTTACGTTTGCCAGGTTTGCTTGTGGTTGTTGTTGTGGTAGTTTCTGTAGTTGTCATCAAAGACGCCACTGAGGTTAATGTCTGTTTAGGACTAATCTTGGGTAAGTAGGTAACTGTCTTGCTTTCAGTGACATGTGGTGTCGTCACAGTGGTGGCAGCTGGGCTTGTGTGAGCAGTTGATCCCAATGAGCTTTCTGTGACTGTTAAAGTGGTTGAACGAGGAGTTGGTGATGGTGTTAATCTTCCAAGTGTGCTTTCAGAATAAAAAATAGCTTTAGCAGTGTGAGAGACATCTTCTTTAAGATTTTCTTTGGTAACAGTCCCACTTTCGGTTACAGAAGATACAGATGTTTCCTTTTCAGAAGTCCCGTTGGTCTGGTCTTTCACGGTCGGCTCTTCAGCCACCACTTTAGCAGCAGCTTCTGTGACTGACTCATTTGTTTTTATGTGGCCCAGATTGGATGACCTGACCAACATGTTTTGAGCTTGTCTTACAGATGGAGTTGTGGGCTCCACGTCGCTTGCCTCCATTTTGTTGACGATGGTTTGAGGTTTGGTATGTTCCTTGGGGGTGGTGAGTTTTAAATTATCCATCACAGCAGGTGTCGGTGTGGTTCTCTCATCTCCTGTAGAGTTGTCTGTGGAGGAACGACTGGTTTGAGTCTGAACGGATATCGGTTCAGTAGGCGTCTTAATCGGTAGGGGAGAGTCCAACAGTCCAGTAAATGGAGTTTGAAGACCATTTTGTGCATCTCCTCCTTTTGAAACTTCACTTTTGTCTTTTGGTCGGACAGACCACGCCCTGATAACCGGCCTGAAGTGGCGTGCTTTGTGATGAATGAGCTGCTCGTCGGCAAAGAGATCAATTGGGCTGTCACCACTATGATTATCATCTACTGCAATGAAGAACAAAACATTTTATATAATAGCCTAAACTAAAAAAATTCTAATTTCTCTTTCTGAGAACTTTGAATTAGGGCTGCGCGATATATCAAAATAAAATCTATATTGCGATATGGCTTAGCGCGATTGACCGTGCAGGCTGTGATTTAATAAAGTAAATATATATGCTACTGGTTTCAAAGTGAAGCACATCATACAGTGTTTCACAGTCTCAGATCAGCTTGGTTTATTTGCTGTGAATGAAAATAGAGCTATTCAAGCCATTTTTTTTTTTTCAATATCGTGCAGCCCTACTTTGAATGTAGATTTTGAAACCACACAGTTATACTTACAGTTCTCCTCTGTGTCTGTCTCATCCAACGGGTCAGATTTATAGTATGTGATGCCCCTAACAATTATTTTTGGCTGCTTTTCCCTTCCTTGGCGTTCTTGTTCTTGCAAAGCTGCGACGGCCTTGTTTAAGTCTGGTCCGCTTCTCTTCAGAAGATCTCCCACAAACTTTTCCTCATATTTACTCTAAGCACATCAGAGGACACTGTGATGCTGCAGCCATTAAGACATGATTCTTAAAGGGTTAGTTCACCCAAAAATGAAAATTCTGTCATTTATTACTCACCCTCATGTCCTTCCACACCTGTAAGACCTTTGTTCATCTTCGGAACACAAATTAAGATATTTTTGATGAAATCTGAGATTTTTTTTTTATCCTCCATTTAAAGCAATGAAATTACCACATTTAATGTCCAGAAAAGTAGTAAAAACAAAATAGTCAACGTGACTACAGTGGTTCAACCTTAAAGGTGCCCTAGAAATTTTTTTTAAAAAGATGTAATATAAGTCTAAGGTGTCCCCTGAATGTGTCTGTGAAGTTTCAGCTCAAAATACCCCATAGATTATTTTTTTTAATAAATTTTTTAAAATGCCTATTTTGGGGCATCATTAAATATGAGCCGATTTAGGCTGCGGCCCCTTTAAATGCTCACGCTCTCCGCCCACGGAGCTCGCGCTTGCCGTTAACAGCATAAACAAAGTTCACACAGCTAATATAACCCTCAAAATGGAAAATGGATCTTTACAAAGTGTTCGTCATCATGTCAAATCGTGTAAGTATAGTATTTATTTGGATGTTTACATTTGATTCTGAATGAGTTTGATGGTGCTCCGTGGCTAATGCTAACATTACACACTGTTGGAGAGATTTATAAAGAATGAAGATATTGATAAAGAATTGTGTTTATGAATTATACAGACTGCAAGTGTTTAAAAAATGAAACGAAATGAAAATAGCATAGCAGAATGAGAGAGGAATGACGAATTTGAATTGAATAAAGTCGTTATTTTTGTTTTGTTTTTGCGCTCAAAAAGTATTCTCGTCGCTTCATAATATTAAGGTTGAACCACTGTAGTCACATTGTTTTTAATACTTTTCTGTACATTGAATATGGTAATTTCGTTGCTTTCAATGGAGGACAAAAAAAAACTCTCGGATTTCATCAAACATATCTTAATTTGTGTTCCAAAGATGAGTGAAGGTCTTACGGGTGTGGAACGACATCAGGGTGAGTAATTAATTACAGAAATTAAATTTTTTGGTAAACTAACCCTTTAACCCACCATTGAAAGCTCAGGTAAACAAAACTTAGAAGATCCAAAAACGTTCAATACATGATTCACGGATATCTTAATTTGTGTTTTGAAGATTTACCAAAGTCTTATGGGTTTGAAAAGACATGAGGACATGAATGATTTCATTTTGGGGAGAACTATCCCTTTAAAAGATTATTATATAGATCATCTGTTTCGGATCTTTGATAGTCCAAGTCATTTGGCTCTTTTCATGCCAACTTATGTAAGAGTCGACAGCGGGATAAATTAGTAAGAGTTTCAAATCACAGCATGAGGTCACTTTTGACTCCGAGACAGAGATCCTAAGTAAATAAATAAACGTCCGCAGCAGGTGGGCCATTTTACTTCGAGGCTTAGCATAATGTTTGGATTGTTCCATTGTTACGTATTGGACATTATAATTATGTAATGCAACATTTGTTTTAAATAGCACCTCCCACCTCTAAGTGTTGAAAAGCAGCTGCTTCGTCATTCTGCTCCCTCAAACTCGTCCTCTCCTCCTGCAGTTGATTTGTAGGTGAGGATGTGGGCGGCTGTGGACTCGGAGAGGTGCTCTTTGTGTTCGTCTTCTCCTCGGTCTGGTTGTTTAAGACCATCTGTCAATAATGAAACACATCAATAATATGTTCAATAAGTATAAGATAGGAAAACAACGGAAACAACACTTACTTTTTCTATTGTGTCCATGCGGTCAAGAAGCTTTGTGGTGACTGAGTGCAATTTCAATAGGTCCATGCCATAGAAAGAACCCTCCAGCAATTCCAGTATAGTTGACAGCTGTAACGATGAAGTAAATTCCGTCATGGCAAGAGCTGGTTTTATTTAAGAGTATGAAATGTTATGCATTCTTATCCTGCCATATTCTGGTGCTATGGTCACCTTGACATTATCTTTCCCAGCTTGTTGCAGCTTCTTCAAACGGAAGTCACCCTCACACGGGTTTAGAGCCGACGGAGGAGCAATGCATTCACATTTGCAGTGGGGTCCTGATGTGATGGTCTCCACCGTATAGAAATCTTGAGGCGTCGCGTGACCATCCCGGATCCGCTGACACGCGCTCGCGCTCAGAGGTCTGACAACACATTTACAGCCACAGTCAGAGCCTTCCGAAAGCGCTTTCACTTTGTCATAATCACCCAGCAGCTACAAAGAAAAGAGGACGGATGCATTTTCCAGCAAGCAAAATCACCGCACTTTGTTGCAATGTAACATATCTGACTGTCGCTGTTTGTATGTTTTTTTTTTTTTTTTTTCAATTATCTACCAACGTTTTCTATTAGTTTACCTGGAACATTTATAGTAACTTTCATTAATAACATTAACAAACTTATTCACATTCAAAACAATGTGCGAATTATGCAATTTTTTGAAGACTTTAATAAAGTTTTTTTTTTCGTAAGCAGCCTAATTTTCGGTTCGTCTCGCGGAACCGAATTGTCACCGTTGTTACAACTAGCAAAACTATATTAAAGTTTTTAAACAAATCAAAATTTTACAATATAAGTGCAGCTATACGAAAAACAATAGGCTAGCCTACTTATTTTTTGTGTACCGTCCGATACGATCTATCCAGCAGCCTACTGTTGCTATGGTTACTTCCTCGGGAAAACCAATTCCCTGGAGAACCCCACGCCTGATACAGCTATAGCCTTTAGTATGCACTGAAATTTTGAACTTTTCTTTGAAAATGCTGTTGAGACGAACCAAAAACTGCATACTTTTCAGATACACCCAATTCTAAAGGACTATATTTGATTTATGTTTTTTTTATATTCTTGTAGGCTAGTTTACTTCAATTGAGGCTGTTAAGTATTATGCAGAGATTGTTAAATTATTAATGAAAGTTATGACGTGTTAGGCTTAATAAACTGCAGTGGAATATCATATCGAACGCTGGTGAAAAGTATCTTACCTTACTTAATATATTTTCATGATTATCTCTTTCAACTTGCATTGTGTCATTTTGTTCCTTGGTGTTCTCCAGAAGTCGCTGGTGTGATTTCGGAGCTGCCGAAGTGAGAGCGAATGCCATGAGCCATAAAACGCACCAAATTCCCATCTCGGTCATGATGCAAGGTGTGTGATATAATCCCTTCAAACATATGGCACTTTAGATTGTGCGTTTTAATTGGGCTTTTCCTCTTCAAAAACGATACACCGTCAAACACATCTCCATTTGCACTGCCCTCCAGGTGAAATAACTGAAGCGGGATGAGGTTTTGCAAAAGTCCAGAAGAGGTAAAGTCCAGATGAGGGCAGGTGCCTGGTCCTCAGCATGAAACTGGTTTGAGAAGAAGCAGCAATGACGTGACATTTGAGCTGAAATGAGGGGGCTGGATGGAGAGACGCACAGAGCACGCTGAACATTGCGCGTGCATTATATTTCTAGTCATCACTAATAGTGTAATCCAAATCTATTATTTTTTTTTTTTTTAAAAAGAAAATAAAAACAACTTTTTGCTATAGAGACCTGTCATATGAATAATAATAATAATAATAAAAACATTTTCACCCTTAATACTCACCTTTATGTGAACTTTATAAATTATTCATGAGGAATAGAAGAAACATTTACAGTGACAGTAGAATGGAGCGTTCAGCTGACGTCAGCTACTATAGGGAATTTCGCAGTTAAATCTAATAATGACCCAATAACCCCCAAATATTATTTCTTTTGTTTTAGTAAATAGGTCTATTTTATGCAAGAAGTGAGAATAAAACGTTTTAACATTGGTTTAAACTTTTTTCTGTTCCTAAAAGTTTAGCTAGATCAGAAACATCACAATTTAAGTGTTACAGCGCCACCTACTGTATGTTAAGACAACCAGAAGATTATACGCAGTACAAGTTCGTTCTATTCTGCAAATGGCAGGTGTTAGACTACTATCAACCACTAGTGGTCAGTGTTGCTCCATATTACTGCGTGACTAGACTCTGGAGTTTTTAGTGAAGTTAACCCTTTAATTTCCACAGAACTCACACGGGTAACTGAAATGAAAACTGCTTTCACATTGACCAAATGATCCAAGGGCACCAATATGAAAAAAACAGGCTCCAGCAAGAGACAGCAACCAGAAGAAAAGCAAAAAGAGAATAACCAATAATAGCAGCTATAGTAGGCCTATTTCTAGTATTTTATTTGTAAAACTATTTATGATAATTTACTCACCCCCATGTCATCCAAGATGTTCATGTCTTTCTTTCATCAGTCGAAAAGAAATTAAGGTTTTTGATGAAAACATTCCAGGATTATTCTCCTTATAGTGGACTTCAATAGACTCCAAACGGTTGAAGGTCAAAATGACAGTTTCAGTGCAGCTTCAAAGCGCTTTAAACCATACCAGACGGGGTATCGTTTATAAGGGTCTTATCTAGCAAAACAATCGGTCATTTAAAAACAACAACAACTGTATATGCTTTATAAACAAAAGCTGTATGTCCTACACCTTCCCTATTCTACTCACAGAAAAAAATGAAACTGGCGGCACGTTCATTCAGTAAGTTGAATAGGGAAGGCGTAGGACATACAGCGTAAGCTTTTTGAAGAATATGGAAAGCTGAAGCATGTAGAAGGTGATCATTTGTGTTTATAAAGCATATACAGTTGTATTTCTTACAAAAATGACCGATCATTTCACTTGATAAGACCCTTATTCCTCGTCTGCTATCGTTTAAAGCCCTTTGAAGCTGCACTGAAACTGTCATTTTGACCTTCAACCGTTTGGAGTCCATTGAAGTCCACTATAACGAGAATAATCATGGAATATTTTCATCAAAAACCTTAATTCCTTTTTGACTGACGAAAGAAAGACAAGAACATCTTGGATGAGATGGGGGTGAGTAAATTATCGGGAAAATTTCATTTGAAAGTGGACTAATCCTTTAATAATACTAATAATAATCTATTATCACTATTGTTGTTGTTGTTATTAATAAATATAATTCTAACAAATAATATAGCAAATTTTGTAGCCTACAGAAGTGCACAAATATATACCAATACAACCACTAGTTAAAAAGAATCTATTAATCCACTCTCCATATATATATATATATATATATATATATATATATATATATATATATATATATATATATATATGTATATAATATAATATATATATAATCATACTTAACATAATTATACAACATTTCTGCTAAAATTAAATTAAATTATTACTACAGAACTATTTTCAGCTGATAATTTATCAAATGACACCAGCTTATTCTCACGCAAATATGTTTAGTACTATCAAGATTATATACAACAATTTTTTTTTCTTTTTTACATGTGTTGAACTATGAATGGTCCTTTGTCTCCCTGTTTCACTTCAGCTTTATGAGTTGACTGGCCCTTTAAGAAGCGTCGCCTGTGTTTTCACTACTACACGACAACACAATACAGCAGCACAACACAAGCCTCTGAGGAGCGAAACAGTCCATCCACAGGCTGCATATCCGTTTCAGTAACATTTTGTTTTTACTGTAACGATGTAGTTAATGACAGAGGAATCCGTTAAGACTGTATTATCATCTGTATTATCATTAGCAAAGGGATATTCTAGTAGTGGCTAACGGCTATCGGCTCCAACAACAGAGGTTAACTAAAGATGTGCAAATAATAGTGATGCTCCTCCACCGCGTATGACCAAAGGTACTATCGAGCGGTAACAGGACTGGTAGGAATCGACGTCAAGATGATGAAGAAAAAGAAGTTTAAGTTCAGAGTGGATTTTGAGCTTGAAGAGCTGTCGTCGGTTCCGTTCGTGAACGGAGTTCTGTTCTGTAAAGTCCGACTGCTCGACGGCGGATTCTCGGAGGAGTCATCGCGGTAAGGAGGCTGTGAAATGTGGAGGGATAAAGATGCTATTATTATGGGAATGGGTGACATTGGGCTGGTTTCATTCTGTATTGCTTTCTAATAAAGCATAACCAAAACATAGTGTAGTAAGTTACACATATTCAGAGCTGTGGGATAAAGGGTTTGTGTTTCTTAATGATTGTTAGTGGTTTTACGTTCGTGTTTAAAGTGTATAATTGTACATGATTTATGTCAAGACTTAAGTCGACACTTTTGTGCTTCTTGATTTTGCAGGGATGTATGATAATTCAAATCGTTTTCAATGGTGACTTCATATTATGTCATTTTAGACTAGTAATGTAGGATTATTTTACATACAATGTCCATATTATGGTGTATTTGCTCACAATGAATTTATTTAAAATAGATTTTTAGGTGTCAAAATCTTGTCCAAACTACTCAAACATCAAGTCGTACTTTGGTATAAAAAGTAAGTTTAATCCTTCTCACTTTGAATATTACACCTTGCATGACCTACATGGCTTCTCAAGAGGAAATGGCCTTGTGCTCTAGAAAGCTGAAATGTCATTTGAGTAAAATATTAGTTAGTAATTATAGTATGTCAGAAGGCATGGATGAAAACATAATCATAAGAAAGCGGACTGTTCTTGGATTTTGTCATGGACATTGACAGTTGAAATATAATACTGAAACCTGAGCTAAAAAGTCACTTTAACTCACTGGCAAAGTTAATTTTTGTCAGAAGAACCAACAAAATTTGTTCTGAGTTTACTTGCTTAATTTTTATCTTTTATTAATAATTGCAATATATTGACCACATCATGTGTGCTGTTTGCGCTTTTTTTAAAAGCACTTCTTGTGCTGAGTCACTTCAGGCCATGCATTAAAACTGTATACTGTGTGTGTGTGTGTGTGTGTGTGTGTGTGTGTGTGTGTGTGTGTGTGTGTGTGTGTGTGTGTGTGTGTCAGTGTGTGAGTGTGTGATGTGTGAATGAGCTGTGCAGTTCTCAGACCTGCACAAAGGTTGACCTCCATGCAGGATATTAATTCATCACGTCTTGAGTGGGCAGATTTAAATGTAGAGCAACGAAGAGAACTGTTCAGTGTTACAGATTATTACTGCACGATGAATGTCTTGTAAATGTGACAGTCAAGTGCTGGACCCTGCACTGCAGTATTATGTTACATTTATTTATACATTTGACATAAAGATAATTTTATCCAAAGTGACTTACAGGGGTTGGACAAATGAAACTGAAACTCTGACCAATATAGTCTCGGAGGTTTCATGCCTATATGTGCGCAGTCTGGTGGCCAATCTTCACTGATTTCACATTCCATCAGTAAGAGCAGAGTGTGAAGTTTGAATTAGCACAGCTATACATAAGATGCTGCAATCCACACAACATAATGGGAGACATATCGGAGTTCAAAAGATGACAAATGTTAGTGTGTGTCTCACTGGCTCATAAGTGTCCAGTACAGCAAGTCTTTGTGGTGTATCGAGAGCTATGGTATCCAGGGTAATGTTGGCATAACACCACGTAGGACGAACCATATCTAACAGGAGTACCTGTCGACACAAAAGAAGTGTCTGAAAAATGATGTCCAGGTACTAACCTGGGTGCTTTTCCTAAAGCCGTTACCAACACAATTCAATGGAACTTGTGAACATAGTTGGCTAACAATGCTTTTGGGAAATGCACCCTGGATTGAACCAAAAATAAAAACATAAAACCACAGCTGCCCAGCTCACTGCAGAATTAAATGTGCACCTCGACTCTCCTATTTCTTCCAAAACTGTTTGCCGGGAGCTCAACAGAGTCAATATTCATAGTCTGGCTGCTATAGCCAAATCATTGGTCACTCGTGCCAGTGCCAAATGTCTGTTTCATTGGTGCCAACATTGCAAATCTTAGGCTGTGGTCAATGTGAAAATCTATTATTTTCTGATGAGTCCACCTTCACTCACTGTCTTTCCCATATCTGTGGGAGTTAAAGGGATAGTTCACCCCAAAATAAAAATTTGATGTTTATCTGCTTACCCCCAGCGCATCCAAGATGTAGGTGACTTTGTTTCTTCAGTAGAACACAAATGATGATTTTTTACCTCTAAAACACCACTATGGCCAACTGTGTTCAGCATTCACTTAGTGAGGTATAAGTGTGAGACATCACTTCCGCTGTCAGAGTGCGATCAGACCTCACTAAGTGAATGCTGAACGCAGTTGGCCATAGTGGTGTTTTAGAGGTAAAAAATTATATAAATACTGTTCGGTTTCTCACACAAACCGATCGTTTCGTGTCTTAGGACATCAATGTGTCGTCATGAGCCATAGGGTTTAATTTGGATTTGTCTAAGCAAGTTTTATTTAGTTAAAGTTTTATCTCATAAAAGAAGTTTCCATTGACCCACATTATATGGCTGACAGACAGCAACGGTTAGTGTTAAAAATCATCATTTGTGTTCTACTGAAGAAACAAAGTCCTCTACATCTTGGATGCCCTGGGGGTAAGCAGATAAACATAAAATTTTCATTTTTGGGTGAACTATCCCTTTAAGATATGTAGTAGCCCCAAACAGGCTTAACACCCGGACTGTTGCATGTTGAGTGAAGCTCAGGGGTGGATCAGTGATATCTTGGGCTGCAATTTCATGGCATTCCCTACTGTGCTTGATGGGCTGCCAATGACTACCAAACTATTATCGAGGACCATGTGCACTTAATGGTTCAAACATTGTACCCTGAAGGGGGTGCTGTGTTTCAGCTTGATAAATGCACCAATACACACAGCAAGGTGGATTGATGAACATGAAAGTGAAGTTGAACATCTCCCATGGCCCGCACAGTCACCAGATCTAAATATTTGTGAACCACTTGAGATATTTTGGAGGATCAAGTCATAAAACGTTTTCCTCCACCAGCATCACATAGTGACCTGGCCACTGTTCTGGAAGAGGAATGGCTCAAAATCCCTCTGGCTACTGTGCAGGACTTGTATCTGTCATTCCCAATACGAACTGATGCTGTATTGGCCGCAAAAGAAGGCTCTACAGCTGTGGTGTCCAACTCTGCTCCTGAAGAGCTACGGTCCTCCAGACTTTAAGTTCCAACCCTGCTCCAACACACCTGTCTGTAATTATCAAGCAACCATGAACACCTTGATTAGCTGGTTCAGGTGTGTTTGATTGGGGTTGGAGCTGAAATCTGCAGGATGGTAGGGTTGGACACCCCTGCTCTACAGCATACTAATAAATTAATGTGGTATAAAATTAGGTGTTTAAGTTTTGCTGTCCAACTCCTGTGCTTTGTAAATTCAAAGTATATATTTTATCAGTTCATGCATTCCCTGAGAAGCATAGCACCATATTCAACTGTTTGAGCTTTAGGAATATTGTCACTCATGTTTCTGTCCCTGTTTACTAATTTATGAAAAGTCTCAGTCTAAAAACACAGATTTTTTTTGAAAGGCCATGTGGCATTGAACAGTTCTACATTATCATCCAGCAGAGAGGGAAAAAATGACTTCAACAACTAATTAATGATGATAAAATCTATAATGAAAAGTATTGACAGGGAATTTTATTGATTAGTCGGGTTTGATCATTTTTTATTTATTTATTTAGTTAAACTTTATATTGCACACCACGTGTGTTACATTTATTACACTCTAAAAATGTTTGGTTAAAAACAACCCAAGTTGGGTTGAAAATGGACAAACCCAGCAATTGGGTTGTTTTAACCCAGTGGTTGGGTTAAATGTTTGCCCAACCTGCTGGGTAGTTTTATTTAACCCAACTACTGATTAAAAATGACTATATGGCTGGCTTAAAATGAATCCAAAATAGGTGAGAAATTAAAAATCAGACACATAATTACTAGAGGCAACAATAGTAATCAAAAGGTGTACATTTATTAATAAGAAATGTAATAAATGATTATTGTTTATTATTCATTATCTTATTAATAAATGCTCATTTATTAAATATATTAATAAATGTTAATTTCCAGCATATTTTGGGTTCATTTTAAGCAAGCAATACAGTCATTTTTATACAACAGTTGAGTTAAATAAAACTACCCAGCACGTTGGGCAAACATTTAACCCAACCACTGGGTTAAAACAACCCAATTGCTGGGTTTGTCCATTTTCAACCCAACTTGGGTTGTTTTTAACCCAGAATTTTTTAGAGTGTATATAGACTTAAATGTGCACTGATCAAGATGTGGAATATCCAATTAATCAATAAATTGGATAAATAATTGTCAGATTAATTGATCCCTACAAAACCTATTCATACAAAATCAGCTGTCTTTTCCATCTCAGTTGAGACATCATCACAAACTCTGTTCTGCTGCAACGTTTGTCATTCACTCTGTTTTGGAGCTCTGCAATACAAAGACTTCCCACAGTTAAATATTAATGTGTCAGGCAGTGAAAGTGGGCTGTCAAACTTCACAATGACACAATGACAAATTCTTCTCACAATGACAAAGCGACTCTCCCACAATACATAAGCAAGTAGCTTATTCATCCATACAGAAAGAGAGCTGTATACTAAAACCGCAGCAGCTTAGATCTAGCTTGGGCTAAATCAGTGCTTCTCTTTTCTATTATACATTTTGCAGGGAGTGTCTGAGGTTTGTGAGTTTATTCTCCCTCTAGGCTTGCGTTTGCCTCCATCCGCCTCCTTTTGAAGAACTCCTGTTTCATTGCAGACATCCTGTGAGAGAACCTAAGGAAGATGCACACAGAACCAAAGCACTCCTGCTCTCATTCGTTCAGATGACTTTGCCATGGCAACGGCATATATTCTAAATACAGAAATCAGACCAGTGGCTTGTCATGGTTATAATTCTGTATTACAATATTAGACCTGTTGCACATTTTGGCATAATCAAGCCTATCAATGAGATTTAACAGCCGTTATTCCCATGAGAACAGTGATGCTAATGACTCTAGCACATGCATAATTGTGTCTAATGGACCAATGGAACAAAGTACTGTACCAGGAAAATAATGAGAGCAAATATGGTAGATTGTTTTCATTTGTGCTAGTAATGCATGCCATTAGCACCTAATGCTACTGAATTCATTATGTTCTTTGTGCTTTGTAGGGAAGGTTATAATGAGTTATTGTGATGCTGAATTGTTCCAGTAAGTCTATTATATCAGAGAGTCAGAGGCTAAACATTATTCATTATGTGATGGCTAGAAAGCAGAAGTCTAAATTTGACCTGTGGTGCAGTTATTGCAAAGATGGAGCATCCTGTATTGACTTGAGATTGGGCCTTGGCCGGGTTGTATGTCTGATTTATGAGTCTGCAGGTTCTTTTATAGTCTCACTGCCAGTAATTTGACTATAATCATATTGGTTAGGAAAGGAGTCATATTACCGACATTATCATGTCTTCCTTTTATCATCACTTTGCAGTGCCACCTTTGTGTTGGCGAGAAGAGGCAGCAAAGCAGAACTTTGGACTAATAATGGAGCGCTAAGGAGTAATAACAGTTCAAATCAACATGAAATCATAATGCAATATAATTTGATGGCATAATGATTCCTATCCTGTTTTACTCAGAAATATGTCTTATTACAGAGGAAAATGGCTTGCTAAATTAATTTTGCATTGATTTTAACTTGTCGTTAATGGGTCTTTTTGTAATATGCATGACAAGAACTCAATTTATAAAGTGAAATGCAGGTTGCTATTTACACAGTGAGTACAGATCTGTAGAGCTTTAGGGGCCATTTACACGACACCATTTTCAACTAAAAACAGGAAACTTTTTATGCATTTTGGTCATTCATTTACATAACAATGGCATTTTGGGGTCTTGAAAATGCAAACTTTTGAAAACGGGATTCAAGGTGCACATTTTTGAAAGCGATACCGTAATCGTCTCCGTGTAAACTACAAAAACATGAATTTGTGAAAATGTTGACGTCATGTGCATGCGTATTATGTGTTCAGTCTATAGGTGTGTAGTAGTGATGTGTCGTTCTTGAACGATTCGTTCATTTTGAACGAATCTTTAATGTGACTCGGGAAGAACGAGTCGTCTCGGGGGGTGATTCGTTCAGTCGCGCATGTGCAATATTCTACAGGTTCTGTACTGCTAGTAGTAGTTCACCTGATGATTCAATTGATTAGTTCATTTCATGAGTCTTTCGGGTTTTGAGTCGTTCCTTAATCACGTGACAAACCCATACGCTACCAATGCATTCTGAGCCGGAAAGAGAATTGATTAGTTCTTTTTATGAGTCTTTCGGGTTTTTGAGTCCTTCCTTAATCACGTGACAGACCCATACACTATGCTGTGTGACCCAAGCACATTATATTTATTAGTAAATAATGTTAACTCTCCAGTTTTGTTTGAGTTTGTGTTACAACTGTTAAAGCTTAAGTTATCATAACCTTGATGTTTTAAACTAACATTAATAATTCAAATTCAAAATGTTATTTGCTTTTAATTTTTGTCATTATGTCCTTTTTGAGCAATTTTCTTAATACATATATTAGACCAATATGTCAAGTCTGCCTAGGAATAGCAATTATTATAACAGCAAACTCAAAATTGAAGTAAAAATGAACAAACTAGGCTATAAATACTTTGTATTGTAGGCTTGGATTATTATATTATTATATAGCCTAGTGTTTATTTACAGTTAAAATGAACGAAATGACTCATTTAAAAAAGATTCGTTCATTTTGTGGAACGAGACTCAAAAGTCCGAGTCGGTAAAATGATCCGAACTTCCCATCACTAGTGTGTAGTGTTTCTTTACAATGTGACATCGCCACCTATTGGCCTGGCATGCATAATACAGTGTTTGTAGTGGGTTTCGTGGATCAGTGTGAACGGGGATTGTCATTTGTACTCAAATAAACGCTAAGGGAAAACTTTTCAGCTTTTAGTACATAGTTGTTGTGTAAATGTACCCTTCGTCCAGAGCGTTTTCAGTGCTGGCAAAGTCTTAACAGAGCAGAATCATTTCCCTCTGCCCATCTGTGAATAAATGTGTGATATTTTGAGCACTATAGCCATTATGAATCAGCTGATTGTTTATTTCCTTAGAAACCATGTTTAGTGGAATGAAAATCATATCTTGTTGAGAGGATATATTTATTGACATTGTTTAGGGAAGTGTTTGGACTAAGCTGCTATGGTGAGAGATCAGAGTTGAGGGTTTCATCCAGCTGTGGTTTATTCTGGTTCATGGAATAGAAGCTGTTTTTCACCCAATGACTCACTCGACTTATGGTAGGGAATCTCCCCAGCTGGATGGGAGGTTCCTGATTATGTGTTATTTTGGCCGTGTTTCCCATAGACGTCATTGTGGATCGTTATGAAGTGACAGAATATGAGGAAAATGTGAGGATGTTTATGTAAGGGCAAGTGTAGTATGTGGTGTGGATTTTTTTATTGTTTTCCTAGCAAAACGTGATCACACTTTAGATTAGGGTACACATTCACTATTAACTAGTAGTTTTCCCTCAATAAACCTCTAATTGGCTGCTTATAGTAGTATAGTTGTAGTGGTTATGTTTAGGTATGGGTTAAGGTTTCTAGAATATGGTCATGCAGAATAAAGCATTAATATGTGCTCTGTAAGTACTAATAAACAGCCAATATGCAAGTAATATGTGTGCTAATAAGCAACTAATGAATAGTGAATATGTTCACCTAATCTAAAGTGTTACCTAAAATGTAAATGTCAAATCAAATGCAAATTCATTTCCTCATAATGGGATAGTGTAAACTTTGGAGGACTCTGTATGAATATTAATAAACAATCTTTTTCTATAAAAACAAATATGTCAAAATATTTTTAATAAATAAAACACAAAAATGACAAATAATTACACACAAACTAAGAATTTAGTTGACGTCATTTGACCCTTTTCTTGATATATTTATTAGAAAATATTTTGACATACCATATATCAGTTTTTTTAAAAGAAATTAAGACTTTTATTCAGCAAGGATGCATTATATCTGCATTTAATATATATGCATTATATATTAAAGGTGTAAAAACATGAAGGTGTAATGTTTTTAAAAATAATAATGAAGCTTCTAAAAAATATGTGGGAAAAATGTATCACAGTTTCCACAACTGTTTTCAACATTGATTAAAATAAGAAAGGTTTCTTGAGCCAAAAATGACAGTAAACACTATATTGTTATAAATTTGCTCCAAATCAGCATATTAAAATAATTTCTGAAGGATCATGTGACACTTAAGACTGGAGTAATGATGCTGAAAATTGAGCTTTATCATCACAGGAATAACTTACATTTTAAATAAATAAAATAGAAACAGTTATTTTAATTTGTAATGATATTTCACAGTATTACTGTTTTTACTATATTTTTGATCAAATAAATGCTGCCTTGTTGAGCACAAGAGACTTCTTTTACTGACCCCAAACATTAGTCTATATATGCTTTGAATGAAAGATTTATTAAATAATATGGTACACTTTCCCTCAATACCACCGACATTTTATTCAGATGTGAAAATCTAGTTTTACCAGCAACGCTGCATGACCGAAGCCATTCGTCAGGGACATCCCCCTGGAGTGCCTACAAGGGCACAACCTTCCATTTATCATCCAATCTTTGAGTTAGCAGTCCTGTCCTTTGAGTACACCTTGGACAAAACACTCCATCCTAAAATTCACATGCTTATAGTCTTGTGTTCACTTTCTTACATGTGTAAATAGCATCACAATTTCCCTGAAGTTAATGTCATAGACTCATATCTCTCCAAAAGCCCTCTGGGTCTCTCTCTTCTGCCCTGTCTGCAAACATCTGTCTAATTAGGAAGCAGGACACACCTGCACAGGGAGGTCCATTTTCAGATGGGAAATGAATTACACTTCTTGTTGTCAGTATGGCCTTCTGACTCCAGGCTCTAATTAATCACCGAATGTGAGTCAGACTCTTTTAATGCAGTCGACTTGAAGTGAATATAAAAATCACTCTGTTGTATTGGGGCTAGATTATGTGACTAATTCTGTTGTGAAATCATTTCAAAATCTCCCCGAGGAGCAATGCTGCAAGAATTGTCCACTCCTGTTGGATTTGCAAATGCAGATCAGATGGTGTGGGATAGGGTTCACGCTGTTTTGGATGAGTGCATGTTTGTTTTAAAGCCTTGAGCCAAGGTTGTGTTCTTTACAATGACACCTTGCATTAACAACACAATGTGTTTTTGCGTTTTACAGGGAGACGGTCCAGGCAAACTGTGTACACTGGAGAAAAAGATTCTCCTTTCCCTGTAAAATGAGCGCTAATGCTGGAACTGGAGTCCTTGACCCCTGTGTGTGTCGAGTTTCAGTCCGAAAGGTACAAACACACTCCTGCACACTCTGTTGGGTTGCAATAAACAGTTTGAAGTTGAAATACTATATTCAACTCCATATATTCAATCAATAATTTGATTGTTTGTTTGTTTTATAACAGGAACTAAAAGGTGGAAAGACTTATGCAAAGGTAATTTATTCCTTTTTTTAATAAACATACCAACACTATTCAATATTTTTGGGGAGCTGACATGATGTGCAGTGTGTGACATGCTGTATGAGTCATCTAAAATAATTTTTAAGAGCATTTTCTAATTATTTTGTAATTAGCATGATGTTAATTGAGAGGCTATGTGGAATAGTTTTAAAAATTATAGTAGTTGCACTGCAGGACTATTTACTGTAAAACAACTACAGAAAAGCTAAAATATGATTATAAATGGTGAAAAAAATAAACTTAATATATAAATGTTTCCTTTATAAATTCATATGTTTCTAAAATCTTCATGCTGAAAGCAAAAATTTGTACTTATTTACCTTTCATGAATGGAAACTAACAGAGGGCATTGGTAATTCATCAAGTAGACAGTTCTGAGAGGATTATAAAATATTGATAGCAAAGGAACGGCTGAAAATAGATCACTCTAGAACATTGTGTTTGTATGCGATTCTGTTTGTGTATGAGCAGTGCACTTCTGTTCATAAAAGCATTTACCCTTTTATTTAGCTTTTTTAATTCAAAAGCTCTAGCGCCTTTTATTTTTGATGTTTTTTCTATTAGCAAAATCAAGAATAAACTGAATTTCTTTCCTGAATGTGTGTTGCTTTGGCTCTCTGTAAAGCTGGGTTTTGCTGATCTCAACCTGGCGGAGTTTGCGGGATCGGGTAACACCACACGCAGGTGTCTTCTGGAGGGTTATGACACCAAAAACACTAGACAAGACAACTCCATCCTTAAGGTACAGAAAGGCTCAGACTTCCTCTCAGGATCTTTCTTCTCCGCTAAACTCCATTCATGCTTTGAGTCTTTATTTATGCAACTTTTTTATGACTATTAAGTTATGAGTTAGTAGAGGTTCTTAGTGGTACTATTGGTCACTAATTAGTATTACTCTTGCTAAAGATTTAAACAAACTCCTAAACTTAGATGAGTATACCTTGAATCATATTATCTTAAAGGGGTCATATGATGATTTTTAATGTTTCCTTTAGCGTGTAATGTCTCTCTTTGTGCATGTATATGATCTTCAAAGTCACAAAGCTCATAGTCTCCCACAAAGCGACTAACAGAGAACGCTGATCCAGACCTGCTTAAAAAGCCTCGACCGAAGTCCACATATTACTTCCCCAAAGGCATATGCAAAGAAAGTAGGCCAGGTTTCAGTGAATTAAAGTGTTGTCATCATGATGCGGAGAAGTTGTGTGTTTGGATGCGAAAACAAAACTGCTTTTACCTTTAGAGTTTAATCAGAGGTTAAGATTTATTTATAAAGCTGTTCCTGAGCGGTACAACCCAAAAGTTTACAGAGGACAGCTGCCTGAACCTGGGAGAGTACAACACAGGCCATATACAAAGACTACTTTCCACTATGAAATGTTCTGCTCAAGTTGTGCTTGCAAAGTTGGTTCAGATCGATCATCTGCACTTTCAGAATCCAACTCGGGCCAGAACTGATACAGTATAGCTGGCGACATTTTTATTAACTTTTTTTTTTTATTAAAGCTTCTGTCCGTAACTTTTTTTGGTTAAAATTATCCAAAATCAATTTTTGAGCAAGTACATAACCAGCCAGTGTTCAAAACTATCTCCTTACCTTAGCCCGATTCACATCAGTAAGCTTGTAATAATGTTTTATAATAAAATCAGTACTGGTAGGTTTCCGCAGGAAATTTGAGCATGCAGCCGTTCGTTTTTGCATCATTACGTCACGTCTGTAAACAGAAAGAATGAGTCACAGCTATAGGCTATATGTGAGGATGCTGCTGGTAGCGGATCATATATAACGTTTTCTCACAGCAGCTGGAATAATTAAACTTATCATTTTGATGGTGGATTGTAATCCAGAAAGGTCCAAATGACAATCATCAATGACAACTGGAGATTCACCTGTAGTCCAAAGCAAAAGATTTCGGACTGCGGAGTGGCTACAGAAATTGAAATCTACAGGTAATGCTAATACACACTAAATACACAGTGAGGTAATGCTGATGGTGTTAACATTAACAAATTGAGAACAAAGTATAACAATAAAACTCATTTGCACAGTTTAACGTGATCCATGCTAAGCGATTGTTAGATTTAATCACCACTGTAATGCTTTTTTTTTTCTCATTTTGTCAGAACAAAAGTGTCAGATTTGTTACTTACTCCTTCAGATGACATTTTTGAAATGGAATTTTGGAATTTGTGAAAATTCTTATTTTGGTCATACTTTCAAGACTACAATTTGTGATTCTGAAGTACAGTATCCACACGATGTGATGACTGACAGCAAACATTAGATTCATACGTGCTGAGGAGCTGTGCGGATCCACAACCCACGTAAAAATGATAATTCCGCAAATCACTGCAATTGCAGGTTTCAAACAGCGATGGAGACAAAGAGGCAAAACTGCAGCTTTAACATTTTATTACAATTGCTTTAGAAGACTTGGAAGCTGAAGCTCACGATTATCGCATTACATTTCCAACGCGCACTTGTGGCGTTTGGCCAATCACAACACACTAGGCCAGCTGGCCAATCAGAGCACTCTGAGCTTTTCGGAAGGAGGGGCATTGTAGAAATCAGGGCATTTCAGACAGACTGAGAATAGAGGAGCTGCAATAAATCTACAATATGTGAAACGTGTTTTTTAAACATTAAAGCATGTTAACCTATTTGGTTACACCCAATAATCAAAATAAGGAACTTTTAAAATGGCATCATACATCCTCTAAGAGGGGAAAAATCTTGTGAAAAAATAAAAAAACAAACAAAAAACATTCGACATAGGATTTTTGCTTGGCAGATGATAAAACAGGTGAAAAAGTCACTTTTTACCTGGGCAGTAAGTAACCTAGCAACCACCCAGAACACCCTAGCAACTGCATACTGTAGCAATGCTCTAATGAATGAACACTTTAGCAACTGCCTTGCAACACCCTGGAAACCATCTAAACATGCATGTGAATTTTACATGATTAAGAGTTACTCACATTCTCAAAAAATGTGAATATATATATATATATATATATATATATATATATATATATATATATATATATATATATATATATATATATATATATATATATATATATATATATATATATATATAAATTGTTTCTGTAAGGGCCAAAAATGAAATGTTGAATGTTATACAGATCCAGTTTCTTATTTTTTGTCATTTGTCTTTTCCTGCAGGTGATTATTAGCACACAGCTGATGTCTGGGGACCCCTGTTTCAAAACGTGAGTGTTACCATTGATTTGCGTTGTGAATGTGTCATAATTCAGTATTGAAGTGAGAAAGAATTGAAGTTTGGTTGTGAAAAGGGCCTATTTTTATCTTTATGCCACTCTATCTGCATTTCTAAATTTAGATTTAACTGAAGACCCACAGAGACCTTTTCCTGCTAAACATTTAAGGTTGCTATTATAGTATTTTCTCAGAAATGGCCTGTGAGTTTGGAAGGAGTGTGAATATGCACTCTGGGGAAATCAGAGCTTTGAACACAGATTTGCATACTGGAAGCCAACACTGTCCACCTACACATGTACACACACTGCAGCTCACACTGTGCATGAAGGCAAAACCCTGCTAAAAGCATTTGTGTGGGTTGAAGCGTGGGGAGAGTATGGAGTTTGGGGATTCTGGGGGTTGCTTTTGAGTCAGTAGGCAGATTGAAATGGTTTAGTTCTTTAATTTAGCATTTCTTTTCAGATCTATTCATTCGAATACATTTAAGCCATATTCTTGATTGCGGGTTCTCCATGTATTAGGCCTCCGTCCACCGCCATGGTGATTGGCATTCAGGGTGATGCAGAGAGCCTACTAGAAGACAGGAAAGGAGGAGACACACAGAAACCTTTTCTGAGCCTCTCAGGTAAACTTCACACAAAAATGCACTGGTCAGTGTTTCCAAAGAATCAAAATGAGACACCAATACAGAAGCTCCATACACAGACCTTGTTTATATATTTTTAACAATTGTCCTTTACATGTGCTTAAATGTGTATGTATTTCTTATATTTTTATGTTGGCATTATGTTGGTTGCTCTAATCAACTGTCCAAATCAAACACCCTTTGAAAAGCTTCTCATTAATTCTGCATCCAGTCCTGTAATAAAGTCCAGGGGTCTCATTTATAAAGCGTGCGTACGCACAAAACGGGGCTGGAAACGCGTGTATTTTGATCTATAAAAAACAAACTTGACGGGAGAATGTGCGCACCTTTAAGCAAACTTTGAGCTGTGCGTATGAACATTTTGGAGACATGGCTACACCGATGGTGAGCTGAGGGACTGACGGCAGATGAAGGAAAACCACTTCAAATCCTCATTATGAGTCATAATCATAAATACAGTGCATGTTCACAGTAACAGTTTAAATAAATAAAAGAATGATTTAAACTCACACGGAAACTCACGTTTTACATTTACATTAATATTACACTTTCACTAATGGCGATAAGCACTGAAATTACTTTACACAGTCATTACGGAGAAGTTAATCAAACGTGATATGAATTCAGATAGTAGATGTGCTACTTTCTATCACTTTTCCTGTGACACGCCGCTTTAATGACAGAGCGCTAGGAGCACAATAATTCCTCTTTAAACTACACTGCAGATGTTATAACAAAATATTTTGGCAAGAACGACGATCGATGCACACTTAACTTCGATATAATAAAAAGACGCTGCTGGATTCGGTGGTCAAACGGTCCGTTGTCCAGTTTGAATAGGTCCAATGATAATATCTTACTGTATGTGTGAAGGGTCTTCAAACAGTTACCACTGTATATGAAGGATATAATTTGAGGAAAATCCTTTTTAAAATACAAACCCGATTCCAAAAAAGTTGGGACACTGTACAAATTGTGAATAAAAACAGAATGCAAGTCAATGAATGCAATGCAAATGCACATCAGACTGGCCATTTCAGTACCCAGATCCTTCTTCTACGCAGCCATGATGTTGTAATTGATGCAGTATGTGGTCTGGCATTATCATGTTGGAAAATGCAAGGTCTTCCTTGAAAGAGAAGACATCTGGATGGGAGCAAATGTTGTTCTAGAACTTGGATATACCTTTCAGCATTGATGGTGCCTTTCCAGATGTGTAAGCTGCCCATGCCACACGCACTCATGCAACCCAATACCATCAGAGAGGCAGGCTTCTGAACTGAGCGCTGATAACAACTTGGGTTGTTCTTTTCCTCTTTAGTCCGGATGACATGGCATCCCAGTTTTCCAAAAAGAACTTCAAATTTTGATTCGTCTGACCACAGAACAGTTTTCCACTTTGCCACAGTACATTTTAAATGAGCCTTGGCCCAGAGAAAACGCCTGCGCTTCTGGATCATGTTTAGATATGGCTTCTTTTTTGACCTATAGAGTTTTAGCCGGCAATGGCGAATGGCACGGTGGATTGTGTTCACCGACAATGTTTTCTGGAAGTATTCCTGAGCCCATGTTGTGATTTCCATTACAGTAGCATTCCTGTATGTGATGCAGTGCCGTATAAGGGCCCGAAGATCACGGGCATCCTGTATGGTTTTCCGGCCTTAACCCTTACGCACAGAGATTGTTCCAGATTCTCTGAATCTTTGGATGATATTATGCACTGTAGATGATGATAACTTCAAACTCTTTGCAATTTTTCTCTGAGAAACTCCTTTCTGATATTGCTCCACTATTTTTCGTCGCAGCATTGGTGGAATTGGTGATCCTCTGCCCATCTTGACTTCTGAGAGACACTGCCACTCTGAGAGGCTCTTTTTATATCCAATCATGTTGCCAATTGACCTAATAAGTTGCAAATTGGTCCTCCAGTTGTTCCTTATATGTACATTTAACTTTTCCGGCCTCTTATTGCTACCTGTCCCAACTTTTTTGGAATGTGTAGCTCTCATGAAATCCAAAATGAGCCAATATTTGGCATGACATTTCAAAATGTCTCACTTTCAACATTTGATATGTTATCTATATTCTATTGTGAATAAAATATAAGTTTATGAGATTTTTTTAATTATTGCATTCCTTTTTTATTCACAATTTGTACAGTGTCCCAACTTTTTTGGAATCGGGTTTGTACTTCAGTGAAGCGCCGAGAAAGACAATTGTATTTACACTGCAATAAATAAGTAGACCTATCCGTTTCCACTAAAAAAATATAGCCTAAACTTCCTAAAGATATGTTCACCTTATCAGCAAAACTGCATAAATTTAATTCAAATTGTTTAAAACAATTAAAATACTATTTGGCCATTGGAAATGAATGAATCAACTCTATTCTAAAACCTTTATCTTAAGTATTTAATACAATTTTGTTTTTATGCATATTTTGATATATTTATTCTAAAACATAAGAATATTGGATGATTTTTAGCAATGTAATGTCTATGGCAAAAATGTTAACCATGGTGTCACGTGGATGGGAATATGTATGGAAATGATATGCAGATGAGGTTATGCATAGTAAAACTAGGCGTCATGATCTCAATATATGCACAATCTTCCAATGACTGGGATTTATAACGGGATTTGTGCGCAGGATCTGGCGTACGCATTGTTTTTATAGATCTGATTTTTTTTGTGCGTACGCAGAATCTAGCTTTTGCACGTACGTACACTTTTAGGATGAAATCTACGCACAGTTTTATAAATGAGACCCCAGGACTGTGTGTTTGATTTGATGCCGCTGAACTAACAGAAGCTTGAAAGAGTGCTCTCTCTCCCCCACTCTCTCTTTTATCCTTTCTTTGCCCTCATACATGCTGCGTGCTTTCCGTCCAGAGGCTGTAAAAAGCATTAGTCTTTAATGTATAATTTAGCCGTGTGCCGCTCTTGACTCTTGACTCTGCTTTCATAGTGATTCACTGTGACTGACTGCTTATGATGTAGAGCAGGCGTACAATTCATAAAATATGATTAGCTTCCAAGTGCCTCTTCCGTAGTGATTTTGAGTTGTGATAATTGAACAATATTAAAGCTGTATTAATATTCATATTAGGCCATTTATACTGAAATTTTAATGGAATACAAGATGCCAAAAGTGGCTTGCTGTCTGAGGCGATTGATGAATTAATCAGTATCGCCATTTGTTCAGAGGAACATGTAGAAGAGTTATATGAGTTAGGATGGGATTTTGGCAGAGAAATGCTACTCTTTTGAAGGGAGTTTTTGGAGGAGTCATGTCTTAGGATGGTCAACCAGTCTTCGAACACCCAACAAGTCAGTTAGTGAGAGCAATGATTTAATGTAGACATTTTGAATTGTTTTTCAGTTTTAATATTTTAGATTTTCTAGCTTTTAATCTGTTACATTTAAGGCTATGCATACAATAGCTATAGTTATTTTAGCATTATTTATATACAATTATTGTATTTATTCATATTTTGAATTAGCTTTTATTTTTATATTTTAGGTTTTCATTTTAATTTTAGTTTTTGTATTATTTTTGTTTTGCTTTTGTCATTTGTCAATTTTAATAATTTTAGTACTTAATATTATTTTATTTTAGTTAATTGCCAAGGCAAGTTTTTCATCTAATGTTTATAATTTATTCTACTTTGTATTTATTTCAGTTATTGAAATAATTTTTTATAGTTTAAGACACTGATGCTAGCATACTTAAAATTTAAAAAGATTTTTTTTTTTTTATCAAGGACCAAAAATATTAATGGCAAAAATTATCACTGAAAATGATTATTATTAATCTGTGCATATGCAAATTTCTTGCCAATAAAATACTTAATAGAATAAGAAATTCCCTTCTTCTTATACACCTGCTGTCAACTAGGATTAGCAAGGAGGAAATCATGATTCATGGATGTGATGTAAACAGAAGTATAATTTAAAAATGTGTCATGCTCTAACTTCCTGTTTTAATTGGAAATATGCTAACACAGGAAATACAACCATGTGCTTGTCAAGCAATTTTAAAGGCTACAACAATCAAAAAACTTTTGTAACCAATTCAACAAATTTTTAATTTTTCTGAGAAATTAATATCCATAATATATTTATTTTTCTATTTGTGAAGACTAAAGGTTACAGTGGCAAAAAGGTTATATCTATTTATTTAGTTAGTTAATATATTGGTTATGTAATAAATAAAAATGTATTTATTCAAAATTAACTTTGTTTGCCGTTTATATATCCCTTACCAGTCTAAATATATTGGACTTCCACTGACTAATTGATTTCGAGAAGTTTTAAAATGCATATGTTGATTTTCTAATTGACAGTGCTAATTTAAATTGCCAAATCATATTGAATTCCTGAATACTCTCAATAGACAAATGTATGGCCACATCAGATATATAATCTATTATAAGGTTAGAAATAGGAGAAGAACAGGTTAAATTGGCATTGAATCCCATAAAGTGATTGAGCAGGTTTAATTAGGACTGAACTGAATCCCTTATGTCCACAGAGACATCAGGGAAGTGTGGCTCTCTGCCTGATGAACTGGGGCTGTGCGGACATTCTCGAACGTCCAGTTATGCTAGTCAGCAGTCCAAAGTATCAGGTAGGCTTTCCTTTTCCACGGTTTTCTCTTTGATCACTTATTGACGATGTGTCGATGTGACTCTGCTGTCTTGCTCGACTTGAATGAATGCCTGATTTGTATTGTCTGCTACCCTGGCTGTAACATCAGGCTGCCAATCAACATCATGCCGTGGTATTGCAAGATGATTAAAGGATTTTGTAATTTTGCACGTAGGCTGCATGTCATATGACTCTGTTCTGTGTGATAGGGTAAAGATGTGTGTACATTAAATGAGACAGAAAATCCATTAGCTCACATTATATTTTGTTAAGTTGCACTTTCCACATAAAGGGTATACTTTGGTGTCCCATTACTTTGATTAAAGCATTAGGAATACAAATACAAATCCCATCTTTTTTGTTGTGAGAACTATTAGATCTGTGGATTTTAAACGCATCAAATGTCTGTATCATCAAAATCCCTCTATTGTGGGGTGATATTTATCCCTACTTAGAGGTCTTAACCATGTTTGTTTGTACTTGTTTTTTAATTAATAATTTTATATAATATATACATATATACACACACTACCATTCAAGGGTTTGTGGTCTGTAAGATTTAATGTTTTCGAAACTCTGGTTTGTAATGTGTATATAGTAAGCTCAACAAGGCTGTATTTATTTGATAAAAAATACAGTAAAATCAGTAATATAGTGAAATGTTATTACACATTTTTTTATTTGGATATATTATAAAATGTAATTTATTCTTGTGATGGCACAGCTGAATTTTCAGCAGCCATTACTCCAGCCCTCAGTGTCACATGATCCTTCAGAAATTATTCTAAAATGCTGAGAGACATTTTTATTCTTATTAATGTTGAAAACGGTTGGACATCAATATTGAATATATTTTTTTTCAGGATTCTTTGATTAAAAAAAAACATCAAAAGCGAAACATTTATTTAAAATAAAATTATTTGTAACATTATAAATGTCTTTACTGCCACTTTTGATCAATTTAATGCATCCTTGTTAAATAAAAGAATTAATAATAATAAAAAAATCTTTCTGACCCCAAACTGTTCAACTGTGCTGTAAGTGATGCAAAATTTAAAAAATGAATAAAAAAAATAAATAAAATGGCTGATATAATATTTAGTTTGACCTCTTGACTTTGACAATCAACAATTTAAGCACCTCCTTTCACTGGCCATTTTGCTGAACAAGACATTTTCAGTCACTTTTTTCGTTCTCAGTTTGT
The DNA here is from genome assembly GCF_024489055.1 of Chanodichthys erythropterus. Classification (NCBI taxonomy): domain Eukaryota; kingdom Metazoa; phylum Chordata; class Actinopteri; order Cypriniformes; family Xenocyprididae; genus Chanodichthys; species Chanodichthys erythropterus. Next base: position 11,262,216 of record NC_090224.1, on the reverse strand, counting down.
GGAAAGTGCTATTTGCTTTATTAAATAATCTGAAACTGGGCTCTTAGAAGGATTCTGTGCCATCACAAAATGGCTGGATTAAATGTCCCAGATCTAATTTGATAACACTACTTCCTCCAGTACTTCCAGAGAGGAGACAGCACTCAGTCCTTATTTCATTAAGCTATTCACTTAGATTCAGTTACACATTCCTCACTTTGACCTTTTGCAATAGAGCATCTCAGTTTTAAAGTCCCACAAAGCAAACAGAAGTCATCACTAGGGTTGGGAATCGAATATTTATTTCAATTCTGGCACTGGATAGTTAAGTTCAGGAATCGGATACTTGTTATAAAATTAAAATTTCAGTTCTGTGCCTAGTGATTCCTGTGTGCACATTTTAATGTGGTTTTCAAACCATTCAAGTGCAAGGAGACGTGAAAGAGAACTCAATTTGGCACTCGTGCGTTGTTATCTGTGCTGGGCACATCCAGAGCATGCAAACAAAAAGCTGCCTCTCATATAGTGCATGAATACTGAATTGTTCTCTTTTGCATCTTCTTGCTTAGACAAATACACACACAATTATGTCAAAATATCTTTGTAAAACAGTCAGTTATATGACTGTGAACGTAAATAGTTGAGAAAGAAAACACATGTAACAGTATAAAGGATCCGTGGATTAGGTCTTAAAGTGACAGCAGGCTAATAAACCTGCTGCCATCTGTGTCATTACTGTTAACCAAAGAACAAAAGAAAAAGAAAATCAATAATCTTGACTGAATACCTTTTGTAACTTTAATTAAGGATTTATTTATTTAAAAAAAAAATGCAGTGTTATTTTACATTTGATTTCAATTTCTGAACTTTATTCAGTTGTATTTTTATTTGCTAATTTGCTTATTTGTTCTTATTGTATTACTGACTATATGCATGTCTTTAATAATGTTTGAAAGTCTAGTTTTTTTAGAAACTGGGAATCGAAATAGCTAAAATTCAAAGATACCCAACCATAATCATCACATATCTGTCTCTGACCAGAAACATGTGACTTGGTGTGTGCTTTTTCATGTATGGGAGGATATTCGCCCTCTGTTTTCATTTTCTGAAGCTCCTCTGAATTTTAAAACAATGTTGTCGTGTTTTCTCAGGCTATAGTACGAGTCACTCGCGTTCCTCCAGTCTGTCGGAGTTCTCCCACAGGAGAAACACATCGATCGGCAGTGCTTCCACTGGCATTGCCAGCATCCCTGAGCCATGTGAGGAGAGTGACCAAACTACAGTGCCCCCTACAGCTGTGGCGTTCTGTGCTGCTGTGCCTGAACACCCATCAACCCCTGACAGGGCTGCCAGCAGGTCAGACAGACACTGCTACCACTGCCTGCTCTATATTCATCAAGCTTTAGAAGCAGGATATTAAATCAATGCAGGTTTATTTTCTCATATATACTAAGGTACCCAGTGAAACAGGACTCCATGGAGTCTCAGCTGAAAAGGGTGGATGCCACACGGGTGGATGCCGATGATGTAGTAGAGAAGATCCTGCAAAGCCAGGATTTCACCCACAGTTTGCTGGACTCCAGCGCTGAAGGTAACAATGGTTTTTTCATGCTTATTAGCAGACATTCCTAAACATTAATTGTCACTGAACATTTTTATTTTAGATTTTTGTTTGTCCAATAATATTCCATAAGTTCAGTCTTTCTTTCATTCTGATTGCTAATAGTTTATTAACACTGTGTGTTACACAGTTCATTCTTGCTGACACAAAATTGCATTTTTGGCCCATTAACTTGTCATGCTTGAGATGGAGTGGTTTCAGAGCGATCTTGGAACAGACGCAAACAGAAATAAAAAAAATGCAATTGGTAGCAATGTTTACGAGTAGTTGCTGCTACAATGTAGGTGTATTGAAGTTTATCTGTGCCAGAGAGCCTGTCTTTGTATGTGTGTCCTATTAGTTTTGGTATTATTTTTAGACGACCTGGCGACAGGTTCTCATTAGAATTGGACCGACTTGGTTTTTGTATCCCCCAGAGAAGAGTCGTGACTTTGTGTGCGGAATGGAGGCGATATCTGATTCAAGTGTGTGTGTGTGTGTGTGTTTCAGAGGAAGGTCTGCGCTTGTTTGTGGGTCCAGGTGGAAGCACAGCACTTGGTAGCCATCACCTTCCTGCCAGGTGAGTTTGAAGGAATATGTTGTTATCATTTACTCAACCCTCATGTCGTTTATTACTTACTTTCTTCCTAGGAACACAAAAGGAGATGTTTGGCAGAATGTCCAAGCTGCTCTTTTCCACATAATGAAAGTGAATGGGGACATTTATAAAAAAAATAAAAAAAAAACGTAAAGAGATCATAAATGTATTTGTGTGATATCTTCTGTCATATGAAGCCATGCTATAGCCTGTATGATGAAGACATGAAATATAGTACATGGATTTGTATGGACTACAGTGCTTCCCACACATTGACTTTACTTGGGCGGGCTGCCCACGTATAATAACGGCCGCCCAAGTATATTTGGAGACACATTTTTGCTTTTATTATTTTTATCCTCTTATACTTTTATATCCACCCAAGATAATGAAACCATCCGCGATCAATAAACTAGTCGTTTCGTACCTGCTCGTTATGTGTGCGTCAGAACTGTTTACTCCCGCGGACATTCCCATCGGCGCTGCATTTTCCAAAGTCACTTCAGACTGCTTCAAAGTGATTCTTAATCAATGAAAAGCACAGATTTATGCCAAGCGATTGCTAATGAACTCAAGTTGATGAATTATTACAAAGTCTACTTCATGGCATTTATATAAAATGTTTTATACGGTTATAAGAATCTGAAGGATCAGCCTGCAATAGTACAGACATTTCAAAATAAGAGTCCCGGTGTATTTCGGGTTTGTTTATAATTAAAATTCACATGCTAAGTTTTTTCTTTTTCTTTTGGGCATTATTGGTATTTTGGTTACACACTAAACTGTATTTAATTTGATTTCCATTTAATTCATAGTAAATTATTGTAGTTTCCCCCACAGGAAGAAAAGACTAAAAACATTATTTGACACATATATTATTCATTTTATACATTTTACTAGTAAAATCTGTGTCCCATTCACTGAGAGAGACACTATATGACAGCAAGGAGAACATAGGAAAAGGTGAACCATTTAAATGCTGTAATTTTGCATAATTTACAATGCATAATGATGCATAATATTAGTATGTAATTAAAATGAATTTCAATAAATAAAAATACTGTTAAAAATCACACATTATTTGTTTGTCACATGTAGTAGACCATTTTTGTGCCGTGGATAATAGGAGGATTTTTGCCCGGCTACCACCGCAAGTATATTTCAAACCTGTGGGAAGCAGTGGACTACTTTTATGGTCATTTCTGAAGCTTGACATCTCCAGTCACCATTCACTTTCATTATATGAAAAAAAGGGCTTGAATGTTCTGTTAAACTATATTTTCTGCTAAATCTCCTTTTGTGTTTCAAAGAAGAAAGTAAGCCATGTAGGTTTGGAACAACATGAGGGTGAGTAAATACTGACAGTTTTAATTTTCAGGTTGCTGTCTCTTTAAATATCATGGCAAAATCAGCGAGTATGCGCTCTAGAGAAAGTAAATCACGCAATTACCTGGTTGTATATAAATGCTGATTTCTTCTCTTTTCAGGGTTGGAGCTGGTGCCTACGAACAGGTGGTGATCAAACGCTAGAGTTGGGAGATGCCAGAAGGAGAAGTGTCAAAAACCAAAGTCTGTTTCGTGGGAGGAGAAAAGGATGAAGAGATTCAGACATGTTCGTCTCCTCTCACATTAGCAGTGTTTGTCACAAACCTGTTTCAGCTTTTCGATGAAACGGTGTCCTCTGCTGGCTACATAAAGAACTGACAGCTCCTCTGTATGAGGCTGTCATTTGGTGTCTTGTGTTTCACTGTGAGGTAAAATCTTCTAATACGTCTGCATTGCAAATCAGAGAGCTTTCCCCTCTATTTTCCTCGCTGATTTAAAAAAAATATATATTTCATATTGTTATTTTAGTAAGATATCTGTTTATTTTTACCATGTTTACACGTTTGTGAGCCATTTTAAGGGGTCCGTCAGTAACATTTGGTGGATTATATACATCATTACAATATGTACGAGATGTATACTCTGTGTTTGCATATGAAGGTGACCCCTTTTTTTCTCATTTCATTACTGTACGAATGAAAATCAAACCGTCCTCACCCACCCGCAGCATCTCACTTTGTGCGTGTGAGAAGTCGTGATGCGTTTGACAGATGGAGCCGTTTTCAGACTTGAAAAAATGTCCATTTGAATAGCACTTTGAATTGAAGGACTTTACATGGACTTTTTGAGGCTCAGCTTTTCATCTAGTTAACTTGTACACATTAAATGTGTATTTTATTTTTTATTTGTTGCTGAAAATGACTTTCGGCTACAGCTGCATTATAGTTCAATTTATAGACACATTAGCTACTTCAAATCTGGGCTGGTGAATATCTGATAAGAACTTCTCTGGCAGCAATCTATGACATAATGATGACATCACATAAATATATTGGCTTATACTTAAGAACAAATTGAGCCAAGCCGTTCTCAATTATTTACATGGCAGCACAGAACAAAGCATTTAACCATGTCGATGCTTGAAACATTTAGCACAAGGCTCTCAAGCAGCGTGTAGCTCTTCTAATGCTATCTACAACACTACAAAAACCCATTTTATCCGTGTTTTTGTAGTTACTTGATGTATCACTAAAATGAAGGTATTTTAATGACTATTTTCATGGTATCTCTGTCTGTAAGATCAGCTATAGGGCATATCAGAATCATAAGTTAGTGCTTCTCTAGTTTTATGTGACCTTATGCCCATATCTTCTCAAAAGCCATTCACTGTTTTATAAATGTAAACTCACTTGCCTCTGCAGTTTAACTGTGTGGGGATTAGCAGCTGTGCGAGTGTGTGTACAATCTATTTGTAGCACTTGATTATATCATAACTGTCTAGAGTTATAGTGTAGAAATGCATGGGTGTCACACCTACTCATCATGTCCGAAGCAATTTGTGGTCTTTGCTATCTCCATTCGGATTGATCCGGGTCTGTTGAGATCCAAACACTAAAAATAAATACTGACTGGAAGCTTGGATTCAACTCGGCCACACATCTCAGGTTTATTTTCTTTCACTATTACTGCACAAATATCAAAGCACCACACCGCGAATGTACGGAGCCCTTTAAGAGACATGGTGATGGGAGAGAAAATTCTGTTTTCAGTGCTTTTGCGTTCTTTCACAAAGAGAAATTTTGCGTTTATTTGAAAAGAACTCAAGGTTTCTCATAGGAACACAAATAATTTGGGAGCAAATGCAACATTTCTTCTGTGAATGCAAAAGAATATCATGCTTTTTCCATCAATGTGTCCCTTTAAGGACTCGAATGTTTGCAAATATCCGTTTATTTAGAGGTTATCTGCGATATGTCAGCTTCATTACTTTTCAGCAGGCACTCAGTAAAATGAGTGAATTACTTTGAACTTGATTTTTATTTTTATTTTTAAATTGATCTACTGCCAAAATGAAATCTATTTTTATGTATTTGAGCTTTAGTGATACTTATATTGTAAGATTCACTCCCCCCACCCCACATTTTCTTCCCTAAATCTCTTACACAACCTATAAGTCGGTCCTGGTACTTTACATGTTGTAAAAACATGGTGGCTTTATCTCTTCTGTGAAGTTTTTGGTCTTTGTAATTGTACCGTGTCTGATGTTTAAAGGTGACATTGCTTTTTGACTGTCTCGCAATGTTGTGTTCCAACTTTTGACCAATAGTGGCTTCCATGCCATGTGTTCTGTTATGATGCTGGTAAGGTATGTACCATGCACTGTTAAATAAAACCACATTCCAAAGAAGGAGTCACATATTTGCATTTTTAATGACGTTTATTGGTTGTCTTCTCAAGAACATTTCCAGTTGATCACAGATTTGGGCATATTATCTAAATATGTCCTTCAGACGAGCCTACACAATATGGTCAAAAACGAACAAACACCTTGTAAAGTGCAGCTTTCTTTTTTTATATTTTGGTTACAGAGTTTTCCAGATCTGTTATACACCTCCGTAACCCCCAAGCTCCCTATCCCAGTCCTCTTCCACACTTTTTGATACACTTGATACTGTTTTTATATCCTCTTCTTCTTTTTCTTCCTCCACCTCTTCCTCCTCATCGGCAGGCAGGTTTACCACCATTCCATCGGCGCTCATCCTCACCCTTTCATCCTCCCGCAGTTCCTCCCTGAGACGCTGCACACTCCCACACAGTGCTCTCACTCTGGGGCTGAACCACACACGCGTCAAGGGTACGCAAATGCTGCCGCCCTGCTGGTAGACAGGCTGCAACTCGCATGCATCCCCATGCTGCACAGCTTCCATAAATGGAGGACCATAGAAATGTGCATTGTTGTTGGAGTCCATGTTCAGTCTGCTGATCCATTCCTGTTTTAGGTGTTGTGCCTCATACAGAACTTCATTAACCAAAGTCTTCTGGTAGATGTTGTTATCACACAGACTCGGATACACCACCTTATACAACTTAATGAGGAACAGCAAAGAAAGATGAGGTGTGAGAGAAATAAGCAGTTTTCAGACAAGTTTTTTTTTTAGCTTAAACTTGTACGTTTTAAAGTTGCCATGAAGTTAATTTCATTTTCTAAATGCAATGTAGAAATTGATCTTATTGCGAAGTATTCATTCATATGTTTAATTTTTAATCAAATATCTTAAATATCTCAATCATTTTGTTTGTTTAAATCCCAACTTCCATTTCATTTTGTAGTGAGAGTCATTTTTACTATGAAAACATTCAGAACGTCTTACCTAGTTAAAAAAATCATCTATAAAATTAAAGGTAGGGTATGCAATTTTCGGAAAATGCTTTGAAAGCATAAGATCCCACCCTCCCTTCAGAGCGTTCTCCAAAGCCACGCCGCATTCAAAACACATGAACGGCAGGGAGCAAACAAAAGCGTCACAAGAGACGGCGTAAAACTACCTCATGTCTCAAATAATGAACTTAAAGAGCTCTGACCTGCACCACCTGACTGCTGCAGATTAATTTCAGTGTTGATAGTGCCGCCAATGAAAAGCAAAAATTTGAGTCACAAACCGCTCTGAGTGTAAGGTCATGGGTTTTCATCTCTTAAAATTAAAGGTGATAAAGAGGATCTTTTCGTCGACTGAGAAACCAAATACTGTTAGTGAGTTTTTGAAATGAGCGCATGCGTAAGAACAACCCCCCTCCTTCACAGCTCATTTCGAGAGAACGCCTCTCAAAACTCGTGCACGAGTATTGTAACACGAGTGTTTACCACCGGCATTCGCTGTGTCGTGTTAGTGGATTCATTATGTCGGACTCACCGCAGGTAACTCATAATCTGCAGTTGTTACTCCTGTCTCCTGACAAAAACATTGCATGCAGCGCCTGTGGAGTGTGGAAAGTTACTGGAGCGCGCAGCCGCGCTCGTCTCTCTCAAGGAACGTCACGGCAGTGATTGACAAGCCAGAGGGCCAATCGTGTATGCGATGATCGCGTAAACGATTGGCTGATGTTTTTAAGGCCCTACCTCGTGCACAGATGATGTATATTAATGTTATTCCTTTCAGTGCACCTAATAAATAGTCTTTTATCAGTTAGTAAAGACAGTTTCAAGTAATATTGCAAAAATGTATAAAACAAAACATCCTCTTTAGCACCTTTAAGGTAGTCATGGCATGAACGCAGCATAAGCTTGTTGTTTTGGTTCAGGAGGAACTGTAAAAGTCTAACTCTGCATAGCATGAAACACGCTGATGACGTGTGATGTCTGCATGAGCAGGGTGCACGGAGGAATGAAAATACATACTTTAACAGAAGGGTAGGACATCGAATCATTGGATTCGGACTGAATGCAATGATTGGACAAACATTTTATGGTCCTATGCCTTCCACAGATTATATAAATACATTTAGACCACTTAACTTGGTGATTGCTATCAGGATGTGAAGAGACTTTCAACAAGCATAACAAAAAATGTTTCTGGAACAAATTGCCTACCCACTCAGCCTTTAAACTGAAAATGTAACAACTATTAAGAGGATTTGCCAAACCACCTACTGTTCTGCATATTGTTCCGAATCCGAAGATTGCAAATATTAAAGTCGGGGTGTAACGGAAGTAGCAACAGATCTTTTCTTCCATATTGTGACATACATCTGAGTGAAACGGATTATGAAAAAAGACGGGAAAAAATGTAGGGTGGGATTGGGCTCAATGCATTAGTTGTTGATTGGATGGAGAAAGATCTGAAAGCGAGCTTGCAGTCCAAAAGGGGCGGGATTTAAACAAAATAATTGAAGATTGGAATTGAAGAAAAGTCTGTCATCCCACCAGAAGATCAAGTTGTTATTTTAATTAAAAATTATGTGATCAAAAAGAAATATATGCAAGGATCCGTTCATGGCAACTTTCTCACTTCAGTTTTTGCTGCGCCTTTTAGCCCTAAAACTAAACTAAACTGCGATTGCTTTGGTGCAAGTGATAAAATAATGATTTAGAAAGTATATGATGATGATAATTGCTTTAAACAAATAAGAAAATGCAAGTGCAACAAAATAAAAAAATACAAATTTCTCACCAGCTTGTACACTGAAGGTTCCAAGCGTTCAGCATTGCTCGTGGACCAATTTATCCCATCAAAATTCCTCTGGAACACACCAATCTGTGTGCAGAATCCCACATCTCTCCAGTGACCAAGAGCTTCTCCAACTCCAGTGAATTGCACAGAGTAACCATATTCTCTACAAACTCTGTGAGCCCTGAGGGAGAGAGAGAATTGGGACATTTTTTTTTGTTTAAAATTGATCCGTAAATCAGCACTGGAAAATGTTTACACTAGATACTGAACATTTGCTTACCAAGTCTGAAACTCATCTCTGGTCCATTCGAATTTGTGATCACAGTCTCTGAAGCCTCTCAGTCCCGGTAGCAGAGGGTTGAATTCTGCATTGGGTGTGCTGACAATCACGGCACCTGGTGCCATGTACCCAAATACCACCTCTGAAAAGCTCTCCACCTCCTCAAGCTCCAGATGTTCGATTCTCAAAGGGGTAAGAGATGTTGACAAACTCAAGTAGAACACAATTTTCAAATAATGTTTAGCTTATATGCTTGAAAAACAAAAGATGTGGCACACTTACAGCTCAACACATGTCACAAGATCAAATCCTCTGGTGCACGGCTCCCGCTCTGTGACAGACCCCTGGTACAACTCAATGGTCAAAGGCCCGTCACTTGGCTGAAGATAATCACTCACAAGTGGAGCCAATGTATGCCTGGCAAGAAAAGAAAAAAAGAAAAATCACACAAGATGGACGAACACAGGAAGCCAGATTTGCATTTTTGAGATGGCCCAAAGTACATGAAAACCCCTTAATTCCAATTTTGTAGTATAAAACGTTGGCCTTATGAGATTGTTCTGGCATTTAATGCCATCTAACACTACACAAAAATGGGTAGTTTGCAGGCAAGTTGCCAAACTTACATTCTTTTCAGGAGGACGACACTGTTGATATCAACTCCCACTAGTAGCTGTATACCGTTGCGATGAAACTTCAGTTTTTTCAGTAAGCGACATTCAGCGCATCCGAAATCGATGACCTGCGGACGGAGTCACGAAGGAAGAGATCAAATCCAGGTAGGAACATATAAAAAGACTACCGATTAGCAGGCTAGCTCAAACGATACGTCAAAGGCCATCGCAACTTAACTTTAAAATGCAAGTTTGACATTTATTTACCTTTCTAGGTCGGTAGGTTTGCACGTAATCGATAACAAACTGGTATCGCTGCATGTACAGCGGGGGAGAAAACGGTGTGGTCATGGTGAGTGTCTCGGTCAGGACTGCTCGGCTGTCAGTCCTCCTCATTAAACACAAAATCGAAGTGATGCTTCAGCTCAGCTGCGTGAATCCTTTTAGAAATCCGTTTGTTTACTCAAACACACTCACACATCTTTACCAGCGGCCATTAAAGCAAATGTATTTTTAAAAAAATATTTTGGACCGTTGAGCGGCAAAATATCTTTTGGTCCCGTGAACCGTTTCCATACGAAACTATTTGATTATAATTTCATCCCCATTCTGTCCGGAATAAAACGCACACATACAAAATTAATAAATTGATGGAAAATATTATTTTAATTATTTTATCTAACTTGAACAATAGCCTAAAGTTTCCGCTAAGAAAAAATGTCCATTACGAACAAAATGCATTTGGCACAGCAACAAGGAACACTGCAGCAATATTATGATATTCATTTACATTATTGTAAATTGGCTTATTCATTTGCAGTTACTTGTCGTAGTCAGTTGTAATTCGTGTTTTGAGTCGCAAGATGGCGCCTATTAAGTTAGCTAATAACTTGCGTTGGTGCGAGATGATGACGGACATCGTGACGCATACTAGTATGGCAAGCCGTTTTGACTTTTATTCACATCTCAGGATATGAATTCTTGATATCAACAATTCAGTTGATATCAGGAATTACATTTCCACTAGTAACAATGTTACTTCTTGACATCAACATTTGAATTTCCACTAGTAAAATCTAGAATTCTTGATATCTGTAATTGTATTTTCACTAGTGAAATGTCACCATAGGAAAAAATGAACATTTTTACTAGTAGCAATTCAATTGTTGATATCAAGAACTGACATTTCAACTAGTGACAATTGAATTCTTGATATCAAAGAAATCATTTTACTAGTAATGTAATTATTGATATCAAAAATTATTATTTTTACTAGTAATGCAACATTGAATTTGAATGACAGCCTATGGTGACTAGTGAAAATACAATTACAGATATCAAGAATTCTAGTTTTTACTAGTGGAAATGTAATTCCTGATATCAAGAATTAGCATTTTAACTAGTGAAAACTGAATTGTTGATATCAAGAATTCATTTCCTGAGAATGAATAAAAGTCAAAACGGCTTGCCATATACTAGCCTACTCTTATCTACCACAGAGAGATATTATAGTAAAATTAGTAAGAGGTTCCGAATTCAGCAGTGCATTTCAAAACCTTGCTAAGTTGTGAAATTTTCGCTTAGTTTATGAATAGTGAATTCAGACATAGGCATCCGACATTGGTATGCGCGTTTCTAACTTCAGTAACTTTTGAAGAGAACACTTTACAGTCATAAAACCAACTGTAAAGTGTTCATATAGGTGTCAGCTATGATGCACACATTTTATATTTTTGTGTTAAAATTGCTATTTTTCACTAGTGTAAATGGGCTCATACAGAAATATGCCATGATTTAAAGCTCAGTAACATAATATAGTCATAAAACCAACTGTAAAGTGTTAATCTACATGTCAGCTATGATGCACACCTTTCATATTTTTGATATTTATTACTGTCAAATGATGTAAAAATGGCTATTTTTCACTACTATATATGGACTCATACATAAATGTCATAATTTAAAACTCAATAACATTTGAAGGGAATAATTTAAGTCATAAAACCAACTGTAAAATGTTCATCTTCGTGTCAGCTGTGATGCACACCTTTTATATCTTTGATATTTATTAAAATATACTGTCAAATCATATGTAAAAATGGCTGTTTTTCAGGACTATATGGGAAGTGTGTGATTTCAGCCAATGTGACCATTTGGGAGCACATATAGCAATACTTTATTCAACTGCACTATTATGTAACCGAACTTGCACCGAGTGCATTTTCAGGTTTTAACAACCACATTTTCGGCAAAGTCCTGCTTTGTGAACGGAACCAGTCTGGATAACTTGTTGTCTTTCATGTCTGTTAACGTCTAATCTCCTCTGTTTTAAACCCCAAAAGCATTTTGATTTTCCGACAAGGCAGCATAACAGATTGCGTTTTGGCTTTTTGAATTCTCTCATGCTGCATTTTCGGATTTGGTGACCCTCCTATGTCTGTAACAAGGTGGTAAAACAACACAAAAAATAAGAAATAAATTGACCAAAAATAAGAAATTATAATGATATAGCAAGCAATACATACATACATACATATAATATAAAGAGAGGTTTTAATTTGATGTCACTTTATTTATTAAACATGTATGCTGAAATATTGGCAATATGGCAAAATATTAGTCGACCATTGAAAAACATGTGCACTTTATAGAAGAACACAAAGTCATTTCCACATATATTAAAAAGTTATTAAAAATGCTTCTCCTTTTATATTGCTTTCATGACCTATATGTATGTGAAAACTCAGGGCTCAAATATTCCACATGCTGCTATTTTGCAGTCCTGTTTGGGCCGTTCGTTGTAGGTGGGCACTGCCTCTAGTCTCTTTAGAACCGCTGTGCCTTCAACGAGTTGCCTGGGAGAGAGTGCAAAAGCTGTGACAGAGACTTTGGATTTTTGTATGAGTGTTAAATAGCAAAGGAATTTCCTGTGTATAATGTCTGCATTAATAATTTAAAGCCAAATATCAAGATAAGTGTTAATAACTTTGGCTTTCTTGTATATTTATGCAATCTATTAGGGTCATTACCCAAAAGCCACATATTTGTAGTCCATCCAGGACGCTGGCTGTAGTGTGATGTAGAACTGAGAGCCGTTGCTATGAGCACCTTGGTTAGCCATTCCCAGGATGCCACGCTTGTTGTGGGATATGACAAAACTCTCATCTAGAGTTTTAAGCACCAAAGTATGATTATGTTAAAGTATGAATTACATAATTTGTTTGCTACATAAATTTGTTAGTAAGAATGTACCCTCAAATGTTGGACCATAGATAGACTCTCCCCCAGTTCCTTTCCTTCCAGGTGAAATATCTGTAATTGAAAACGTATAAACATTTATATACAGTCACAGCTGTACTTACTGGTATTGTGTGTGTGCATACATGTATAACAGTTTAAAACCTTTGTATAGTTTTATTTTTAAATGTATTTATAAATGTATTAAAGGGTTAGTTCACCCAAAAATGAAAATTCTGTCATTTATTACTCACCCTCATGCTGTTCCACACCCGTAAGACCTTCGTTCATCTTCAGAACACAAATTAAGATATTTTTGTTGAAATCCGATGGCTCAGTGAGGCCTTCATTAATGTACTAAAAACATATTTAAATCAGTTCATGTGAGTGCAGTGGTTCAATATTAATATTATAAAGCAATGAGAATATTTTTGGTGCACCAAAAAAACCCAAAATAACAACTTGTATAGCGATGACCGATTTCAAAACACTGCTTCAGGAAGCATCAGAGCATAATGAATCAGCGTGTCGAATCAGCTGTTCGGAGCACCAAAGTCACGTGATTTCAGTAGTTTGGCGGTTTGACACGCAATCCGAATCATGATTCGATACGCTGATTCATAACCACCGAAGCTTCCTGAAGCAGTGTTTTGAAATCGGCATTCACTATATAAGTTTTTTTTTTTTTTTTTTGGCGCTCCAAAAATATTCTCATCACTTTATAATATTAATATTGAACCACTGTACTCACATGAACTGATTTAAATGTGTTTCTAGTACCTTTATGGATCTTGAGAGAGGAAATGTCATTGCTCCCTATGTAGGCCTCACTGAGCCATCGGATTTCAACTAAAATATCTTAATTTGCGTTCTGAAGATTAATGTCTTACGGGTGTGGAATGGCATGAGGGTAAGTAATAAATGACAGAATTTTCATTTTTGGGTGAACTAACCCTTTAAATTCTCATAAATGTGTATGTATTACTGATTCTTACCTCCACCCTGCAGCCAGCCATTTGGCACAACTCTGTGGAAAATTGAGCCCTTGTAGCTCAACTCAAGGTTACTCTTGGACAAACCTGCTTCTCCAGTGCATAGGGCCTTGAAGTTCCTGCACGTCTTTGGACACACGTCTGAGAACAGCTGGCAGGTTACATTTTAAACACTTTCAGAGTAGAGAACAGTGACACGGAAATACATTTCCACTATAACTAACCTCAACAAGAGGCAGAAGATTTCCTCACCTCAAACAACAGCCTGCCAAATGCCTCTCCACCGCTTTCAATATCCATATAAACAAAAGTATGCTGTGAGAAAGAGAGATGTTGCACACCTTGGAGGTATTATGAGAAATGTTAAATGGTTGTAGTAGCATAAAATAATTTTTAAAAAATTTTATTTACTTATTTATCTGGGTTATGTCTCAGTATTAATGTCAGTTATTATCAGTTATGTCTCGCTCCGTCGTTTGTTGTTTATTTACCCCTGTGTTCCGCAGGTTGCTGGTGTAATACTCCTCAGCCAGGGCCATATAAAGCGCCTGTGGTCGATGGAACGAAAACTTCCACTCTTTGTCTGCCCAGCTGGACAGTTTCCTCTCATCACCGAGCAACTGACCGTTTGCGAAGGACATTAGACAGCCGTTGTACTGCCAAACATCTCCTCTCAGCTCCTTGAGAAATAAACGTATTTGATTTATTCCTAAAACGCAGATATATTGAGACAAAAAGCAAGTGCCTTACCTTCTTTTTGTTTGCTAAATAGTCATGCCAGTCACATTCAAGAAGCGGGCGAATTGTTGGATAATCAAATGACTCCGGGAATTTATTTTTCAAACCCTGTAAGTGCAGACGTTATAGCTTTTGTGAACAGGTGTGCAGTCAGTAACTTATCGTTATTAGCACAGTTAGCCACGCCAACATGCAAAATGGTCAGCATCTAAAAACTTTACCTCTGCAATGCTTTTGGCTATTTGAAAATTATGTTTGTTTAGCAGACCGACGATCTCTAAATGTACAGCGGATGCCATGTTGTGTAAAGTTAAAGCGTCCCGTTGCCAGGGTAACGAAGAGAGTGGCGCACAACGATGACGAACCGTTCTGTACGTTTATTCATTGAAATATCTGTCGTTTTATTCAATCAATCACATATTTTATAGTTCTTAAAGTTTATATATAATTGGAACATGTCTGTAAAAAAACACATCAAACGCTGAAAACAAAATCAAACATTTATTGTGCCCATTTATTTCATTGTCAATTGGAACAGAACAAAGTGCTTGCAAAATAATAATGTATTGTCAACCAACACTGATCAAATACTGTGATGTGCTGACTCAATGTTTTTATTATTTGAAGTTATGTTTCAACTGCCCCCAAGCTGTATCAGACCTGAGGCTGTTTTGGTGGACTTTTCTAGGGCCAAAAACCTGTCCAGCTTCTGTACAAAATCTGGGGGCAGGTGGAGAGGGGATCTGTATGTCTTCATGGTCGTACCCAGGTATGAGATGAGCTCACAGCCTTCTTCAAACTTTTGAAGTTTCTTTTTGTACTTCTGTCGAATATAGTCCGGGTTCCTGGTGTTGAATGCTGTGAGGATGGAGAGGTAGAAGGTTTCAAGTGTGGGAAGATACTTTTACTTTATTTGAAATAATTCTACATTGAATAAATTTCGTTCTTTCACAAATTATCAAAACATTATCCAAACCCTTCTCATCCCCAGCTATTCATAAGGAAGACAAAATTAGAAATTCAAGGCCACCTTTCAGATGAAAGGCCAGGTACAATAAAGCAGATCTCTTCACACTGAGAAAGGGGAACTTGGGCTTGAGTTGACCAACAGCAGTCATGGCTTTGATTATGGGTACTGCCACACTCTACAAACAAACAAACAAACAAACAAAAAAACATTTACAATAACTGTGGTTAAGAATTATTTTACTACTTGTTAAAATAGTCTATTGATGGTCACACATGCCATTTTGTTATGTGACCATTTACCAATTTTAATAGGTATACAAAAGCAGCAGATTAACAGACTGAAGTGGGTGTCTACTGTGTTTCATTGTTTTCTTACTTGTTCCAAATAGCCCATGATGGGTAAAGAGGTTAGTAAGACCGGATCTTCCAACGGAGGTAGTTTATGTGGAAGTTTCTGGTCCCAGTAAATCTCAGGTGACCTGAGGACAGTTCTGTTGTGAATTATCTGTTTCTCATGTTGCTGTATTAGAAATAGCACATTGCTATGGCTATTATTATCATTACCTTTACTGAAGATATATATATATATAGTATGAACAATAATATTTTAAAATATTACTACAATTTAAAATGCCTATTTTTTTACAGTATATTAATATATTTTAAATTGTAATTTATTCCTGTGATGGCAATGCTGAATTTTCAGAATCATTACTTCAGTCTTCAGTGTCACATGATCCTTCAGAAATCATTCTAATATGCTGATTTGCTGCTCAAGAAACATTTCTTATCAATGTTGAAAATATTTGTGATGCTTAATATTTTTGTGTCAAATATTTGAAACAATGTAAAAGTCCAAATATATATATATCCAGACAAATTACTACTCACTGGAGAAATTGCTCTTGTTTCTTCTCGCTCTCAAATATATAGATCCTATTTCGATACTCAACAGCATACTCCATGTTCCCACGCACCAAGGCCTCATACCTACAGATTAAGAGAAAAACATGGTAGAACTGCACTGTGAATCATTTAAATTCACTTAAGGCCTAATGCTTTTAAATGACAATTTGTCTTTTACTTTACTAAAGTGTGTGTGGAAAAGGTAGCTTATTAATGATGAAGTGTGTAGTAAAATTAAGGTAATTCTCCCCATAAGTGATATTGAGTTTCTTGGCTGTACCTCTGTTGACCATCTAGATAAGTGACGGGGCAGAAACCCTTCATCTCCACCTGTTGAGGGAACCTGCTCTTCACCTGGCCTGCATTGAGCTTATGAGGCAGGAGTGGAGGAGGGGGCAATGGGTAAGGGCAAACTGGAACCACAAACTGGTCCGGGGACTCTAAAAATCTCTTTTAGGAAAAATAAAGAGAGGTAGTGAGTTAAACCAAAGTTTCTGTGTACAGATGAACATGCTGCCGGACCATCTGACACTTTACCTCTAGAAACTGCATGCTGGCCATTTTGTAGAAGTGGCCCCTGAACTCTGCAGCCAATTCAAGTGAGGCATTATCTGAACAGTCCACCAGATGACGATGGAGAGCTAAGCTAACTGGGCAGTACTGCCCAAACTCGCCCAGCCGAGACTGCAGCTCTCTTGGGGTAATGCACAGTCTGTTTATACAGGCTGCCTGGCCTGTGAGGATGACAGAAAGCCATCACAAAACTACACATATCAATGCAAATTTAATGCTTAATACACAGATGCATATTACTAGTGCTTCTTGTTTGACAACTGTTCATCATTTGCATGCTCTCACCTTTTTGAATTCTTTCCAGGTAAGCATGACTGTGCCTTATGCTTATGCGAACTTCATCTAAAACTCGCTCCCATACCCACCACTTGCTCTTGTGAGCATCAATGGGAGTCCAGTTGTGATACTGCTGGTGGAAGTGATGCCTAATAGCTTCAACTTCACGTCTGAAGCAAGAGTTGCGAATGTTTAGGACCTGGGGGCTGTCATGCATTGGGTAAGGCCTGTTGGAGAGAGATGCCATAATCTTACAAAATGTGAATATTTGCATCTAATATGCGTATTATGCCAGATCATAATACCACAACATTTGTAACACTGCCCACGTTAAAATAAAATAAAATCTATTTAATACAAGCAATATTCAGCTTTTATTCTCATAATTTTTACAACTTTATACTTGTAATCGTAACATTAATTCTAATAACATTGCGTCTTATCATTTTTTCTGACTTTTTTCTAATAAAAAGTCTATGACATTATTCTCGAAACATTATTACTTTATTCTCTTAGTTTTATGACTAGTTTTAAATCTCGAAAAAAATGTTTTATTTCAAGGTGGAATTAAAATGGTGTTGTAGTTTTTAGCAGTAGAACTGAATTATGTTTAGGTCAATGTTGTTATTGTTAACTGAAACTATAAAAATAGTTTCCTTAATTGAAATAAAGCTGAAATAAAATACAAAAATATTAGATGAAACAATTTAATCTTATAAAAAATACATTTAAATGAAAATTTAACTGAAATAAAATGTTTAAGTATTAAAATGACTAAAACTGAAATTGAATCTAAATTAGGAATAATAAAAAAACTAAAACTAATAAAATGGCAAAAGCACAAAACAAAATGACTAAAATTTACAAAAAGTTAAAATGTAAACTGAAAATACAAAAATAAAAGCGAATTCAAAAATAACACTGGAGGCTTGTGAGTTTTTGTGCTGGTCTAACCTGTTGTTTTTTCCCCTGTCTTTCAGGCCTCTCCTCAGCACTTCCGCTGTGTCCAGTTGCAGTTCAATCACTAGCATAGGAATAATGCTGCAGGATTCCAGTAATTCAGCCTGATGCTTGGTCACAGGGAAGCCATCCAACACAAACCTGAGGATCAAACACATGTATAATGATACATACACGTATAGACTCAGTCTTCTGTCTTTTAGGTTATTTTTTTCTTGCAGAAGTACAATTATTTAATTGGAAAAAATGTGGCCCTGACCCACGAGTGCTGCAGACCAGGCTCATTACTGCCACCTCCAAGCACTGGATAGCTAGTTCATCAGGAACGGTCAGGCCCTGGTTCAAATGCTTCTGCACCTGATATCCCAATTCAGTTTTGGACTGGTTGTTGATCACCATACGTATTGCATCCCCAATTGAGAGTCGAGCAAGACCGTACTCGTGCGCAAACACCCGGGCCACTGAGTGCACAAACATAGTTAAAAGCTACTTTTTCTGAAATTTATAAAAAACACATTTGCTTTTAAGTTATTATATATTTTCATGAATGTCTATAAATACTTGTATTTTATCTCCAGAAATCTGACCTGTGGTTTTGCCTGCTTTGGGTGGGCCAATAATAGCCAGTTTGATGGGAAGGGAAGGGTTGGGCTTTGGTTGACGGAGATATTTGATTGGGTTGAGGATGAAGGTGTTGCGTGTCTCCCTGGAGGCAAAGAAGTAGACAAACTGATGTAGAATGACAGGGAATGTGGCGTTGAAAGGGCCCTGTGGAGGCTGGATCAAATCCCCTTCTGCATACTACAGAACATAAAGGCATATTTTGTCTCTTTTTTTTATATTTTTATGCTCTGTTTAGGCTATTTTAGGCTTCTATTATTCAATTCATTGTCAATATATTGTATATCTGCTTTTACCTTAACAGGATCCCAGCACCCGAAGGCACTGGGATATTTAAAGGAACAATACAGGAGTCTTCTGGCGAGACTGTAGCTGATTGGCTGACACATCTGAAAGAGTGAGTCTCTGTTTACCATCAGAGGTTTGATTCCCTGTAGGAGCTGGTACCTCACAATCCGAGGCAAATTGCCTGCGCTTATAACCAGACGGGGGATTTGGTTGTCTGTTAGAAAGTCCTATGAAGAAAAACAATGTATTATCTGCAGAATTTGTAGAATTGAACAAGTGCTATAATGTCTTCCTAATATGAGAAGTCAAATTACTTGGGACTTAAATTACATTATAAATTTGTTTATAATATGAGCTTTCAGCTCGTCTTTACCGTCATACTGGTGAGATTGTTGTCATCCTTCTCAAACCTCTGACTTATTTCCGTCTCCAGCCTCTCTTCTGCACTAGTTTCTGTTCCTTCATCCTCTGCCTCCTCTTCCTCCACAGGAGGAAACTCCTCTAGGAGCATGGCCTCCATTTCCTCCCATTCCTGCTCTTCTTCGTCCATTGCCTCTGCTTCTTCTTGCACCTCTTCGTCATCCTCATCCTCCTGATGAAGCAACAGAATGTCCAGTCAGAATCTGTCAGAGTCACTCACCAATGCAAGACACGACGACAGCGATCAATGACCTGTTCTTTGAGGGGCTTCAGAGTGAGTGGGCTGGGTTTTTTGGTTGCACGTTCAGCCATAAGTTCAGCTCTTCTCTGGGTGATGGCCTGCTCCTACAGTTTGACACAGACCAATGCATATTTACTCCAAAAACTGTTTCACCTGCTGTTTATTTTGCTTATTTGGATTTAATAGCCTTTTATCCCAAGTGCTGAAGTTTTCACTTAAACACTCACCCTGAGTTCACTCCGCAGCTTAATGACCAGATGCTTTTGTTCTTGGCTGCGCTTTTGTCTCTCTCTCCAACGCGTGAGCCGAGAAGGCAGGAGACGCCGCACCACCTCAGACACCTCTACTGACATCACTACCACCATATCTGGAAACAAGTGATGCTCCACCATGAAGGACACCTCCTCTTGATTTTGGGGAAATCCCTCCAAAATAAACCCTGTGGATCTGAGAAACATTTTTTCAAGGAATATTTTGCCAAAAAATGACAATTGTGTCTTTCATACATTATATACTCACCCTCCTACATTCCAACACTTATGCTTATTTTTCCCTTGGAATGTAGCAATATCATTACTGATATTGCCTTTTTATGACAGATACGATATTGCTGTCTGATAAATAATGCAGAATAAATGTTTAACTATGTTTTATTATTTATATATTTTTGCTTTTTGACACAATAATACATGATTAGATTACAACAATAAAAAACATGCATTATGAATATTTTACTACTACTACTACTACTAATAATTATTTATTATAATAATAAATTATTATATTACTATTATTGATATATGTGCCATTATATTTATGCAAAGTTTTGTGATCTAAATGATCTCAAATCAGTGTTATTGTTAACTTAATAAAATATAAATATTAGATTAAAAAACTTAAACTACAAACCAATATAAAATAAATTAAAGCTATACAGAAATATTTACCCAAAAAAAAGAATAAAATGTCAAAAGCACAAAATTAAAATGAAAACTGAAAATATAAAAATGTATTTTAATTCAAAATAGGAATAAATACTATAATAGTAAATAAATATCACTCAAAGTTTTTGGCTGTTTAATTGTTCAGCTACTCTTTAAAAAGTTATTTTAAAAAATATATAGATAGATATTAAAGAATGATAACTGTTTAAAAGTGCTGTTAGTGCTTTTTTAGTTTCTATTGGAGCTTGAAAAACAACTCATTTTTTTTTTGCAGGTTTGAAATGATGTGAAAAATGTAAATTTTTAGGTGTACTATCTCTTTTACGCTTTAAAGTTTGGGCTATATCTGCATATATTTATTTTTTTGTGATTGTTTAATGAGGTAGCATGTGTGAAATAGTGATTGTTTATGAATGAACATTTACTTGTAGGGTTCCTGGTCCCACCACTGTAATAAAACCATTTCCAATATCTCCGGAGGGAGAGGATCTCCATCCTGCAGGTATGCCTTTATGGCCTCCTCATCATCAGTCAATGCTGGTTCTTCCTACAAACATACCAATGCATAAAATTATTCAGAGATAAGCTATACAACAACAAAAAAGAAAAATACAAACATCTTGCCTTTACAGCCCCCTTACATTTGTGTCAGGTTTATCAGATGCAGTATCCTCATGACTGGTCTTGTCGTCCTGCTCTAGAGGGGATTCTGCACTCTGACCCTGGATCTGAGCCTCCAGCAGGCCCTGCAGCTCCTCTGGAGGTTCCTCAGGGGGTTCTGAATCATCTGCGTATGACACAAGTTTCTGGGTCTTCCGTAGGATCAGCTCCTGTAGTTGCTCTCGGAACTGGATGTGGAAGACTCCCAGCTGCTCTGCAAGCCACTTCCCATAGGTGGTCTTCCCCGAGCCCCTCACTCCTAGCATGAAGACACGCAGCGCAGGTGGCTGGGTGCATACAAGCAGAACTTTGTGTTAAGTACATTATTTGCCACATATTGTACATATTTGTCATTTTCTATTGATTTGTTTTTTCACAGATGCAAAAGACGTTCAAAAGTACAAAACGAGGTCAGATGTTTGTTGTCACTTTCCAACATGTGTGTGTTTTTATCATTTATCCTGACAAAAATATATATATGATGCCTGAGGAAGGTCTGTTGACCGAAATGTTGCATATTAAAGGTACAATATGTAACAATTTTGGCCGCTAGAGGTCGCTAGAAGCCTATTCAAAACAAAGGCTAGTTTTAGAGAGGAATCTTGGGACATGTGGCCTCCACCTCAACGGACAGCGCAAAAGAATAGGAATTGGACTCGGGAACAAATCATGTTCAATGGATGAGATTATTAATGTAACTGTAGTATAAAGCAGAGCAGGACTGAGTGTTGTGGGAGCTGAACGAGGCCGCTGGAGCGATTGCACACACACGCCTCACTAGCAGCGGAACTTTTATTATGACACAGTCGCCACAGTCGGCGCTTCTGCTTTTCCGGTCATGAGTATGAGGTAACACAGCTCTGTTTATCATGTTAGATACATTCGAGTGTGTTGAAAATGATGTTATAACATTACTCTGTGCGTTTGCTCGGTCAAGAAATTTAGATTTAAACAATAAGACTAAACGTGTTGAGCTTTATATTTTTGGATATTTTACTGCAAAAATATTACATATTGCACCTTTGAAGCTATTGAGTGAGATGTTTTCTTTTTTTGGTTTATCATTTATCCCGATTCAATACAAAAAAAATACCTTTACTAGTTGTGTGTTAGATATGTAGAGTTCAGGGTTCTGTAGGAACATTTCTTGAGCCTCTGTGCTGGAGAAATAATAGACTTTGTCTCTGTACTTGGCAGCATAATCTTCCAGACACGGTTGAAGCGTACCCCTCTCCTTTAGCACCACTGGACAAAAATGCTTTGTGTCTCCCAGCTGCCTCTTAAAGCCGACTTCCTCCTGAGACCATCATAAACAAAAGAGTGGTATGATATTCTATGAGTAACAGGTTGTTCACACTGTAAGTGTTCTTACATCTGTCTGCCCTATTTTCATAAATTGTTGGTCTAAGTCAGGGTTTGTGAATTGATGAAAAGCTAGTATTTAATTAAATTAAAATAATAATAAAAAAAATAATACTATGATTAATATTTGTTTACATGCATGCCTTGCAACCATTAAACAACATCAGAGAACCATGAACATGCAAATGTGTTGTTAAATTATTAAAATATTAACTTAAAATCTTAGGGGGTACTTCAAGTAAATATTTTAGGTCAAAAGGGATTCGGCGGATAAAAGCCGCTTTTTCACCTCTGATTCTTGTTCCTCGTCTTCATTAACATCATCTTGTTTCTCAGCCTGTACCAGCGCATGTATAGCCTCTTCCTCCTCCTCCAGGTCTGCACTGGATATCCTCCAAGCTTTGTACTTAAATGGCTCTAAGAGAGAAATTTAGAGAGGGACAAGAGAAAGACAGAACAGAAAGGATAACAGTGAATGACAGGGTCTTACTGCTAATTTAGAGAGCATGAAACAGACAGTCCACTCCACATACTCTCCATATGGTAAATCATCTCTTGGAGGATATCCTGAGGTGTTTTGTTGGTGATGTTCAGTATTGCATAGCTGCAGGTGATGGTGTGCTCCATGCTTTCCCAATCTGCCACAAACTGCTTCAGCTGCACACTAAAGGCATTCATCTCTGGGCCGTCAGGATAACCATTTTCCCACACCGTTGGAAGCACCACCTCTGTACACCCAGAGATATATAGATATCCAAAAATACATACCTTCCAGAAGAAGCAATTAAACCATAACTGACACTCAAATAAAGGAAAAATATACAGTACAAATAGATAAGACTACAAACCTTCATTTGAAATTTTGCCTTCATCATCAGACTTATCAGAACTCTCTGTAAATGGATATAAATTATTTATCAAAACATAATTTAACACATATTCATACTTTAAGAACTAAGACCACTGGCAATACTGTAAGATTGAGCAGAATTTGACATTATGTAAATGCACAGCAATGTAATGATGTTAAAGAGTACAACCTGACTCCTCAAGCAATGTCTCTAGTTTGGACTGGGTGTCAGGAGGCTGCGAATCTTTCTTTAAGGCTTCAGTCGGTTTCCTGCAAAAAAGCATGAAAACAATGCTGAAAATATTCAGAAAATCAAATCGCACCTCATTTTTGAAATACGTAAACCACCACTTTCCACCATGAAACCATGAAAATCAACCATATCTTAACCTTCTGGTGCTCTTCACGTGTCAGTCAAAAACTTTTTTATTTTTTTTTATTTCAATGAAATGAATGTACTATATTTTAGTTTTTTTATTTAATATTTTGTATTTTTAGTGGATTTTATGGTACTAAATTATATTTACACTGTAGTTTATAATCCATTTATTCACTTTTTGAGCATTGACCTGAAAATTAAATTTCCAACTTAATTTGTGATAAATTTTGAATGCTTAAATTTTTTGAATGCTTAACTTAATTTTGATCTCCTTTTAAAGATGATACTTGGCAAATTATTTCTGAAGAGAAAAAAGTTTTAAAAAAAGTTAACTTAACAAAGGTTACAGAATTTTAAGTTTATTGTTATGAAAAATGCACAAAAATACTATTTTAAATTTTTATATGAAATATATATTTTCAAAAACATGCTTTACTCTAAAACTGTGAGAAAATCAAAGCGATAAATCCAAAAATGTTGTGTTCCAAATTCGAGCTTTATATCTCAAAAAATGTGCTTTCAGTAATATTTTTTACCGCAGTACCAAAAGTTTTCACTAGATGAAATTCATCTCCCATTCTTTTCCAATGTAGTCATTTTTGACCGTGAGGAGCACAAGTGTGACTATTTTTTTCAAGATGATATAACCTTTTCAAATCATGTCCATTATTTTTTGTGTGTCTTCACATAGCAAGTGCCAAAACTTTTACCAAGTTTCGTACCATTCCAATGAAGTAAAAAAGTAAAAAAACATAACAAAAAAAAAAACCGTAATTTTTTGGTCCGAAATAATCGTAGAGCACCAAAGGGTGTAACTTGTAATGTTTTTTCTCCACAGGTTTTTGAGGTCCTTTCAGATGCAACTGGATCCAAACATCTGAAAATTTAGGAGTCGAAATCTAATTTAAACCTGGAAATACTTAGAAATTATCAATTTCATTTACACTACTATTCAAAAGTTTGGATCAGTAAGCATTCTCTCCAGTGGTTTCAAACTTTTAAAACCCGCTTTATATTTTCTGAAACTGGGCCCTTGTATGAGCTGCACTCACAGTGTCTCATGATTGTCTTGTGTCTTATGCAGTTTCCTTTCTTTCTTCAGGCGAGCCAACACAGCTCGATCCACCTCTTTTTTATTCTGTTCATACATCCTGGTTAGTACAGCTCTTCCTTCAATAAACAACAACAAGTGACCATTACAACTAAGTGGACTTCATGGCCTAAAGAAGAAAGACCAAAAAATGTTTTGTCATTTAGTATACATGCAAATACATGTCTTTCTCTCACCCTCTCCATCATTGTCTTGCAGACAGAATAGGATTTCAGGTGTTATAACACCATGTAGTTCGTCAATGGTGATCAGCTGTGATCTACTGCTGGGAATGTTGTCCAGTATCCATCCACTTTTATATTCAGCGTCCTCATCTTCAGCCTCAATCTAACAACCCACAGGCATTTCTTAAACACAAATAATGTTGTTTTATGTAAGTATGAAAGCTGAGGGTGGCAGCACAGCTGTCTACCTCTCTTATGTGCTTCTCCAGGGCCTCCAAATAAAACTCCCGTGAAGCTGAGATTGGAGACTCTGCTGCTTCCTTCATAGCTTCCTCCACAAGAGCTTGAACATCTGAATGATCTTCTGTCACCTCTATTGCTGCAATAAGGACACATTACCAATTCAGTGTTATTTTAGTATTATTTATTTACTATTATATTATTTATTAATATTTTGGATTGGCTGTTGTTTTTATATTTTAATTTTCTCTTTTAGTTTAATTTTATTCATATTCTATTTTAGTTTTGCTAACATTGCTTTTGTCATTTTTCTAAGTTTTTGATTTTTTAAATATTTCTATTTAGCTTTTTTATTTTGAGTAATTTTAGTACTTCAGCTAAAACTTATTTTTTGTTAGTTGCAAAGGCAACTTTTTTAAGTCTAAGTTTTTAATCTAATATTCATATTTGATTTCAGCTTTATTTCAATGAATAAAAACGTTCATTGTTTCAAAAGATTCTAATTTAATTTACACATTTAATTTTAGATTTAGTTTAAAGTAAGTACACTGCAACAGTTCAAAGTAGCAAGGTGCATTTCATAGTATTTATGTGCAGTATTTATATTTTATAGTATTTAAAGGGCTAGTACTAAAAGTGGTAGTTGCGTGGACTTTTGATTTCATTGACAGAAATCTCTCCAATTTCATTAAACATAATTTAATTTGTGTTCCGAAGATGAACGAAAGTCTTATGGGTTTGGAACAACATGAAGGTGAGTAAATGATGACAGATATTTAATTTTGGGGTGAACCAATCCTTTAACACTCTCTGTAACCCCTGAATTACCATTGAACTTGGTACCTTTTTCATTTATTTCATGTATGTATAAAAATGACATGAAAGATAACAGTTAACAAAATGTTAAAGCACAGAATATACATTGTTATCAGTGAAGCTGAGAGGGGTGTAAAGTTCATGTTTGTGGATTAACCTCACCTGAGTAAGTTTCATCAGACTCTCCCTCACTGGTTGTCACATTACCTACAAAAATGGAGAAAAACCATCTCAAATGTGTCCCGGAATGTTTTAAAAGTTCCCAAATCAATCATATTATCATTCCATCATGCAATGGAGCTTGTTGTTTGTTAGATTTACCAAGTTGGCATCCTAATAACCTTTCTAACCTGATGCATGTGTAGCCTCAAGCTGCATCTTGGCTCGGACCTTCTCCAAGCCTGCGAGGGTGGCATCGTGACGCACTTTGTCCAACATGTCTTTTTTAAACATACTCAGTGTACGCTCCATCAGCGCCTCAACATCTACCACTACAGCCCCATAATGCTCTGCTAGCAGTGCACACATTGTGCTCTTTCCTGAGCATCGTGGGCCGATCACGGACACCCTGCAAGGCAAGTGGGGTACGGGTGGCAGCAGATAGCATCGAGGGTTCGCCATGAACTTCTGCAGAGCATTTTGAGTTGACAGGACGTAGATCTTATCCATGAAGCTGATGGAAAGAAAATATGAAATGTATAAATGGCCACTTTGTAGTAGTTTTATTTATAATAAATGCATTTTCACAAACCCAACGGCGAACTCTTGTCTGCCCTTGACCATCATGCCCTCTTTGAGTGCGACTGGGCAGTTCCAGGACCATCGACTCCTTCGCCAATGAAAGCCTGGTGCAACATTCCTACAGGAAGACAGAGTCCGAAACAGCTCCTCCTACAAAAACAGACATGATGAAGAGGCATGTAAAATGAAGGTCACATTAGAGAGGTGTGTGTTTGCAGTATCTGACCAAGTCCATATGATCATCAAGCTCTGGGTCCTCTGTCGGCATCAAACGCACAGGCATAGCTGGACACCTCACAGCCATGGACTCCAAACGGGACATTACTGACTGTGCACAGGCAATTGGAAAGATCAGTATCATTACATTATATATCATGTAATTTGAATGCTTTAGTGATTTCAAGACAGCAGTCTTCTTAAGGCTGAAAACGATAACCGTAACGATAACCGTAATGATAACTATATTAGCAGCCACACTACAGCAGGATGGATTCTGATTGGCTGTCAATGTTTTTATCATTCATCAGCTGGAATAAAAATGATTCCAATGATATCATTGACCAGTATCGTTATCATTATATCTGTGGTGTGGATTACACTATTTCAGTAGAATTAGAAGTATTATTACATTTTTATAGTCATCATTATAGTTATCGTCCTTGGTGTGAACAGGCCTATAAGCATTACAGCCTGACAGAGGTCACCCACCTCAAAGAGCTCTTCTGGATCCTTGTTTCCATCCAGCTCAAATAAATATGGGGGATTATGATCTGCCATGTAATCCTACACATCAAACATAAGTATAACTGCTCTTTGTTTCAATAATAGTGTGTATGCAGGTATACACGAGGTGCCATTACCTCTAGAGGCCTGAGGATGGTGTCCTTATAGCGCATGATCCTGCTCTTGGCGTTCTCTGGGTAATTCTCGCTCACTCTGACTAGCTGTGTGATCTTGTCTTTCTGTAGCTCTATCTCTTCCATCTTTAACACAGATTTTCAATTTAATTTAGTCAGTTGCACACAGACTTTAAAAATGGCAATTCTGAATTCATTCATGAAACTTTAAAAAGTAACTTTCTGTAAATACAATATAAACAATGCTTTGGTAAAGTGTCTAGAAAATAAATAATTGCAATAATATACTGAACTCAATTTCCACTTTTGTCAATCCTGACACTTTTGTCAGTGGTTCCCAATCAGGGGGCCTTAGCAAACTTCAAACATGGTCACAAATAACTTAAAATGATTTAAATTAAATAATATTTAAATCTATGTATTATTTATGACTATGTATTAAAATAATCAAATCTAATCTAAAAAAGGAACATTTAATGAAAAACTGCAGCTGTTGTTTTTATTGCAGCACCCACAGTTCTTGAAACCTTTGGAATCACAACATTAATTGTGCTTGATTATGTACAATTATTTAATGTTATTTAATCTTATTTAATGGATATACCAGTTTTTGTTAAAAAAAGTTTAACAACAAGCTGAAATACTGGAAGAAATATTTAAGCCTATATGGGGGTTCTTCGAGTGAAACAGCTGCACTAAAGGTGCATCCCAATTCACATACTAAAAAATAGTGAGTAGCGTGTTAACCCTTAAATTTCCAAAAAGAAAAAGTGCATTTCAAATACCAGGATGCACTTAATTAACCCCTCCCCCCACTTCATGCACACCTGTTACAGCTTTCCTGTTTATGTAAACTCCATCAGACTCCAAATTTGAATGACAAAATAACCAAATATAATTCATACACTAGACAGTAGTGTGCGTATAATTGCATAGTGTACAGTGCGTCATTTAGGATGCAGCTTAAGTATTACCTCTTCCTCCAGATCCTCTGTTTCTTCCTCTTCTTCTGTGCTGCTTCTTCTAATGACTGTGTCTTTCTTCACAGGGTCCCACTTCTCCCTGTGGAACACACGGCCTGTCTCTGGATGTTGACGCTCATCTGACAGTCTGTGGATCAGGTCGCTGTCAGCACACTGCAGACATACATTAAATGGCAATTTCTTAATTGTGTTTATACAGAAGTGAATATAACAGGGCAATGTCAGCATTGCAAAAACATGGCAAAACAACACAACAAAAACAATATAATTAAATTGTATGGCTGCCAATAGGTTAAATGAGTGTTTATCTTAAAATTCCGAGGAGTATAGATAGCATTAATATTGTGAAAAACCTTGATGTTGATGATGAAGTCTGGTGGCATTCTGAGGCTTTTAATCAGGTTTATTTGCTCCTGTATCTTCAGGTACTCCTCTGACATTGATGGCAAACAGGCCAGGATATAACCTGCTCAACCATAATTCAAAAAAATCATTACAAATATATATATGAATTATTTATTGAATTGTTATTTTAGTTCTGTCATATCCTTACCGTAATGTTCTACATCAGGTGACTTGAGCCGGTCAACAATTAACTGGACCATCATCTCTTCTGGAACAGCTTTCCCTTCAGCCAGAATCTTAAAGAGCTGAAACAGACATATTTTATTTGACACAGCTAGAATTGTTTGTAGGGAATCAGTTATTTCTATTATGAGCAACTAAATAAATAAACACAAGTGATACACACCTGTATACCTTGTTCAGTCTCATCATTGATGTGGCTGTTGAGAAGATCTGTATCTAAAAGGGTGAAGAAATACAAATACTCAGAAAGTCCATATGTATTAATGGCACTGAGGTATTAAATTAGGCACTTGATCATTTACCATCAATGAGGATACAATTCCAAGTCTTGGCTAATTTTCTGGCAAGAGTAGATTTGCCAACACCCTGAAAATAATATAAAAAATCACACATTTTAATTAAATACTGCTATATATGTTTAAATACTGTTATTTGTTTTGACTGAGAACTATTTACTTTCATTTTTGAGAAATAAGGAGGATGCATGTTGGAAACTCACTGGTTTTCCAATGATGATAAAACATGTTGTTTTGGAGAGCAGAATCTCTCTTTCTGCTTCATCCTCGATTAGTTTATCCACTAACGGGAAGTTGGACGCATTAGAGACAGTGGATGACATAGTATGTTACTGTAAAACAGAAATACAGAACTATAAATTTGTTTCAATTAGGTCAAACTGTCAAGTTCAGTATCAATTCATCGTTAATTATCATCTGACATTAAGACTGTATGTTTTGAGTATCGCACGCCATATCAAATCAACTTTTTTTCTGTTCTGTTTAACTTCTGTTATCCTATATGCTTCGATACGATAAATAAACATCATATTCTCTTTGTTCAATGTTTTTACTCACTTTATAATAGTGACTGCAGCCACAGAATGTAACCTCCATCTCTGTTCGCACTTCATGTGTTTGAACGGTGTCATGACAACCAGCCCACAACAGAAGAGAAAAACGAAATTTGACCAGCTTTTATTTTGTTGACATGGGCTTACCAATTACTGTAAAAACATCCCCAGACATTATATAGTGACACTGATATGTATTATTTTTTTAAATACGTTTTTAATTTGCCAAAAGCGTTTTCATATTTGCTTAAATATGAACTCATTCAATTTGACCACCAGATGTCAGTGTTGCGCGTGCTTGGCTGATTGGCAATTTATTTATCTCTAAAGTGTTAGTTAAAAGTACACACACACACTGGAATTGCACTCTAAAATCTAAACCATATAACTTAGATATAGATCTTTAATTCATATTTTGAGTGGGATATGCTTCAAACCCCCAAATTATTAAGTAGGCTAAATACACCATCCCTGATAAAACGCTATGCAGGTCACTGTGAAGCTGATTTTACAAACAGTAGAAAATAAAGATTCCTTTTTAGCTGATATTTAAGGTCAGTTAACGCTGGATTATGGCAGTTCTCTCTAGTCTAATCCATAGAAATTAATTAAGCCAGCTTAATTAATTGGGGACAATATTCTGAGACATACAACAAACTGCTTCCTCATTCCTCACATTAACACTCTGTGCCAGAAGTAGGTGTTCCCAGACAAATATAACTACCTATCATATTTAGTCATAAATAATTTTTTACATGAACAAAACCAGTTAGATTTCACCACATATTTAGTAGACTATATAGATATGCAGATTTATACTAGATATAAAGCACATATTTAGGATACCTAAATTGCATGACAAAAGTTTTGTTAAAATTTCTGTCTTTCAGACTGGTATTTTGAATCTGTGGTCATTTTTCTTCCCCCCTTATCAGTACAATCAAAGGCTGTTGGCTGATAAGAGACATCATGTGTCTAGCCTTTGATTTTCTGCAGTGTCAGTCCCTGTCAGCTGTTTTCCATTGACACAACACTGCTTAATGAATGTGTTCAGCCCTCATAGAGAGCATTATAATTAATACAGAGAGTAACAAGTTAATAAAATATTAGCCAACATGATGTCAATAAGGGCCCCGCATGGGTTTTTATATGGGTGTCATACACAGATTATATAGCCTACTTGCTTATTTAAAAAAAAAAAAAAAAAAAAATGGATTTGGTTTTAACAGCCATGAGTGAGAAATGATTGTGAATGGATTCATTTGTTTAAAGGTACAATATGTAAATTTTTCGCAGTAAAATATCCAAAAACCACTAGGCTAGTGTAATAAATTTTGTCCAGCTGATTACAAACAATATCTCTAATGTTTTCAACTACTTGTAAATCATGAGAAAATTCCCATTCTAAACCGTGACACGGGGCGGTGCAGTCACCTGCCAATGATGTCAGTTACCCTTTGTTACCGCCTTTACTGATGTAGAAACCACATGACAACAGTGCCGTGGACAAATGCGGAAGTAGTGTCTAGCGTCCAGCAAACCACTAGCTTGCTTCAAGCAGTTCCTTATTTACTTCTTGCACGTTTTATGGTGGATTGTGTTACTTATTTATGGAACATAATTACTGTTTACCATCTGCCGCTGGTTCTGTCGACAAGGACAGCTCCTGTAAACTCATGACCGGAAAAGCGGAAGCGGCGCCGGCGACTGTGTCATAATAAAAGTCCTGCTGCTCGTGAGGCATGTGTTGATCAATCGCTCCAGCTCCTCGTTCAGCTCCCGCAACACTCGGTCCTGCTCTGCTTCATACTACAGTAACGTTAATAATCGTATCCACGAACATGAGTTCTTCCAGACTCCAATCCCTATTCTTTTGCACCGTCCTTTGAGATGGAGACCACATGTCCCAAGTTTCCGCTCTAAAACTTGGCGTCATCAAACTACGCCTTTGTTTTGAATAGGCTTCTAGCGACCTCTAGCGGGAAAAATATCACAAATTGTACCTTTAAAGGATTATAGTTAACTTTCAAATAAAATTTTCCTGAAAATTTACTCACCCCCCATGTCATCCAAGATGTTCATGTCTTTTTTTCTTCAGTCGAAAAGAAATTAAGGTTTTTGATGAAAACATTTCAGGATTACTCTCCTTATAGTGGACTTCAATGGACTCCAAATGGTTGAAGGTCAAAATGACAGTTTCAGTGCAGCTTCAAAGGGCTTTAAACGATCCCAGACGAGGAATAAGGGTCTTATCTAGCGGAACGATCTGTCATTTTCGGAAAAAAATGTAAATGTATATGCTTTATGTAAACAAATGATCGCCTTCCATGTGCTTCCACCAAAACAGCTATTCTTCAAGTGTAGGACATACAGCTTAAGCTTTTTGAAGAATACGAAAGTGTGGTTTTGGCGGAAGCATGTGCAAGGTGATCATTTGTTTACATAAAGCATATACATTTACATTTTTTTTCAAAAATGACCATTTGTTTCGCTAGATAAGACCCTTATTCCTCGTCTGGGATCATTTAGAGCCCTTTGAAGCTGCACTGAAACTAATTTTGACCTTCAACCGTCTGGAGACCATTGAAGTCCACTATAAGGAGAATAATCCTGGAATGTTTTCATCATAAACCTTAATTTCTTTTCAAATTAAGAAAGAAAGACATGAACATCTTGGATAACATGAGGGTGAGTAAATTATCAGGAAAAATTTTTTTTGAAAGTGAACTAATCCTTTAAGGATTATTAGAACTGTTAACACAAATACCTCTAAATTATGAAATTATCCAAATATTTCTCCTTAATATGGCTTAGATAACAAAGAGGATGACTTAAAAATATTCAAATATTCCATTATGATGAGTCACAATGGTCACTGAAATTTGTCATTTAATTTTTGACATCAGTAGCCTATACACACAATTTCAGTGCGTAAATTTACAATACGCACATGAAAAAGTAGCAAGTCTCTCTCTAGTAGGCTATAAGCTCACTCACGCTTACGCATGCCGTCAAAAATAAATATATGTAACCGTCTAAATATATCTAGTGTAGTATATCGGGTCGTATTTAGAGAGTGACGTTCGGCTGGTAAAAGCGATGGCTGAGATAAGATCCAAAGAATTCCAGCGGCCGCAGGGGAGGGACGCGCGCTGCAACAAAGAAACACGCCATTAAGATCTACATACATGTTCTCATTACTCCCCTCCGCTTCATTTACTCAAAAAATCCCAGTCAGGAAGATCAGCGGTGTGATTTTCAAAACACGGAAGGTTTTTCCCCTTGTAATTTTAAACCGGAGCGGGAGAGACACTCTGCTTCCTGAACGCGTGGGTCTAACCTTTGATTTTTATGTTGGCACGAGCACGCGGAACGTCGCTGTCATTTAGGCTACCTAGGATAAGACACATAACAACTGCATTCCGTGTATTTATGCAATGTATGAAGGCTGAATAACTCATTCATCCAGAACCGGTGAGCTTTCCCACACAGGCGTCGCGTTGAAGTACGGCAGGTTGTGACAAGTTTGATTCGGACGTTTGAAGTCCCACAATCGCGGCTCTCAATCTGATGTCTACCGGGACCTTCACAACACCACAGAACTGCCGCAATGTCGACCGGAGCAGGAAAGAGACTAGAAACTCGAGTGAGAAAACTGGAGTCAATCATCAAGGACCAACGCTCACCGTTGAATTTGGAGAGTTTGCTGGTAAGGTTATAGAAAAATGGGATGCAATACAAAAGCAAATGTGTTTTTTTTGTTGTTGTTTTTTGTACACAGTGTAACATACATCTACACATAACAGGTTTTGCTGTTCTATGGAAGTGTCATGACATTAGGTTTGCATATTGTGATATTAATCATAATTTGGATTCTGCAAACACATTTTGACTGCCATAACCAGAATATAGTTGTTTCTAGTAAACAAAATGAGACTGCTGCTGACATATGGCTTAGTCAGAACTTTGGATCATGTAAATAACGTTTCGTTCAGAACATACTGACTAGGCTAGTGTATCCGGAGCCCTGGTTGTTGAAATCACGTTCCAGGGCCCCCTCAGTTGAAATCGTGGGGCCCAGAGAATCATCACCACCCTCTAATGACACCCAAAAAGTATTTTTGGATAATATTAGGTATATATATATTTTTTTGCAGTGAGAAGTTGCAGTTGATTTCAATCCAATCCAGAATTACTAAAAATGTACAGTAATAGCAAGAGCTGGTCTCTCCAGTATTTCCAGAATGCAGCTGCATGTTTATTCTGAACATGATTACATGTGTACAGGAATTTTTAAAAGAGCTGTGGAGCAGTTTTTTTTTTTTTTAATAAAGACTTTACCAGAATATCAAGCTTAATTGGAAAGCGATGCACATGTAAATCAATAGAGACACTCTAAATTTACACATTTCTAAATTAGGAATGAGGGGACCAGCTGGTTGGAATATGTAGAGAACTCTATCACAAATCTAGAATACTACCACATTTGGAAACGCCAAATATTTAATTTTTGATATTTAAATTACCTATATGGGCCATATTGATTATTTCAAATGTTGCTTATAAAAGTTTTGTATTTTATTATTACAAAATAATGTTAATATTATATATTCTAATATACCACCCAGCAAGATATTGAAGATACCTGAAAGCTCTTCATACACATATAGGTTGTACAACACAAAACAAAAGTGCATTACGTGTTGAGGTTGTAAACAAATGAATGGATGTTTGTCCCAGAGGATTGTGGTAATGTTCCTGTGTCTTATCTCTGATCAGAATGTTATCAACACACCCTTGCCCACAGTATAATGTTGCTGTCTTTTGATGGTAATACTTTCTCCAAATACAGCAGCTAAAGCATTAGGCTTTGGTCATTTTCAATTATACACGTATATCATTAGAGCGCAGGTGAAGATACCATGTTTAATCAATGACTGGGTTAGAGTGAAACGTGAGGACTTGTCAAGCCAGCTTTTCAGGGTAAGAATGACTAGAATGTGTTCTCCTATTGTCAATCTAAGAGTCAAATCTCTCACCTTATTACCCAGCATTCTCCTCTGCAGAAGAAAACCCTCATTCCAGACAAGCACTGCATTTTTGAGCGAGACTGAAAGTTGGCACGCCCTGCTTTCACTGGGTGATTCTTTACAATGTTAGACTGTCAAAATCTTACCATGCAATTATTACAAGGAAGCTGTCTGGATTTAAGTGACTTGCTCAAGGGCACAATGGTGACACTTGACTTCTTAACATAGTAGCTTGTTCCTTATATTTTCCTCATTGACAATATTTTACACATAAAGTAACAAGCATGAGAAACTCCAATCAGTAGCCTAATAAAAGCTGTTTTATTTTACGTGGAGCGGGGTGGTCATTTTAAAATCAGCTGAACACTTCTGAAAATGTCCAGCTGAATACTTTTCATTTTATCTTAATATCCCCCCGTTATTGGACACTTGATCTCACTGAATAAATTATTCATGAATACTGACTGTGATAGCACTTATCTTCAATGCTGTCCTTATCATAACCTTGTGTGGACTAATGCTGCATCCACACCACTAGGTGTCAGTTTAAGTTCAAGACGACAGTGTGTGCAACTAATTAAAATGATTAATGAACTCACTTTAAAAAAAAAAAATCTCTGTGCACACACATAAATAATATTCACACACACTCACACAAACCCTTTAAAATGTCTGGTTAGGTAGCATTCTGTGCTTAACTGTTCCACTAATGGAAAATGATGGCTATCTATGAACAAGCACTGGAGGTATTGGGTGATGTATTTTTGGTGTGTGTGTGTGTGTGTGCGCGTCATATTCTGGCTATGGAAGGCCCAGGGAAAGACCTAACTAAATCGCAGCTGGTTCATTCCACAGCATGTTTATTTAAATACATCCATTCAGCACCTCATCTGCTTAGCCATGCATGCTAAGTCAGCTCTCAGTAACAGGGCTGAAAATATACATCACCTATTTTAGGTTTCGTTTTGTTCCTGTTTATCCAGAGGATGATATCCTGTCTTCCATCTGATGCTCTTCCAAGTAATGGTTATCAGAGAAAGCTCCATTTTAGTTTATGATGTCAACATCACAAACCCATTCTGATGTTGAAGTCATTTAGTGAGATGTTCTTGTTTCATTGTAATGTTTGTGATGCAACTGAACTATAGGCACTATATGAATCATTATAAATTAATTATTACAAATAATTCTAAACTCATGACTAATGATCGAAAATGGATGCAGACTCATTGTCCTGCTGCGTTGCTACCAGGGGAAATGTCATACAGGAAGCTGAGGTCACATCCTTCAATTGAGGAGAGAGATAGCTGGCTCCAGCTTCCTTTTGAGTTTGTTTGCACTTTGAAACACTGTATTGTGGACTGAATCTTGGTGCAGGGAAAACAGGATTCTGTCATTGTTGATTGTGCTGTGTGTGTGTGTTTGGTCTATGTGAGTGTGCTGATTTGTTACAAAAGCTACAAACCTTGCAAATGGAAACCTAATGTTTAATTCTAAGTTTTCAAGGTATATAAATGCACACTATCATTCAAAAGTTTGAGTTCGGTAAGATTTTTTGAATGTTATTGAAAAAAAAGTCTGTTATGCTCACTAAGGCCACATTTATTTGATCAAAAACACAGCAAACAATATTTAAAATATTTAAAATAACAGCTTTCTAATGTAATACATTTTAAATCTAATTTATTCCTTTGAATTTGAATTTTTAGCATCATTATTCCAGTCTTCAGTGTCACATGATCCTTCAGAAATCATTGTAATATGCTGATTTGGTGCTCAAGAAACAATGTTGAAAACAGTATCCTCAAAAATATTTGTGTACTTTTTTTCAGGATTCTTTGATGAATAGAACGTTCATAAGAGCTGAAGTAGCAATATTTTATGACATTATAAATGTCTTTACTCACACTTTTGATCAATTTAATGTGTCCTAGCTAAATAAAAGTATTAATTTTAAAGGTTGTGTATGTACATGGACAACGAATGTAAGATGCAGTGGTATAACGCAGTGCTGGCCTGAAGCCTGAAACTCTCTCACATTAGCTCAAGCTATTAAACTGTTCTTTCTGTTGAGCCCCGGATTAGCTGTTTTTCTTTTTCCAGCTGCAGCAAGACACCCTTATTAACCTTTTATGTTGGGCCAACTTGTTTATGATGTTGGCTTGAGCAAATGGACGTGTTTGGGTGGGGAATGTTGGGGGGATGGTGGTCTGTGTGCGTATATGTATTTTTAGCTCTGCAGTGTCATTTTGTGTGTTTGGAGGGGTACGTAAGGTCATTTCCAGGATCATGCAGTATATCATTTACATAATTAATTTCCTTAAATAATTTATAGGAATACAGTTACTTAATTCTCACTGTAGAGGTGATTATACAGGCCTAATCCCATTCCCAGATCTCATTTTGGATTTCTATCCAAAGTTAAACGACACAACAGGACTGTCTGTCAGAGTGAGCTTAGATCGGGGATTAAAGGAGAGTAATGAACACTCACTGAAGAGTATATTTTTGGCTGTGTGAATAAAGAGGAAAGCCAGTTGTAGCAATTGGTGTGTATCTGACTTAGTAAGAATTATATATCTTAAGTGTTTTGTTGTTGTTGTTGTTTAATTCTTTTTGCTCTTATCTTCTGCAGGATTCAGTAACTGCCCTGGCCCTTGATCTGAACCATCCCGCACTGAGAAAGAACAAAAACATAGATGCCTTCTTAAACAGATGTAAGTTTCTTTATTTATTCATTTTTTAAAATATAGATCAGCCTGTATATCTATATATAGCAGTCAACATTTGAAGTGGATCACGTAATAGACGCCTTTTATTTGCATTTTGTGTAAATATTGTATAAAATTAGTCGTTTAATTGTTTTTTTAGTGAATTTAATTTCAGACTAATCATATTATATTACAAGTAATATAATACACATCACCTTTTATTGGCCTTCAGCTTCTGTGCTTTCTAACATTAAAAAGCAATCTAATAACTTCATGGTAGTCAGGCAGTATCAGAAACTACAATTTTATCAAGGAGCACCATTTGACCCCTGGAAATTAATTTGAGAGGAATTGTTTTTTGCCTAAAATGCCTAAAAGAATATTATAAAATTATATTATGTGACAAAAATGTTTTGAAATAATTTTTCATTCCTTTTTTTAAATTTACATTTAATTAATAAATGTAAAAAAATAATTGGGGAATTTCTGTGCCCTGATTCATTTTTTGACCCTGGTATAATGTTTTTTTTTTATATATATATATATATATATATATATATATAATTAAATGATAAACATCATTCATACAATATTTCTAATAATATATGCTGTCTAATATCTCTAGATGAAAAGGCTGTGTGCTGCCTCAGTGAACTACAGGTGAAGCTGGATGATTTCGACAGAGTCAAACTGATTGGTCGTGGAGCGTTTGGTGCAGTGCAGCTGGTGAGTGAGTGTGTTCCAGAAAGTTGTGTGGGAGTGTGTTTATGCGAGAGTCTGTCCCTGTTATCTGCTGTTTGTCTTCAGGCATAACCTTTTGTGTGTGTGTGTGTGTGTGTGTGTGTGTGTGTGTGTGTGTATGTTAATGCCTCTGAGGCTTGTAAGCACATGTTCTGCCTGATCCTACTTACCTGCAACAACACAGAGCATGCATGCTTTTGTGTTCTTGGCATAGGCACAAAATATTTTATTCTTTTAGGAAACTGATAGTTTCACACTTGTCAGTGAAAAATGCAGAAATCAGTCTTTTAAAATAATGAACTATGATAATGTCTTACTTATGCATGCAGTGTAAAAAGGAAACAACGTATGTGACGTGTTAAACAACATATTGCATACTGCATGTTGCTTGAAGGGTTTATTTAAATGTTTCTGCCAATGATAATGCACATATGTGCCTGTAGGTACGACACAAGGCGTCTAAACAAGTGTATGCCATGAAGCAGCTCAGCAAGTTTGAAATGGTCAAGCGCTCTGACTCCGCCTTCTTCTGGGAAGAGCGTGACATCATGGCATTCTCCAAGAGTCCTTGGATAGTTCAGGTGGGATTCACTCATATATATATATATATATATATATATATATATATATATATATATATATATATATATATATATATATATATATATATTATATATAAATAAGA
The DNA here is from genome assembly GCF_024489055.1 of Chanodichthys erythropterus. Classification (NCBI taxonomy): domain Eukaryota; kingdom Metazoa; phylum Chordata; class Actinopteri; order Cypriniformes; family Xenocyprididae; genus Chanodichthys; species Chanodichthys erythropterus. The sequence goes on along the minus strand of NC_090224.1, from coordinate 11,222,718 downwards.
TATGCATGGAAGGCACATTTATTGTATTGTGTGATTGAATATGTTGTTTAATATCTTTATCTGAAAACTCAGCAAACTGAAAAACAATAACGGAGTACATATGAGGACACTGCTAAAATATTTAAGTAAATAATCACCTCTAGAGATGTCAAAATTACCAGTACTTCAAAGCTAATTTCATTAAAAAAATTAAAAGCAAGTGCTGTCTGACTGACATGCGGCTGTTTTTGAATGTTTGCACCTCACAGGATGCACCTGCATGTTTTGTAGTCCTATAAAGACAGTCAGTTATGCCCTAATGTAAATAGGCATGAGAAACAAAGTCAGATCTGCTCATTACACCTTGAAGTCTTATAGAATTGCTGCTCTTATGTTCATATGTTGCTAATATAACTGTTTAATGAATAAATGAATAATTACTTGGAAAATCAAGAATACTTGAAGACTACATGTCCCTTTTGTTATTTAATTTTATATATATAATATTTATTTTATTATGTATAATATTGATTTAAATATAGTTAATATTATTTTTAATATTTAAATATAAAATTATTTATTATTTATTATAAAACGGTTAGTTCCTGTCCTTGATTCTGATTGGTCAATAGCTGTGTTTTATTCACGATAAAACACGGCTATGACCGCTTCACCCAACGGTTCTGTGTATCACTACACAACAACCTTAGCAATCACTCTTAGCAATGTAACTGTTTGTTATCAGTTGATATTGGTCATTGAAGCTTACTGTATTATGTAGAAGAGCATTGTGAGAAAAAGATCGAGTGAGCGAGTTTATTACCTGCATTCAGATTTAGCATTTTCCTTCAGGTCAGTCCTGTGTTCATAATAAAAAATCAGTTTAAATGTCCGATGTATTATCTTGTCCTTTTAATAGTAAAGGGGTTTTCCCGTGACTGACAGCGCTAGTCAAAGCATTTCGGTTGTGTCTTGTTCCGTGTTTACAACAATTCATTTTTTTCAATGTAAAAGTCTTTGCTACTGACTGATAAAGACAGTCTTTGCCGCCATCTAATGGCTTAATAATGTAACTTCTGTTGCTGTTCACGGTCAGGGACTAAATGTTTACTTCATTGATACATATTTTCGGCTTTAATATTTGTATTGTGTGGTAACCGTTTTATAATAGCAATAAGGTACTTGAGGCTAGTGCTGTATCGTGAATAAGTCACAGCTGAAGGTGTTGCAGTTATTCCACTTCACATCTTGCCTAACAACGCCCTTCAGCTTGACTTATTTACGATACAGCACAGCCTCTCATACCTTATTGCTTACTTATATTATTATTAACAACAGTTAAAGTGCTATGTTCAATAGCGTATTAGTTGCTATTTAATATTGTTCACCTCACTCTCTCTGTCCACATAGCTGTGCTGTGCATTCCAAGATGAGAAGTACCTCTATTTGGTGATGGAGTTCATGCCCGGTGGAGACCTGGTGACTCTGACCAGTAACTATGACATCCCAGAGGAGTGGGCTCAATTCTACACAGCAGAAGTGGTGCTGGCACTGGACGCTATCCATTCTCTGGGCTTTATCCACAGAGACATTAAACCAGACAACATGCTGCTGGACCGCAATGGACACCTTAAACTCGCTGACTTTGGAACATGCATGAAGATGGACTCGGTGTGTCCTGGGTTGTGTGATAAGTGATGTGTGTGTTTGTGTAAATTGGGTGTGCAGGAGAGAGAAAGAGAGAGTCCACATTTTAGATTGTGTAGTATACAGGATTGAAGTGTGCATTGACAGTTTTAAGACAAAGCTGTTCAGAAAACCTGTTTGAAACAATCTTTTTTTTGCGCTTACTCTGCAAAAATCCCCCATGCTGTTACAATTATGTCAGTGCTGCCATCTTGTGGGGAGATCATATAGTGCAGCTTGAATTATGATAACATGTCAGTGGATTTATAAGCAGTGCTAGGTAGTAACTGATTACATTTAATCAGATTCCAAAAATGAAATACTTGTAATTTGATTTTATTATGTTTTAAAATCTTAATAATCACACTAGTTACTTTTTTTATTACTTGATTCATAATTCACAAAACTGTAGCTTGGCAAAACCTAATTTATTGATTCTCATTCATTTTTCTTTGTCTTTCTAAAAAGCCTACTGCTATATATTTTTGGGAAGTATCCACTTTTCCAGTAAAGTTTCCATTAAATTGCACACACATACCAGTCACTAGTTTGACTTCTGGATTTTCAGATATTATTTTACTTTTATGGAGTGTTTTCTCAACTTTGCAACACTGCATCTAATCAACTTCTGACAATCACATTTTAATTATTATTTGAAGAAAAGGAAATGAAAGAAAGAAAAGGAAAAAGTAGTGCTTTGGGAAAATCTGGTGTAATAATTACTTTTACAATTTACAATAATTACAATTTTTGTATTAATATGATACAAGATATACTATTAAAGTCAATGCGAAATCAATGTGAGTAATCGAAAGTAGCCAGATTATATTACCTAAAATGTGTAATGTAATACATTCTGATTTCATCATGTAATTTGTATTTATTAACAGACAACAATTTATAAGTAATCTACCCAGCACTGTTTTTAAGGTGGTTTACAAGGTGGAATGTGTATTTTTTTGTTAAAATACTTGTATTCCAGCTTAATATGCACAGACATCACAGCAACTTTAGCTTAACCAATGTTTATAATGGTTATACGCAATTATTATATATGTTTGTGTATGTGTGTTTAGTCTGGTATGGTCCGCTGTGACACTGCTGTCGGGACTCCTGATTACATTTCACCAGAGGTTTTGATGTCACAAGGAGGGACGGGTTACTATGGCCGCGAGTGTGACTGGTGGTCTGTTGGCGTCTTCATTTATGAGCTGCTAGTGGGTGAGTAGCACCAACTTCATCTGTATCTTCCTGTCTCCTGTAATCTCATCTCACCATTCTTACCATCCTATATTGTATATTTACTCCTCTGTTGATTTGGGCAGGTGACACACCATTTTATGCTGAGTCCCTAGTGGGAACTTATGGAAAGATCATGGATCATAAAAACTGCTTAACTTTCCCAGATGATATCGAATTGTCAAAGGATGCCAAGGACCTCATCTGTGCTTTTCTGACTGACAGGTGAGAGAGAAACAAAAAGTTTGAAAAGAGTCACATTTATTAAACATTAGTCCGATAGTGGATTTTGCCGATAATGATACATTGTGATTTAGTAATTTAATAATATGAATAAAAACTTAAAATCTAGTTTGAAATAGGGCTGAACTTTTTAATTAACAGTAATGCCTTAAAGGTGCCATCGAACATTTTTTTTACAATGTAATATAAGTCTAAGGTGTCCCCTGAATGTGTCTGTGAAGTTTCAGCTCAAAATCCCCTATAGATTTTTTTTAATAAATTTTTTTAACTGCCTATTTTGGGGCAAAATTAGAAATGCGCCGATTCAGGCTGCGGCCCCTTTAATTGCTCACGCTCTCCACCCCCTCCCAAGCTCTTGACTCTATCATTGCATAAACAAAGTTCACACAGCTAATATAACCCTCAAAATGGATCTTGACAAAACGTTCGTCATGCATGCTGCATGCATGCTTCGTATCAAGTGAGTATGGTATTTATTTGGATGTTTACATTTGATTCGGAATGAGTTTGAGGCTATGCTGCGTGGCTAAAGCTAACATTACACACTGTTGGAGAGATTTATAAAGAATGAAGTTGTGTTTATGAATTATACAGACTGCAAGTGTTTAAAAATTAAAATAATGACAGTCTCGTCTCCGTGAACACAGTAATAAACGATGGTAACTTTAACCACATTTAACAGTACATTAGCAACATGCTAACGAAACATTTAGAAAGATAGTTTACAAATATCACAAAAAATATCATGTTATCATGGATCATGTCGGTTATTATTGCTCCATTTGCCATTTTTCGCTGTTGTCCTTGCTTGCTTACCTAGTCTGAAGATTCGGCTGTGCACAGATCCAGACGTTAATATTGGCTGCCCTTGTCTAATGCCTTTCATAATGTTGGGAACATGGGCTGGCATATGCAAATATTGGGGGCGTACATATTAATGATCCCGACTGTTACGTAACAGTTGTTATGTTGAGATTCGCCTGTTCTTCTGAGGTCTTTTAAACAAATAGGATTTATATAAGAAGGAGGAAACAATGGAGTTTGAGACTCACTGTATGTCATTTCCATGTACTCAACTCTTGTTATTTAACTATGCCAAGGTAAATTACATTTTCCATTCGATGGCACCTTTAAAGGGATAGTTCACCCGAAAATGAAAATTCTGTCATCATTTACTCACCCTCAAATAGTTCTAAGATCTGCTTAATCAGTGATGACAGAATTTTCGTTTTTGGGTGAACTACCCCTTATACCATGATGTTTTGTAATTAAGTAAATAAAAATAGATTAATTATTACTTTTATTGTCATATGAAATATAGACTACCGTTAAAATGTGTGGGGTTCGTTTTTTTTTTTTTTTTTATTAATATTCAGCAAGTACACCGTAAAAGTGACAATAAAGTTAATGTTGCAAAAGATTTCTATTTCAAATAAATACTGTTCTTTTGATCTTTCACAATATTATTACAGTTTTTACTATATTTTTGATCAAATAAATGCAGCCTTGAAGAGCATAAAATAATCTAAACCAACACCAAACTTTTAAATGGTAGAGGATAAAATAAATTAAAATAAAATCTTTTTTTTCTCTCTTTTTTTTTAAAGATGTACCATTCTGCTTTTTCATTTTATGCTCTTAAGAGCCAGTCACTGATAAAACATCAACTTCATGTTTTCATCTTTAAACAAGTCACTCTTTCAGCCCGACGTTTTCCTTTAACTCCCTTTTTCCTCTCTTTCTCCTCCCTCTCACATGCACACACATACAAGCATTTCTGATCAAATATCCAGAGAGGGGCTTTATGATTTAGTCTCCTTGTGTTTATGTAAAAGCACAACACACACACCCCTCCCTTCGCATTCTGGCTACAGGAATGTCCCACACGTGGCAGTCCAAACTGCTGCACCCCTTTGAATCCAGATGCAACGAAAGGGAGGGGAACGACCGTTCCTTATTTTTGGATGTTGTTGTGTGTGTCACTTTCGTTCCTCAACTCCTCTGTGCTCTGCCATTTCCCATCAGCCACTCGCTGTTTTATGTTCCAGTCTCGCACGCATACGCATCACTTAACGGATTAGTGAGTGTGGTTGTGGTTCTCTATTTGGTTTGCTGACCAGTGTTTTGATATGTTCAGGGAGGTGAGGCTTGGCCGGACTGGAGTGGATGAAATAAAATGTCACCCCTTCTTCAAGAACGATCAGTGGACCTTCGACACCATACGAGACAGTAAGCCTCTGAGTGTGAGTGTGGTTGATCTGTGATCATAACTTGAAAGTAACATTTAGTCATTAAAATTACAACTAATCACTATTTATGACTGAGTCAGTATTAAAGTGCTTACTATAACATTATGCATGTTCTGGTTGATTAAAGAAATCTAGAATATACTCAAGTCTTGCATTAGTTGTTTCATTTGTGAGTGAGGAGTTTTGAACGGAGTCATTCATATCTGTTCAAATTATGGATATGGGATTTTGGAGCACAAATTTCCTGAAATTCCGTCCTCTTTATTTTTTTCCACACATATGCAAACATTCACCTCACACCCTCTTGTTATGCTTCTGGTGAAAATGAAAGCCATTTCAGTCATGCATAAGAGTTGGGTAAGTTACTCTAAAAAAGTAACTACTAGCTACTAATTACATCTTTAACAGTGTAATTACATTACTGTACTAATTACTAATTATAAAAAGTATTGCAGTGCTAGGGTGCGTTCACACTTGTCATGTTTGGTTCGATTAAAACGAACCCTTTTGTGATTGCTCGGTTAGTGCGGTTCATTTGAACATATGTGAACGCTGCCATCCGAACCCTTGTGTGCACCAAACAAGCGAACGAACTCTGGTGCGGTTCGAATGATATATGAACGCAACACGGACCAAAGACATGTAACCGAACCAAAAACAGGAAGACAAGACTCTAAAAAGGACAGAATTCTCACGTATGTCGGTTTTTCTCGTCATAGACGCGAGTTTGCTCATCACAGGCATCAGACGCGCGTCTCCATGCAGCAGATTACACATTTTATAAGCTCTTCACGAGTTCCCAGCTGGCCAAAATACCACCACATGCAGGCTACGGACAGCTACACACACACAACGAGCGCATTTACCTCAGAAAACAGCATTGTTTTGGATGTTCGGTAAGTTCCGTCTCAAAATAGGCAATACGTCATAAAATCCGACCAATCACGTTGTGAATGTATCCCTGTGCCTTTTGGTTCGGTGATAAAATTGCCAGTGTGAACGCTAACCGGGGACTAGTTGCACCAGCTGTGCGCAAGTTACAACGTAGACTAGTTTTGACGTAAATGGGCACTAAGTTACAACTTACGCACTACTAAATATTTTTGTATTGCACCATTAAACTTAGTTGAAGCGTAACTCTACGTATCACTAAATATTTACGGAAGCCTCCTATCAGGAGTAACGGTTGGAATAAAATACCAGACTGACTGAACTGCATCAATAAGCTCTTGTTTTACCTGACAGACTTCATTCTTTACACATATATGATGCTGCTGACATTTACGCTCTCTTAAAAATTAAAAGAGAGTACATCATGTGAAAAGATTACTTTGTTAGACACTCTTCAACACGAACCCGTTAAACAGCGCGCCGCTGTGTGCATCGGTCCTATCACTCCGTGTTGTGCATGTCAAATAAAATCAGTCCTAATCAATAAATGTAATTTCTTATGTTTTTGTTGTTGTTTCAGTATTTATTTATTGATCCTTATTAGTTTCGTTTCAAATACAGTTTCTGAATGTTATTTACATATAAAAACATTTATGATTAAGTAGTAAGCTATTATATTTAATGGGAACTTATTTTGCGTCACGTAGCTAACAGTAAAAATAAGTCAGAATGAAGGATAAACTGAAATTCACGGAATTTCAACAACTTCTGCGCCTGTATTTGAAGGATAACTGAAGGTAAACGTCATATTATGCGACTACGCATTACTTTACGGAGACCTTACGAGCTACTAGCTACGTTCTGCCTTAAGAACAAATGGTGCAACCGAATAAAGTACAGAGTTAGTTACAAACTAGCTAGTAGTTACTAAGCCACTAGTGTGGACTTTACGTTCCAATTTAAGAAAGAACTTACGAACGGCTGGTGCAACCCTACCCAGGACTAAATGTTTTTTTTTTTTTCTTCTTTGAACCAAACGAACCGAACTACAAGTGTGAACGCACCCTTAGAGTACTAGAAATAGTACTAGAGTATTAGAGGTTACATTTTGATGTTAAATCCACTATTGTTTTATATAGAATGGTTCTATAGCCTATACAGTATATAAAAGTAATTATAATTCAAATTAAATTACGGAAAAAGAGTAAGTTAAAAAAAAAAAATTTATAAAGGAAAAGTAATTCAATTACAGTAATTAATTACTTTACACCCAACACTGATGCATACACAGTCTTGTATTTACTTTGTTTAAACTTTTATTCTTATTATGGTTTGTACCCTCTGAAAATTGTATCCATGAAGTGTATTATGTAAGATTATTGGAAGATATAATTGACCCATTTGTATGTTTTGTCATGTTAACCATAATATAACTTAGCATCATGTACCATGATCATGTGATGGTATAAAACAACAAAGCTTGTTTTGTGCTGCATCATCGCTATTTGCTGTTTTATTCGATTTTATTTTATTTTAGTGTATTTTGATTTATGTTTTTGTTTTATTTTTGGTTTGATTTGGATTTGTAACGTTGCTCTGTTGTGTTGTAATGTGTGACGCTGCGTGGTGGAGCAATGTGCTCCTGTTGGCGGTGGAGGGGATGCTCAGGATGGGGTTAAAGGGGTACTGAGTTGGTTTTAGTAAGGGTGGAACCCAACATGTGGCCCATACACAGTTACTAATGAGAGAAGAGCCTCAAAACCACAGAGTTAGACTCGTTTTCTCCTCTTCTCTCTATGCCTCGCTCCCGTGATGCTGAAATGCACATTTTCTTTCTATCTAACTTTCTTTCTGCCTCCACAGTAGTCTGTTATTAGCAGTGCTATCAAAGAGCATTCTGGGAATCTGAGCAACTGCATCCATATATCTGGATGGTGCGGTGTTGCCATATGGAAACATATCATTTTCTTGCTATTTAGAATAAAATACAACAAATTTCACCCCAAGACTGTTTCTCTTCCCATATAGAGAAGGCACATTCTGACATGCTTTTTTTTTATCTTCTTCTTTGCTCCATCTTTGATAAGTTAAAGGGTCAGTTCACCCAAAAATGAAAATTCTGTCATTAATTACTCACCCGCATGTCGACTTTCGTTCATCTTCGGAACACAAATGAAGATCTTTTTGATGAAATCTGAGAGCTTTCTGTCCCTCCATAGACAGCTATGCAACTGTCACTTTGATGGTTCAAAAAGTTCATAAAGAGATCATAAAACTAATCCATATGAATTGAGTGGTTTAGTCCAAATTTTCTGAAGAGACACGATCGCTTTATATGATGAACAGATTTAATTTAGGCTTTTATTCACATATATACATTGATCAGTGAACATAAAGAGAAGCTAAACTGAACTTGCTTGACGTGTAAGAACAAACCTCATTGTTTCTATTGCATGAGCTCAAAAGTACTGCATAACACATTGGTTCTTGTGGAAGCTCAAACATGCTGCGTAATACACGAGAATGAACCTCATTGGTTGAAACTTGCTTGAGCTTCCATTTACCACAACTGATGTGTGCGTTGATGAACGTTTATATGTGAATAAAAGCCTAAATTAAAACTGTTCATCATTTAAAGTGATCGAGTCTCTTCAGAAAATTTGGATTAAACCGCTCAATTCATATGGATTTTTTTTATGAACTTTTTATTAACTGTTTAAAGCATCAAAGTGACAGTTGCTTAGCTGGGACAGAAAGCGCTCAGATTTCATCAAAAATATCTTCATTTGTGTTCCGAAGAGGAACGAAAGTCTTAAGGGTTTGGAACGACATGAGAGTGAGTAATTAATGACAGAACTTTCATTTTTGGGTGAACTAACCCTTTAAATAGATGTTTATGTCCAACATTGTCTAAAGTGGTTTTACAGTATATTGACAAAATTGAGTGTTTCCACTGTGGTACAGAGAAAGGCAGCTCTATACTACAATGCAGTGATGCATTCAGCCCTGTCCCCATTAGATGTTTGACACATGTTCTTTCAGCGTGCTCCGTGCGTTAGCTCCAGAACCAGGGAGTGTTTGGGATGTGTAAGTGAGCGTGAGCGTGTGTATGCACAGTAGGTAGTGAGTAAGCACCGGCCAGCTTGGCAAATCATACGTGCCACTCCTCCCTTCAGTACAGTGTCTGCTTTGTGTGCTACACACACTGAGCCTTTCACTGTGAGTCTCTCACTGGCTCACACACATACACTCAAACTCAAACAGGACACACTATTTTTGCTCAAATCTTTTACAATATTCCCTCACTCACCCGTGCCCCCCCCTCCCCCCCTCTCTGTTTCTCTCTGTCTCTCAGCCATGGCTCCAGTGGTGCCGGAGCTGAGGAGCGATATTGACACCAGTAACTTTGATGATGATATAAAGGATGATCCAGGAGGAACCGAGACATTCCCCCCTCCCCGTGCCTTTGCAGGAAATCAGCTACCATTTGTAGGCTTCACCTATTTCAGGGAGGACCAGTAAGTGTGTGCGTTTTGTGTCTGTTTGTGACAAGATGGATTCTGACCATGGAAAAATTGCTATCTTGTAACATAAAATGTTGTTACGTTTTATTGAATACATTTTTTTTATTTTATATTACATAATTGGTTTGTTGCATAATATAGTCTTGTAAAATAACTAACTAATGCTTGTGGAAAATGATTCAAAGAGTCCCAAAAGAGTTCCCACTCTTTTTGGCCAATGAATTTCCATGACTTTTCCAGCCGTTTTTGATTACTGGAAAAAGTTTTTAGAGATTTTGCACTTTGCAAAGCACAATTTTGACTGTGACACAGTGTTTTCCATTTAAAATCTGTATCTCTGTAAAAAGAGATGAATAAATGACAAAAATTGTGAAATCTGAGACAGAACAAGTTAAAAGCCCACATTTGACTTTATACAGGTATCTTGTTCTCTTTCACATGTGTTCACTCACAGATGAACACTAAAAAGCTGTAAAACTACAGTACTATGAGCTCCTGTTATGGATTGATAGAGACAGGATGTACAGTATTTTTACATGGTTATGGTAGCCGTGAATGAGTGCTGCATCTGTTCCATCACAATTCCCTCCTTTTTCCCTTATCCTTTCACTGTTTCCTCCCTGGCTCTCTCAGTTTCTCCAGTGTGGCTGAGTGAAGCCACATGGGCCGCTGGCAGATCTGAGAAGATTGAAAAGTTGCTTTGAGATTTTCTTTCTTTCATTTCCTCTCTCTTTCTCATTCCTTCTCTTTTTTTAACTTAGTCTTTTTCATCTTGAATTGATTTGTGAAACGTCAAAGTTTGTTCCTGCAGAGTAAACAAGGACGACCCTTGCTGAGAAGAGTGGAACATTTAACATAACTCTTTTTCTCTCTCTCTTTCAGGCTGTTAACCCCAAAAAATAAGTGTTCAGAGGAGGACTTTAGTGCTGATAGTTTCATTGAAGATGATGGCTTAAACCATGCTGAGGTGCATATATATATATATATATATAATATACATATATATTTTTTTTTAAATTTTATTATATTAATGATTAATGTTAAATGATAGCCACTATAATTGTGAAAATGAATGTATTTATGTATTTATGTCGATGAAGGCATACTTGAGCCTTAGTGATAAAGCTGTGTGTGTGGCTCAAAATTAGCACTTAGATTTCTAAAATAGCTCATGTGATTTATTCTGCAGCTGAATTTCCCACAACCATTTTGCTTGGTGCTGTTACTCAACATAATTGGAGTGTTTCTCTACATTCTTTAGATAATTGCTGCTTTTAATAGAATTGAAAACAACAACTTGCATCAGTTGTTTGTTGATTTTTCACATGTTTTTGTGTATGTCCCTAGTCCAATGACCTGCAGAAGAGGCTGAAAAAGTTGGAGGAAAAAGTCAAACATGAGATGCAAGCAAAGGAGGAACTGGAAAATAAATGCCGGTACAAATACTTGTAAACATAATGTGGAAATGTAAAATGTTATATACTTTTTTTTTTTGCTTTTTTTTTTTTTTTTTGCATTCTGATCCAGGTTTATGTTTTTTGCATCACATATGGCAAAACATATATCTTCACTTACAACAGATGTAAACTATGTTGTATCTCAATAGGACAGCAAATCAGCGACTGGAGAAGTTGTCCAAAGAGCTTGAGGAAGAAGTACGACCCATCTTTAAATTGCATTCACCCAACAAAACCAATTCAAAACCATTCAGAAACAAAGTGCAACCTTCTACAAGTTCCTTCAACTGTTTATGTCTTATTTTAGGTGAATGCTAGACAGACCGTAGAAGAGACTCTGAGGGAACTGGAAAGAGAGAAAGCTTTACTGAAGCACCAGCGTTCTGAAAGCATAAGAAAGGCTGGCCGAGAGACAGACAGAAAGCGTCTTCTTGAGAATGAGGGTGAGAACAGCAGTCAGAAACACCATAAACCCTCAACATTGACAATGAATGCTGATTCATTTGCTAGGAGTGGAAAAAAATCTGTTCACCGATGTAACAATACTGGATCGATCTACAAAAAATCATGGCCATACTTTGCTTGTGAACTGGTTAACTATCTTAATTTACAGTGTTACTGAATGTTTTTTGAATTATGTACACTTTTCGTGATATATATGCCGCTTTTGCATGTTTAATATTAACGCACACTCTTGATTCGAGTAAGCACTGGCCCAAAGTTTCTACCCGATTTGCTCAGTACTAACCTCTGACATACTCCCATCTAGAAAGTATTAGTTCTGCTCTGCTGATGTTGTGATGCTAACATATTTTGCATTTCTCTCTCCTGCAGTGGGCAGCCTGAAAGATCAGCTTGCCGAACTGAAAAAGAAGAACCAGAACTCTCATCTCTCTGCCGAGAAGAGCATTCACCTGGAGAGACAGGTTGGTCCATCAACAAAACTTTACCAAACCTCCTCAGAACTATATAACAAATAGCCAGAGACAAGGACATTTTAAAAAAGTTTTTTTTATTAGCTATAAGAAATAAATGCACTGAGGTTTGTGCTTGATGCGTAAGTGTAATTTTTCAATGTTACATTTCTCCTATCTCAGCTAAAATATTTTTAAATATTGAAAAAAAAAAACTTTAAAAGTAAAAAAAAGAATTTAAAATGATAAATTAAGTAAAGACAATTGCTAATGGAACAAAATACTGTTATATTCTTATACATTTCTGAAGCCTTAATATCAGTTTAGCTTCTCATATACACTACCGCACAAAGTTTGGGGTCAATAAGATATTATATGAAAAGTGATATTAAAGACATTTAAAAAAAAAGTTTTCGAAGTCGAATTAATGCCGTTCTTTTGAACTTTCATCACAGAATCCTGGAAAAAATGTCACAGTTTTTACAAAATATTAAACAAAACTGTTTTCAACATTGATATTAAATGGTTCTTGAGCACCCAATTAGCATATTAGAATGATTTCTGAAGGATCATGTGACACTGAAGACTGGAGTAACTGTACTGCTGAAAATTTAGCTTTGCCAGGAATAAATTACATTTAAAATATATTAAAATAGTACTTATCACTTTAGGTTATTACTATTAATATTACTGTTTTTACTTGAAATGCAGCCTTGTTGAGCATAAGAGACTTCTTTCAACATCTTTAAAAAATCCCCTAAACTTTTGAACAGTAGTGTGTTGTAGAGTAGATTTTGTTTTATGGATATATGGATGTCCAGTATTATGGAATAAAAGGGATTCTGATACTAAATGAATGTGTCCTTAGTTGGAGGAGGTGAATGCTAAGCTTCAGGCTGAGGTGGAGGAGTCTGAGAGGCTGAAGAAGGCCCAGGGTGAGGTGTTGAGACACTCCCAGCAGCTGGAGGTCTCTCTCAAGGAGCTTCAGGAGCGTCTGGCCCATCTGGAGAGCAGCAGGCTCGGTCTGGAACAGGAGAAACAGAGCCTGCAAACCTCACTGCAGGAGGAGAAGCGAGAGAGAAGCCTTGGCTCGGAGACCATCAGTGAACTACAGGGTGGGTGCATGTGTGTCTGTGCCAGTTTGTGTTCGTGAGACAGAAGTAGCTGTGAATCAGCATCTACCGAGCTTCCTAGAAGGAGATTGTGTTACATTCTAGGGATCACACTTGTGTGCCGGTCTATGTGAGCGAGTGAAAGCAAATGTTTATGTTTGAGCATGTAGTGGTCAGCTCCGTGCTGAAAGACACACTGGGCTCTTGTCTGCTGGGCAGTGTTGTTGTGTTGGGGTGGAGCTGCCCTAAGCGAATGTAAACATCAATAGTGCGTTATTTTAAGGTCAGAGGCAGGTAGTTGACGCTATGTCGCTAGGTAGGGAAAAATGGGCGAACAAGAAATATCTCTTATTTTCGGTCATATTTTCTGTTTTGTCTATTAAATTTAAAGGATTTGTTTCTGCAGGCTCTTTAATGTCCCGGGAGAGCATTACATGTTTTAAATAAACCGATTTCAATTAAGGAAGGTCACTTTTAAACTTTTTATCATGCGTTTATTTATTTTTGCTACTTTTAAGATGCCTTTTATGTATAGATTTTATAGGTTTTTTACCCCAGACCAAGACTTTAATCTTAAAATATGAAAATTCGTTAAAAAATATAATTGCATATTTATCTAAACAAATTGTGAAATAAGCAAACCATAAACCACACAATATGTATTGCGTGAAAATCTTTTCCACCATGACCAATGATTTTACCACAAGTTTTTATTAAAAATTAGTTAGGATTATGTTTGAGGCTTGTGATATGTGAAGAAAACAATGAAAAATCACTTGTGAACAGAATATTTATGAGAGTCAATTCTGATCAATATGTAATTTTGGTAAAGTATTCATTTAAAAAAAAAAAAGTCTAATATATTTATATTATTGTCAAAACATTATTAAATTCATTTTCCTCAATTTTTATTTAAAATACCATTCTAATCACCATAATTTCCATTACAAAAAAAATTGAGATGATGATTGATGTGTAAAGTATGTTGTTTTGAGATTTTATTTTCTAAAGGTTCACATGCCCAAAAGTGCCCATAAGTTGAAGAAACGCCCATTTATGATTTTATGATTTGAGGTTTTACATTGTTACCTGAATTCCTGACCTTTGACTTCAACTTCTGTCTTGTGTTTTTGATATCCCTATGTCTTACTTTCTTTCTGTATTTCTATCTTTATTTCATTCTCAGGTCGTGTCTCCGGACTGGAGGACGAGTTAAAACACATAAAGGGTTCACTATCAAAGGCAGAAGTGGAGAAAAGACAGTTACAGGAGGATCTTACTTCACTGGAAAAGGTGTGTGTCGTGCGTGTCTTAGTGAGTGATTGAATGGTTTACATTCTCAGCACATGATGTGTGTGTGGTTATTATGTATTTTTGTGAAACCCCATTAATGTTGTCCCTTCACCAACAGGAGAAGAACAAGCAGGAGATCGATCTCTCCTTTAAACTCAAAGCCGTTCAACAGAGTCTGGAGCAGGAGGAGGCAGAGCATAAAGCCACTAAAGCCAGATTGGCCGACAACAACAAAATCAATCAGTCCATTGAGGAGGCCAAGTCTGAGGCCCTGAAAGGTAAAATTAGACTGTAGCCTCTAATTTAAAAGATTTTAAAAGATCTAAATTTTAACTACAAATTTTAGAAAAAATGTGTAGTTTAGGGAAGCACAATTTAGATAGAGGGAAAACAAATTCTGGTTATAGTAAGCCATTCTTTTACTATGGGGAAAGTGCCTACTCAATAGGACATTTACAGATTTTTTAGAACTAACTTGCAATGCATAAAAAGCTACTTCCCAAAAGGAATTTGAGGCATAATTTGGACTCAAAACAAAATATTTTAGGCTTGTCTTGAACATCAGAAACTTGCTCATCAACATTTACATCATTCTTCTAGACGTGCCTTACATTTCTGATCTGTCTCTGTATAAAAACTAAAATATCTGCTTTCTGTTCTAGCTGAGTGAATCTGTCCGAAGTCTGTAGTACACGGCTTATTCAGAGTTTGGTGATGATGTGAGTGTTTTTGTGACAGATATGGAACATAAGCTGCTGGAAGAACGATCTGCGAAGCAACAGTTGGAAAACAGACTGATGCAGCTGGAGAAGGAAAACTCAGGATTAGACTGTGATTTCAAACAAGCCAAACACGAGCTTCAGGAGCTCCGCTCACTCAAAGAGAAACTCACTGAGGAGGTACACCTCTCTGTCTGCCTGAAGATTTTAATTATTTGATTTAATTTATCAATTATTATATCAAAATTAATGCTCTTTGTTTTCAGTTTCTGTCCATATTTTCAGCAGTATTTTACATAATTTTATAAAAGTAATGGTTACACTATATTATAAGGAGATGTAGTTACATTGTAATTACTCAAATAAGTACTAAGTAATATGAATTAACTACATGTATTTATTTTAGAGTTAGGGTTTGGTTTAATGTTAGTTACTTGTAATTATGCATAAGTACATGTATTAACATGTAACGTCATCAGCTTAAAAAAAAAGTCAACAAAATAATTTATAAAAATTGAAAGTATTAAACACAATTAAAAATTACATGGTAATATATACGCATCACATAGTTCATGGGAAGTCCAAGATATTTGATTGAATCCAGTCTTTTGTGTGTGTGTGTGTGTGTGTGTGTGTGTGTGTGTGTGTGTGTGTGTGTGTGTGTGTGTGTGTGTGTGTGTGTGTGTGTGTGTGTTTGCGCGTGCGTATGCCAGGTGGAAGTGCTAACTGTACGTGTGCAGCAAGAGACTCAGAGGAAGACTCTGTGTCAGAATGATCTCAAAGTGCAGAGGGAAGAGATCAGCACCCTACGCTCCTCGGAGAAACAGCTTAAACAAGAGCTCAACCATCTGCTCGAGCTCAAACTCAGCCTGGAGAAACAAAATCAGGAACTGCGCAGGTAAGTGACTTGCTGATCCAGTTTTTCAATGCTGACACAAGTGTTAAGTGAGTTGTGTGTATATGCATATATATATATATATATATATATATATATATATATATATATATATATATATATATATATATATATATATATATATGCACGCACACACACACACACATTTTATATATATATACACATACACTTAAATACACATTATATACACACACATATATATACATATATGTATGTGTGTGTGTGTGTGTGTGTGTATATATATATATATATATATATATATATATATATATATATATATATATAATATATTATACACAATTTATTGATAGAAAATAAAATGTACAACTAAATTCTGATATCAAATGAACGTAATATGAAAATTCTGCATTGCACAAATAGCAAAGTTTCAGTAGAGCACATTCACACCTATAACAATAAATATTTTTTTATATTTAACACCATACAATAACATTCTTTTTATTTTATTTTTCTCAGGCTCTTTAAATTCGGGTGGATTCTAATTGGCTGTCAGTGTTTTTATTGGTTATCAGCTGAAAAAAAAAAAAACGTTCTGAAAGGGATTCCAATGATATTGCTCCTCTTTGTTGTTATCATTATAGTTGTGGTGTGGATGCCCCTATTCTCATAGAATTAGAATGATAATTATAAATTTATAGTTATCCTTGGTTATAGTTATTGTTCTTTGTCTTTTATCCTGCTTGCTGAAAAAAAGCATAATGCATAGCACACACAAATATTATTCAGTGAGGATCAGCACTCAGTAAAAAGGTCTCTGTTCTCTGTGTCCAATCAGGGAGAAAGAAGAAGCTGACATACAACTGAAAGAGCTGAAGGACCAGTTGGAGGCAGAACAGTACTTCACAGTATGTCTGCCAGCTTTATCATATTTTATCATTGAATATGTAGATGGATGTATTTGGATTGGTTTGTGTATCTGTGTTATTATTTGTTTTTAAATGAAAGATTTTTCCTTGATTCCAGAAACTGTATAAAACT
Organism: Chanodichthys erythropterus; assembly: GCF_024489055.1. NCBI lineage: Eukaryota > Metazoa > Chordata > Actinopteri > Cypriniformes > Xenocyprididae > Chanodichthys > Chanodichthys erythropterus. The sequence goes on along the minus strand of NC_090224.1, from coordinate 11,205,497 downwards.
CAGATTCGAGAGCTGAAAGAGGAGAGTGATGAAAAGACTAAACTCTACAAAGATGCTCAGCAGAGACTAGAGGATCTGCTGGAAGAGAGGTGTGTCTGTGTGTATTTGCTATTATAAAAGGATGTTAAAAGGCCTTTTCTTTAAAGGTGAAACCGCATCAATTAGTGCAAGGTTAGATGAAATGTAAGGTAAATAGATGCAATTAGTTAAGGATGAATGAACAGATAGCAATTTATACAATATGCTGAACTCTTGTTCAATACAAACCGGTTTGTGTGCGTTTATATAGGGACTCATTAGCAACGCAGCTAGAGGCGAGTCTGACGAAGGCAGACTCTGAACAGTTGGCGCGCTCCATCGCTGAGGAGCAGTACTCAGACCTGGAGAAAGAAAAGATCATGAAGGAGCTGGAGATCAAAGACATGATTGCCAGACACCGGCAGGAACTCAGCGAAAAGGACAATACCATCAACTCGGTGAGAATACGAGATTTGTCTTACAGGAAGCTTCCTGGTTCAGTACAAGTTATATTATATATATTATATAAATATATGTGTGTGTGTGTGTGTGTGTGTGTGTGTGTAATAATTCATTTTAATTTAATCTTCTACATAATATAAGCTGGAGGAATCAAACCGCACACTCACTGTGGATGTTGGCAACCTGGCTAATGAAAAAGAGGAGCTCAACAATATGCTCAAACACCTACAGCAAAGTGAGTATATTGCTGAAGTTAATATTATAAAATATAAATGGATTGATGTTATAATGTGCATATGTTAATATATGTGCTGTAACATTTATAAATGTGTATACACAGAGCTGGAGATGGTCAAAGAAGAAGAGAAACAGATGAAATCTTTGAGACTGTCCCTAGAGAAGCAGATACAGTCTGAGAAAACTCTCAAGATTCAGGTGTGTGTTGGGAGAAACGTCTAAATTAAGGTTTATTGAATTTTAATCAAGGGTATATGTGTACATGTTACTCCATTATTTTCATTGCTTAAAATAGCTGTTACTAGCATGTCTCAGGTAAATTATAACATCAGATGTCTGTATTGTAGGCTATAAACAAGCTGGCAGAGGTTATGAAGAAGAGTGATGTCAGGCCACAGCAAGGTAACAACAGTGACGTCCGCAGGAAGGAGAAGGAGAACAGACAGCTCCAGCTGCAGCTCCGCACCGAGAAAGAAAAACTCAACAACACCATCATCAAATACCAGAAAGAAATCAATGATATGCAGGCTGTAAGTGACATTAAATATAAATGTAACCACTAGAAAACCTGTCCAGTGGTCAATGTATAATGCATAGATAAACAAAGCATACAAGAAGTGTTGTTCTGTTTGCAGACTATAGCAGAGGAGTCTCAGATGCGACTGGAGATGCAAATGTCCCTGGACAGTAAAGATAGTGATATTGAGCGTCTGCGTTGTCAGCTCACTTCTCTGAGCATCCATTCTTTGGACACCACCAGCATCAGTAGCACCGGAAACGACCTGGAGGGCGATGATGCTTATCCAGGTAACTATCCAGGTTATGTCCCGTCAAGCACAGGGATGCCTAATGTGTTTATCATCATTCATGCGCCATAAATGGCACTTGGGGTAAGTTTAAAGGGTTAGTTCACTCTAAAATGAAAATTCTGTCATTAATTACTCACCCTCATGTCGTTCCAAACTCGTAAGACTTTCGTTCATCTTCGGAACACAAATGAAGATCTTTTTGATGAAGTCTGAGAAAAGTCTGTCTCTCCATTGAATGCCTTTGCAACAATCGCTTCAAAAAGATCATAAAGAGATCGGAAAACTGTTTGTTGCAGAGGCAGTCAATGGACAGTTAGATTTCATCAAAAAGCTCTTCATTTGCGTTTAGAAGATGAACGAAAGTCTTACTAGTATAGAAACGACATGAGGGTGAGTTATTGATGACAGGATTTTCATTTTGGTGTGAATTAACCCTTTAAGCCCCAAATGTTTTTATTAAACCCCCGAATATTAAATTCATCACCATGCAATCAATTTAGGGCCATAATCTGTTATTGCAAACCAGACAATATAAATATATAATTACTCAAAAACTAATTGTTTTCTTAGAAGCACCCACAGAAACTGCGAATCAAACTTAAAAACACCTGGTTAATCAATTGTCATCACTTATCATTTATTTTATCTTTTTATTTATTCCTTCATTCATTTAATTCATTAAATTTATTTAAACTTATTCAAATGTTTTATTAAGGCTGTTTCTATATAAATTTTTCAGAGGTAAATTTAATTAATTTAATTAATTAACCTTTATTTACTTGGAATCAAACTGAAAAACAACTGGTGAATCAGTCACAAAAAATCTCATCACTGGTCCTTTATTTATTTATTTAGGTGTGTATTTATTTATTTATTTATTTATTCTTTCATTCATTTCATTAATTAACATTTCAATTTAATTGAATGTCTTATTAATATTGTCCCCATACAAATTCACACAGGCCTGGTTTCATATCCACAATTATCCACTGACCTTGGAACACATAATGAATACACATAACTTGTGTATTATTTTCCACCTGTTTTCCTTTTCACTCTCTTTCACTTCTAAATTTATGCATCCTTTTGCTGCTTTTCCTCATTCTTCTTCCATTCCTTCCCACTCTCACCATGATGCCGGTGTAGTGCGCATCACACACTCACAGACCTCGGAGTCTATGTCCTTCACGTACCAACGGAGCTCCAAGTCAGTGTGTATTGATACACGGCCATGCCGGATTGCTCCTCGCTTCCCCTCTGACTCAGAGGAAGAGGAGGATGAGGAGGACGAGTGGGAGCAAAGGCCTGCCCTGACATATGAGAAGCCTATTGACCAAGAGTCTGCAGGTGACCCTGCATGGAAACAAATTGGCACGCATACTGCCCCTTGCACTCGTTCACTTTTATTCAGTGTGGAGTTTGAATACTAAACCCCTAGACAGTGTTTTTGGGTGTAATGAATGTTCAAATGAGCCTATGATGGCCTAATATGCTGTCTTGGTCGGCAGCACACTAGGTCAGTGATTTCCAACCAGGTGTACACATACCCTAAGCAGGTTACTAGAAGTACTTGGAAATATTTCTCTTGTTCAACCTATATAACATGACTTTATTAGGCATATCAAATAATACAAATACTTAACAACAATATTTATTTATTTACTTAATGACTTAAATGAGATATTTAAAGAGGACCTATTATACTTTTTTACATTTTTTAATTTCTTTAGTGCATAAAGTTGCTGTTAAAAAGCACAAAGTTACTCCGAAGGTAGTTATTCTCTTTATCAGTAAGCATTGTTTCTTAACTCCATGAAATGCCTTGATTTGTAGTAGTGTGTTAAAACTCGCCGTTAAGTAACTGGTCCAGCCAACCAATCAGAGCACATTGTGCAGAGACTGAAACTAAATAGAGCGTTATTGACAGGCTGGGAAGCAAGGTGCTGCAAATTTATTTATTTATTTATTTATTTATTTATTTATTTGCGCTTGCACAAATTACTCAAAAAACAACAACAACAATTTAACAAAATAATTACATACTGTAAATTTACAGTGCAAACTCAGGAGTAGGATGAAGAACAATATTCTTATTTAACCTACCCCAGTCTTATTTCAAAGAAAGTAACAGAAATATAGATGGCAAAATCAAATTACAATAGCCTAATTTACACAATCATGTACACAATCATTTACAATAGCCTAATTTACACAATCATATACACAATCAAACATTTACATAAAATTTCACCATTTTTTGTTTGCATTTATTCTTAAATTGAATAATGTTTGAACATTTTTTTAAATCTGCTTCCAAGGAGTTCCAATGTTTTACACCTGCAACAGAAATACACATTTGTTTTAAAGTAGTTCTAACTAACGGCTGTTTGAAATCATATACTCTCCTACTGCTTTCGCTTTTAATAAAAAGACTTTGCAGGCCACATGGTAACAGGCTATGTCTTGCTTTATGCATTATTAATAACGTTTGCAGAACAACCAAATCTTTCAATTTTAATAGTCCTGATTTCAAAAAAAGTTCAGAAGTGTGTTCCTTTGGAAAAGCTCTATGTATAATTCTTATGGCTCTTTTTTGTAAAATAATTAGAGGCATTAAATTTGTGACACATGAGTTACCCCACACTTCCAAACAGTACAAAAAATAAGGTAAAATTAATGAACAATACAAAGTTCGCATTGCAGTGTAGTTTACCATATCCTTAATTTTGCTCATGACAAAAAGGTTTTTACAAACTTTCTTTTTTACATAAGAAATGTGTGGCTTCCATTTTAATTTCTCATCTATAATAACACCCAAAAACCTAAATTCATAAACTCTTTCAATATTAGTTCCATTTAAGCTCAGATTGATTTTTTCGGTACATTTATTATTTGTAAACAGCATAAACTTTGTTTTACTTAAATTTAATGAAAGTTTATTATTCTTGAACCATTTTTGAAGTAGGACCATTTCTCTTTGAATTGTGGTCAATAGTATTTTTAAATTTCTTCCAGAACTAAAGAAATTTGTGTCATCTGCAAAAAGAACAAAACGTAATATTTTTGACACTTCACAAAGATCATTGATGTATAAAATAAAAAGTTTTGGCCCTAATACAGAACCTTGTGGAACCCCACAAATATTTTTTTTACATTTAGATACATGTCCTGCATAATAAACATACTGTTCCCTATTTTCTAAATAACTAGTCAACCATTTTAATACTATACCCCTGATGCCATATGCCTGTAACTTAGATATTAAGATACCATGGTCAATGGTATCAAAGGCCTTTTTAATGTCAATAAAGACACCAACAGTAAAATTTTTATTTTCCAATTCTGATGTAATGTCCTCTATAATTTTCATCAAAGCTAAGGCAGTTGAACGGTTATTCCGGAAACCATACTGACTATCAGATAACAATGAATGTTTCTCAAGGAACAAATCTAGTCTTATAACAAAAATTTTCTCCAATATTTTGGAAAATTGAGAAAGCAAAGATATAGGCCTATAGTTAGTGAGACTATACCTATCTCCAGACTTAAACAATGGAATAACCTTAGCCACCTTCATTTGATCAGGAAAAACTCCAGTATTAAATGAAAGATTAATTATATATGTTAATTAAAAGAGCTTGCTGGAAAATATGTGAAAAATGATGTTTTTTGAACATTTAAGCATGAAAACTCATTCTAGTAGACCCCAAAAACAAATTCATGTCTTTAAAAAAGGGCAGAATAGCTCTTCTTAAAAAAAAAAAAAAAGAGTTATTTTATTTACAATTTATTACTGAATAATACTAATTAACAATATATGTGTACTATAGGGTTAGGGTTAGATAAGTGGTTTAGTTTAGAATTAGTTGCATGTAATTGTGCGTAAATTACTTTTCTACAGTAAGTACATGTAACATATCTAACAAGAACACTGTAAAATAAAGTGTTACCAAACATTGTTTAAATATTGAGTTGAGCTAATTGTGTAGATGATGCTCGTAAAAGAATATATCTTCTCTACAACAGTTTTCTTTTGATGAAGGGGTACTTGACCCCCCTACTAATGGGGCTGTTAGTGTATGTAAGACAAAGGTTGGGAAACACTGCACTAGGTTTTGAAACACAGCCACACTTTCCAACATGGTGAGATGCTCAGTAGTTGTGACGTATTTTGCACATAATCGCACTACTCACCTTGTGTGTTTTATAAAAGTCCATTAAAGGAGCAGTAAGTGACTTCTGAGAAACACTTTTGATATTTAAAAACAACCCAAACAAACAGACCCCTCCCTTTATTGCTCCGCCCCCAAAATTCACAAACATGCAATGCAAGAGTGAATGTCTCTATCGTAGCTGAAGCGAAGAAAAATAATGCTTTGTGAAAAACAAAGCAAAGATGACTAATGAATGACAAGGAAGAACAAAAAAAAGAGTATAAGCAAGAGTTGGTTGTTAGTCCCTAGCAGCACACCAGCTCCAGACAAACAATGACACTCAAAACTGTCCTGTTACTAGAGCTAACATTACAACAACATTATATCTTGATTCTGTGAAATATAGCAAAACCAATGTTACTCACCTATGGAGCAGAAACAACACAACCTCTGCATCTGTTTTCAGGCCTTCTCACTTGGCTCTTGCCTGATCATAACCCCTCTTTTTCCAGTGATATTACTCTGACCTTTTCTCTTTTGTAAAGTTGCTCAGCCATCTCTCTTCTTTTAAAATCCCTTTTGCTCACTCTCTATCCTCCCCCATCATGAGTGGACACGCCCCCTACTGCTGATTGGCTGCAAGTGTGTTGTGGTGCTCTGTCTGATCCATTTTCAACAGTGTTTCTCAGAAATCACTTACTGCACCTTTAACATTACTGAAAGCAAAACCTTTTTATTCCAAGAGAGTTCTAGTACAGGCTGCATTCTGCCCCTGGGAAAAATGTTTCTGAAGGCTCTGAAATTCCCTAAAGAAACATTTGCTCTGCTTGTTCATATTCAAACATGTGTGGCTCTGTAATCTTAAACATGTTTTTTTGTTTTTTGTAACCACAGATTCTAGTCTTGAGGGATGGCTCTCAGTGACTTCCAAAAACACCAAACGGTTTGGATGGGAAAAGAAGGTAAAGGTTTAAACATGCACACTCACGTCACACATCAACAAACCCTGTCTCATCATCTGTTTGTTTATCTCTGTGTAAATTGTAGTATGTGGTGGTCAGCAGCAAGAAGATCCTGTTTTATGACTCAGAGCAGGACAGAGAGCAGTCCAGCCCCTTCATGATTCTGGACATAGAGTGAGTTTGGAAATAATACTCACAATCAAAAAATATCTTTTTAACATAAACTAATAAACTTAATGTGATGCATATTTATCGATCATAAATATGAGAACAATTTCTGCACTCAAAAATCTTGACATTTTGGTTTATAAACATTTTCAAAATGCATTTGTGCAAATGAATCAGCATAAAACTTTTAATTGTGAAGAAATTTAAACTGATTCAGTTAAAAAGAATGAACATGGTTAAAATATAGCTAGCTTTGGAACACAAAATTCAGTTAGTAAAATTGATTGAAACAAATCTGATTGATTTATTGATAAATATCTAAAATTATAAAATATGTTGTGTAGTTAAACCAAATTAAGTTTATTAGTACTATTAGAGAAATCTTGCGAATTATCCAATATGCATCACATGAATTGTATAAAGTTGTGCAGGGATGATGTATTTTTGTAGGCCAGAAGTTAGAATCACACTTGTTTCCTCGACAAAAACCCAACAGGACTTTTCCATTAGCTTTCGGATTATTGCGGAAAATAAGTTATGTGACTAACAAAAGCTTATGATTCATACACATTTTGTTCATCGTGATAATCTTCACCAGTGGCGTAGCAAGTCAGCCCCGGGCCCATTTGCAAAAAAAAATTTTACGGGCCCCCTCGGGCCATTTTCACTTTATAACATGCAGACAAAAATGGTATAAAACATTTCTAGGAATGATAACAACTGCACAGTACTATAAGCGCTCCTCCATCATTATGACTTTGCATTGCGGATCTATTTAAAAAATGTCAAAAAACGGCTTTTTAACACAGTCCAAGTTTGAATTCAACCGATTCGACTCTGGCTTTAGAATTTCAGAATGATCATAGCATCATTTCAGATGCTATGAGTCTGAATATTATTTCAGTTATGAATTAATTATTCTGTCACAGCCTTTTTAATGCACATATTTTGTTCCTAATAAATTTACTAGAAGTTTCTTCTCTAAATATGTTTCCATCACGTTTTATGAGCATTTTATTTTGTTTCATTTATTCACATCTTGTGCAGTATCTCAAAATGTGCAGAAAACCAGTATGACTGATTTAAAATTCTGTACTACTTACATTACTGCATGCATACGTTTCAGAAACCCACTTTAAAAATGACGCACAGACGCGCATGTGAGCCTTTGAAAGTATTTGGCTGCAGAAAGACGCGTTCGGCGTGTGTGCACTGCGCATTTTCTAGTGGACATTTGTTTTCAAGCACTCAATTCACTCTCGCATGGGCTGTTGTACAGTACACACACTGTCCATGCCATATGCCATCACAAAAATTGGGCCGCACGCGAACTACACCACAGTCGCATGACTTAGACGTCACCATCACTAAGCTTCTGATGACTCTTTCAGTCTTTGTTTAAAAATATTTTCCCTGAAAGTTTGAGTTATGATAGTTTGCAAGAGCGAGATTATAAACACAACGAGGCTGTGAAAGTGACTAGTGAGTAGATGAGTTTACGTGTTTGCTTGGCTGATGATGTTTAATGTCCCCGTCAACCTCTGTATTCCCATTTAGTCACTTGTTAGCAACTGCCTTTTACAAGACAAGTAAAAGCTTTTAGAAAAAAAATCACAAAAAAAATTCATTAACTACTTGTTTCTGGATTTTGGATAACAAAAATACGTCATCCCTGAACCACACTATTAGTTTGTTTATGTTTAAACTGTGTGATCCAAATGGATGGAAATTCAGTTACATAAATATTAAATTTAGGCCTATATATTTTTGAGTGCACACATTTACTGCTCTCTTGCACAGCAATAGCCATATATTTTTAATGCTTCCTTTTTTCCCTCTTAGCAAACTCTTCCACGTGAGACCTGTCACTCAGACAGACGTGTACCGCGCAGATCCCAGAGAAATCCCACGCATCTTCCAGGTAACATGCTTAATTTGTCCTACAAGAAATGTTTTAGCATGCTTTGATATTAACCTTATTAAACTGGTTTTTATCTTCTGTTTTGTCTGTAGATATTATATGCTAATGAGGGGGAGAGCAAGAAAGAGGAGCTTGCTGTGGAACCCTTATTAGCAACTGAAAGGTCTTCGTACATCCCACACAAAGGTCACGAGTTTGTGCACACACTTTACCACTTCCCCTCCAGCTGCGAAGCATGTCCGAGGCCTCTGTGGCACGTCTTCAAACCCCCACCAGCTCTGGAGTGCAGACGCTGCCGAGTCAAATGCCATAAAGACCACATAGATCGCAAGGAAGAGGTCCTTGCTCCCTGCAGAGGTCAGGAGGTCACACTCATAATAAGCACTGATAACTTATATATATATATATATATATTAGTGGTGGGCTGTTATCGGCGTTAACGTGCTGCGTTAACGTGAGACTCTTATCGGGCGATTAAAAAAAATATCGCCATTAATCTATTCTCAAAGTTGGGTTGGGAGCTGGGTCTATACTACTCAAGCTATGATGACTTTCATTTACATTTACATTTACATTTATGCATTTGGCAGACGCTTTTATCCAAAGCGACTTACATTGCATTATGCTATACACCTTGATATTTTAGCGCGGATGTGTACCTAGCCGAATTGACCCTGCGCAAAGACCCGCCCCCCTTAGTTACTGTCGCTTTAAGAAATTCAAACAATAAAACCCGTTTTCTTTAATGTGTCGTGACTAGGGCTGGGCGATATATCGAATGCTTTTGTCACGCGCATTTCGTCAGTAAAACCGGTTCCCTGATTACCGCTAAATCGCCATCACCTGCTTTCAAATGAAGCGGCATTTAATAGACAGAGCCGTAGTTCACTGATAAGCCACGCAATATCGGGTTCAATATCGTTATGAATCGCCGTCGATTCAATGTATGAGAATCAATGTTGTTACAAACGTGGAAAGATGTCAATATACAAAATGTAATATACAAAAGTTTGACTCCTCAAAGGTTAATCTTCTAACTCCTATCTGCTTTGTCGGACAAAATGGCGGATTACTTTTAGTCATTTGCTGCGTCCCAATTCGCCTACTTATACTACGCCCTAAAAGTATGTACTCTTTCTCTCAGCGTTGATCGTGCATATTCGCCATGTTTTGTAATTTTTAACACTTTTTACTTGTGTTTGTAGTTCTGAACTGAATCCTCGTACAATGTGCAATGGGTTGTGGGCAATATTAGCTTCTATAGTGTGCACGGATCCACACTTCGAAAATCTACTGGAAATAGTAGACCATCCGGGGACTTTTGGCATACTCGTTTCAACATTTTGGGACACTCTTATTTTAATCTCACATACTATTTAGGATGGATAGTACGGACATTGGGACGCAGGGACAATTTGGGTATCTCACATATTCTGAATGTCTTCGGCAGAATTCAAGCCATTTTAATAAAAAAATAATCTATGCCCACCACTAATATATGTGTGTGTGTATGTATATATATATATATATATATATATATATATATATACACACACACACATACATAATATATATATATATATATATATATATATATATATATATATATATATATATATATATATATATATATATATATACACACACACACATACATAATATATATATATATATATATATATATATATATATATATATATATATATATATACACACACACACATACATAATATATATATATATATATATATATATATATATATATATATATATATATATATATATATATATATATATATATATATATATACACACACACACACACACACACACACACACACACACACACACACACATACATAATATATATATATATATATATATACACACACACACACACACACATACATAATATATATATATTATATATATATTATATATATATATATATAATGTATGTGTGTGTGTGTATATATATATATATATATATATATATATATATATATATATATATATATATATATATATATATACATATATATATATATATATATATTATATATATGAAAATTATTTAAATGTATTAAAAATAAATATTTCTTTAATAATAAAAATTAAATTAAATGAAAATGAATTATTAATAATTATGGCTATAAAATATTTTTCTATTATTTTAATATTTTTTAATTAATATTTATTTTATTATTATAATTTTAATGTATTTATCATTATAGTTTTACACTAGTTTGGGATCAGTAAGATGTTATGTTTTTGAAAGAAGTCTCGCCAAGGCTGCATTTATTTAATTAAAAATGCAGTAAAAACTGTAATATTCACTACAGTTTTAATTAAAATTCACTACAATTTAATACATTTTAAAATGTAATTTATTCCTGTGATGGCAAAACACAATTTTTTTTCAGCAGGCATTACTCATATTGAATATGCTGATTTGCTGTTCAAGAAACATTTCATATTATTGTCATTGTTAAAAACAATTGTGCTGCTTAATAATTTTGTTGAAAGTTTATATGTGAAGTTTTGATCTCCACTGTGTACTTTGGGTTGAAACTAACCTGTTTTGTTTGGCCTTTTTTTTTTCTCTCTCTCCAGTGAACTATGATATGTCCACTGCGAAAGAGTTACTGCTGCTGGCCAACTCCACAGAAGACCAGAAGAAATGGGTCAGCCGATTACTCAAGCGGGTCCCACGTAAACCTATAGCCCACTCCTCAAGCATAGCTATAGCCTCTCCCACCTCTGATGCATCATCATCTAGCCTGTCCCCTCTGCCTTCTCCTCATCTGTCGTCACATTCATCTCCCAGGCTTTCACACAGAGGAGCCGTCAAAGTGCATTCCACCAAACAGCAGCCCTCCACCAAGACCAGGTGAGAACCATCAACAGATTCAAACAGAGGAGCTTGAGGCAGAGTTAGGTTATATGGAGACTATCATTTGAGATTATAACAATGGAATTTATTTAAAGCGGTAGTTCTTAACCAGGGGCCCTCAGGATCACTTAAAAATTTAGATAAAAATAATATATTATGATTTTTAAAAATAATAATTCATATTTTCTATTAATTTTAATGATCTAACTTGCTTAAAAAATAGAAAAATCAAGTTCTATATCTATATTTCCTTTTTTTCTCTTCAATAACTATCGTTTTTATTGAAAAACATATAGTTCTGGAAGAATTCTCTATATATTATAGTTAATATTATATAATGTAGGGGGCCAAACTCATGCCAACAATTTTGTCTAAAGAGTCTGGCCTTTTTTTTTAATCATTTTTTGACACAGCTCATCCATGAACATTTGAATGCATAATTCATAACCAATTATATAAAGGCACTTTCTATAATCTGCTTTACTGTTTCCTACTTACACTTCTTGTACTAGCTTGAACTCTTCTGCTCAACTTTTCAAAATGTATATTTCAGCATTTCAAATTAAGTTGCTCCTTATTTGTATAGTTTCTTATTTGTCAGTCGCTTTAGATACAAGCATTTGCAAAATTAAAGGAAAAGTTCACCCAAAAATGAACTTGTATAGACTACTTACAATATTTATGGCTATTTTTAAGGCCCGTTCACACCAAAGACGATAACTATAATGATAACAATAAAGATATTGTTCTAAAAAGTTTTAAATATAAAAGAATAGCAGACTCCATACATAACTATAATGATAACGGCATAGACAAACAATATAATAGGAATTACTTTCAGAAGGATTTTTTCCAGCCGATGAACTGTAGAGGCATTTTCATTTTTGGGTGAACTACATCTTTAATCAAGGTGCTGTTATATGTTGACCAGGTTCAACAAGTTAGACATGGCTATGAAGTTTTGCAGATTCTCAAATGCTTACATTATACTGCTAACCTTTTATAGCCCTGGCCCCATGCTCCGTATCATTCTTCACTGACCTCTTCACCTTTGACATTTCACCTTCCCCACTTGTGCATATGTGTGGACAGTAAGTACACTGCATCACTGCTTATCGACCAGGCTTTCTGTTTGCCCGTGCTGCTCTAAACCCTGAAGGCGATGTTTCCCTGTCTGTACTCTTCTCTATATGCATCTGAAACAGAAATCCTCTTTGCTTGAGTGTCAACACATAAAAAAAAAATAATATCCACTAACGATGCAATCTCTCTTTTAATTCAATAATATTAGCATCTAATTCTGAGCTGTGTCTTCTTCAACCCAGGCCAGTATCTTATTAATTTTCCAATAAAAAAAACAAAACCAAAAAACATATCTTTATGAATATCTGCTAAATAATATCTGCCATGGTCAAATTTGATTTTATTTTTTAAATTATCTGTAAATGAAGAGCAGCATCTGTCACTCCCACATCTTTTTAGAGCTTAAAGAAAACACACTTAAAATACTTTTTTTTTTAAAATGTATACTTTCAGTTAAACATGGTTGGCCATAATTTTTTTTTTTTTTTCCGTTGACTTCTTCAATGACATTTTTACGAGGCCGAATGACTCCTCTTTGTTCCAGATTTCTTGAGTTGGGCCTGAAGGACTTGGGTTGGTCTTTTGACGTTGAAATGGATGATGACGATGTATTAGACTTCTGAGGAGTTGAGTTTGTGGGGTAACCACAGTGATGCTTTAGCATGCATTTGTGTCTGCGTGTTTATGCTATTACTATTATTTATTTATTTTTAAATATGGTATTAATAGTGTGTTTTGTTCCCCTTTTGAGGGACTATAGCTAGGCCAAGATATTGCCAATGTGTTTGAAGCACTTATATGAGTGGGCATGTTTGTGTGGACATGTCTGGCTGAATTAAAAACATCTTGCTTACTTTGAACGAGGTGGATCTGAAAACTGAGGGTGTTGTGGTGATGTTGTTTGTGGTTGAATAGAAAATGGGATGCATTATGTGTGCATGTGTGCAGTAAATTTTTTTTTTTACTCAGTGATCTCTTTCTCCTCTCTCTTAATTTCAGCTAACCTTGGTGAAGGCCGGATAGATGATGATCAGTTTGGGAACTATGAAAGCAGAGAATGTCATAGTGTTCATTTTGGCAAATCGCAGGGCTTCCAAGTGCCAAACTCCTGGGGAGGTCTAATGTTTTATACAATGCAAGCCATAAATGTAGTTTAAATTTTAAGTGTGTTTTATGTCTTCATAGATTATACAGTTCTTAAAAATACAAGCATTTAAATTTCATAGGTTACTTTTATCTCCTTACAAGGTTGTCTGTGTGTGTGTGTGTGTGTGTGTGTGTGTGTGTGTGTGTGTGTGTGTGTGTGTGTGTGTGTGTGTGTGTGTGTGTGTGTGTGTGTGTGTGTGTGTGTGTGTGTGTGTGTGTTTGAAACAGAATATGTGCTTAGACTCTGCAATTATATGATCATCTGAATTTATATACTCAAGTATTATATCTATTTTTGTTAGAAAAAAAACAGGCCTATTTAGTGGCACACAGATTATATTTTTTATCATGCATTATATCAAAGAACACTGCTTTTCAAGGAGCGTTACTTATTGTCAGAACTATCTGCTCAAAATATATGCAATACTGAAGACTTGATGCAAACATGCAATTTGTAGCACATTTTATTAAATGCTGTGACAAAAATTAGAGATGCATAGTGGAACATGATGACCTCTGGTCCAAACATTTTCTGTATTTTATTTTGTCATGTTGCCACTGACAAACTGTTGAGAAATCGTTAATAAAAAAGCTTTTTTTGATGGAAAACCTCTGACTCCCTATGTGTGATGATCCAAACTCATCTGTAATATTTATATAGAACTGTAAAACCTGTTTCTAGGATACAAAATTGGAGTGGACTAGCATGTGCATGTCCCCACAGAAATGTTGAAAATTGAAGATAAAGGTTGCATTAATGTCTTCATTTAGCATAATCGTCATTACTTATAAGAAGTTAAAGCAATATTTAAACAGTAGATTGCAATATTTATACAGGTAACTTTAGCTCTTTTATTGAGGCACTGTAAAAAACTAACATGAAATGTTAATATCAATGTTGCCATTGTCATTTACTAGGGGTTAAAAAAGCATGCTTTGTATAGTAAATGATTCACAAGAATTGATTAATAAAAGTCCATGGTTGCACAAGAGTTTGAACCAGATGTGGACCTGGAAAATCCTTATTTGCATGTTGACAAATGTGATTCAGGCTATAAAAGCAGAATCGGATCTACATGACATAAGTTCAAGACTGGGACGCTGAGGTTTCTACCAGGATATTCTTATTTCTGCTGCATCTTGTCATAGATATGAACAGCTATTATTTTCTAACAGTTGCAGGGGTACTGAGCTGCTTTGCTGCTGCTGGTGGTGGTGTTTCACACCCAGGAAAATGCAGACATGTCTTAAGATCCGATGAGGTCAGAGTCATTTGTCTTTACGTTAACTTTACCCAGTTACCCAGTAAGGCATTCCCGGGTAACACTACAGACCTCAATGTCCGCTTTAGCAATTTAAGCTCTATAACATCTGATGACCTGAAGATCTTCTCCCAACTGAGGCAGCTCAGTCTGATCAGAAACCAGCTGCGAACATTACCTGCAGACCTGCTTAAGGGCCTGTCAAATCTTCACTTCCTTGACCTTACAGGTAATGTGTGTGTTTACATAACTAATATAAGTTATGGTCCTCAAATTTAATTAGTTTCTGTGTTTGCGCATTCCATAGAGACTGTCAGTCTGTCTGTACATTAATGGGGACTTTTCACTAATAGTGGGGACTCTTTCTTCAGTTACATCATTACACCGGTAGGTGGCGACAAGTTACTGTCTTTGAGTTCAAAAACATGAAGTAAACAGTTTTTTGAATGATTCATTCAAAACCACAGATTTATTCAGTAGCGAAGCAAGTGTATTTGGCTGAATTTGGAAAAGGATAGCATACTACTGAAATTGTAAGCTTAAAATTGGTATTATATTTCAAATTCATTGATTTTACATAGTTAAATTTACTCAAACAATTTGTTTAAAAAGGAAAATTTCTACCAATTGGTTCTAAAACTGTTTTCCACTGGAACGGCTCCAGTCAGTTTTGTGTTTCTTTTCCAAATTCAAATGCCGTGTCATGCGCGAGACGTCGCAAAAGACATAACGCACGAGTGCAATGGTTAAAGACTCCGGCTAGCGAATGTTTACATGTTGCTATTGGTTAATGAAGTTTTTATGGATAAACTCGCAGTTCAATTGGTCTCTTGACAAGTCAAAAGTGATGAGACTTCTGTCATGAAACTCTAAAAGGGCAGGCTAATAGGTCCTTAACTCAACTGCTCCTAATCACATCATTATATCTATAGGACACAGATGATTGGTTCCTGCTGTATTAGCAGCCAATGAGCTTGCATTCTCAGTCTTCAAATAACTAAGTAGCATTTGCCTTAGCAGTGCAGCGTACTTTCAGAAATCCTCCACCGCCAGCTCCACCTGTATAGATCTACTACGGGTAATTCATGTATGCTATATTGTACAGCAGCAGTATTTTTCATATATATATATATATATATATATATATATATATATATATATATATATATATATATATATATATATATATATATATATAAAATTGTTTTTTTTTTTTACATCAAATTGGCGTCAGTTTTTTGACATCAAATTGATGTCATTTTTCATCAATGACGTCCTGACATCAATATTTCGACATCAAATTGACGTCAGTTTTTTTACATCAAATTGACATCAGTTTTTTTACATCAAATTAGACCTCATTTTTTGACATTAAATTGATGTCATTTTTCTTCAATAACGTCATGACATCAATATTTCGACATTTAATTGACATCAAATTGACGTCAGTCTTTTGACATCAAATTGACGTCAGTTTTTTGACATCAAATTGACGTCAGTTTTTTGACATCAAATTGGCGTCAGTCTTTTATATCAAATTGACCTAATTTTTTTTACATCAAATTGATGTCATTTTTCATCACTGACGTCAATGACAACAATATTTCGACATCAAATTGACGTCAGTTTTTTTTACATCAAATTGGCGTCAGTCTTTTGACATCAAATTGACATCAAATTGACGTCAGTCTTTTATATCAAATTGACCTAATTTTTTGTACATCAAATTGATCTCATTTTTCATCACTGACGTCAATGACATCAATATTTCGACATCAAATTGACGTCAGTTTTTTTTACATCAAATTGGTGTCAGTCTTTTGACATCAAATTAACCTCAGTTTTTTTATATCAAATTGACATCAAATTGACGTCAGTCTTTTGACATCAAATTGACGTCAATATTTTGACATCAAATTGATGTCATTTTTGACATCAAATTGACCTGTTTTTTATATCAAGTTGACCTCATTTTTTTTGACATCAAATTGACGTCATTTTTTTTTTAAGTCCACGCACTGATGTCCATTTGATGTTGAAAAAACTTCAATCAAATTGACATACATTTTTTGACATAAATTTTTTGATGTCAATTTGACATTCACACGCTGATGTCCAATTGATGCCGAAAAAAATATCAAATTGACTTCCAAAAAACAGGTTGAGGGTCTTTTTTTTTGTTCACACTGAAGTAAATATAAAATAATAAAAAAAAAAAAAATAGTCTGGCCAATCCAGGGCCCCTGCATATGTGGGGCCCCTAGGCTGCAGACTGTGCGTTAATCCGCGCCTGGTTGGGGAGCAAAAATGGACAGTAACTTGCGATATTTTGTCTGAAAGGTTACTTCTCGAACTATTGTGCAAACACAGTTTGACATTCGCAATTGTGATGTTGAATTGAATGTTGTGACGCTGCTTTCACCCACGAAGCCACAGTCGGAACAACAGCACTCATGTTTGTGATTATATACCATGGTTTTTACACACATGCCTGATAACGATATGCTCCTACCCACAGGTAACAATCTGACATCTTTATCGTCACGAGTTTTTCATCATTCTCCTCTTGTGGAGCTCACACTCTCAGATAACCTGCTCTACGAGGTCCATGCTGACTCTCTGCCTGTAAACAGCTCCCTCCTGAGGTTGGACTTGTCATCTAACAGATTCACCCAGTTACCTGTGGCCTTCCTGCAAAGACTCAATAATCTTGAGAGCTTAGACTTCAAAAATAACCAGCTGGAGGAACTGACTCCTGGAGCTCTTACTTCTCTGTCAAAGCTTGAGGCTTTGTACCTGGAAAACAACAGACTGAAGTCCTTAGATCCATCAGCCTTCAGTGGTAACCCAAACCTCCAGCAGATGTTCTTGAGTGGCAATCGTTTGGCGAGCCTCCCTGCTGGACTCTTCTTTAAGCAGGATGAGCTTGTTTTCCTTGACCTCAGAAACAACTATCTGCAAAGCTTGACTCCAGGTATTTTGGATGGACTTTTGCATGCTGTGTTGTCTGGTAATCCATGGCACTGCAACTCTAGTTTGGCATATCTATGGCACTGGTTGCATATGAATGAAAAAAGACTTCTTCATCATGATAAAATCACTTGTCAAACACCTGAACACATGAAGGGTAGAAACATCACTGGAATTACTGCCGCAGAGCTTGGGATCAAGAAGTAAGGGAATCATAATAAAGGTACCAGTAGCCTAATCACATTAATTGAAAATTCAGTACATTAAAAGCTATAAGATCTTAAAGGTGCCCTAGATTCAAAAATTGAATTTACCTTGGCATAGTTAACAAGAGTTCAGTACATGGAAATGACATACAGTGAGTCTCAAACTCCATTGTTTCCTCCTCCTTATATAAATCTTATTTGTTTAAAAGACCTCCGAGGAACAGGCGAATCTCAACATAATACCGACTGTTACGTTACAGTCGGGATCATTAATATGTACGCCCCCAATATTTGCATATGCCAGCCTATGATCGAGGCATTACACAAGGGCAGATGGAGCAATAATAACTGACATAATCCATGATATTTTTAGTGATATTTCTAAATTGTCTTTCTAAATGTTTCGTTAGCATGTTGCTAATGTACCGTTAAATGTGGTTAAAGTTCCCATTGTTTCTTACTGTATTCACAGAGACAAGAATGTTATTTTAATTTTTTAAACACTTGCAGTCTGTATAATGCATAAACACAACTTCATTCTTTATAAATCTCTCCAACAGTGTGTAATGTTAGCTTTAGCCACGGAGCACTATCAAACTCATTCAGAATCAAATGTAAACATTCAAATAAACACTGTACTTACGCAATTAGACATGTTGCATGACGAACACTTTGTAAGGATCCATTTTGAGGGCTATATTAGCTGTGTGAACTTTGTTTATATGGCGTTATTTTACTGTCAAATATCGAGAGCACATTATTGTGACGAGAGCATATAAATGTAATGCGCGAGAGCAAATCTGTCCGCTCGCGCGCAGATTTCCTCTGCTCTCGCGCAAATCTGGACACGCGCGCTCAAATATAGTGCTCTCTTGTGAACTGCCTCTCCTCTCGCTCAGATATTGCGTGTGCACGCTCAAACTGTTTCCTGTGCGCTCAAACTGCACATGTGCGCTTTTGGATTAAACGCTGTCAAAAGTTATAAACCAATCAGAAGAGACGACTGATCCATGAAAATGATACGTGGAATCTTATTGGCTGGGAGTGAACTGTGCCTGGAATTCTTTCGTCGAAGATATGTATTTTATTTATTCACAATTTAATAATATTTATCAAATGTAACCTAGTCTAACTGCATCACATTACAGGTCAAACCCCGATTTATCTAAACAAACAAACAAAAAATGTTTCTTAAAGTTATTGTGGTCATACGTTTTGTGTTGAAATTTATTTAAAAAATAGGTAACATTTTACAATAAGGTTTTTATTTGTTAACATTAGTTAATGTATTATCTAACATGAACTAACAATGTGCAATACATTACTGTAATTACTAATCTTTGTTAACGTTAAAAATACAGCTGTTTGTTGGTTGTTTACTTCACAGTGCATTTACTAATGTTAACAAATACAACATTTGATTTTAATAACGTATTAGTAAATGTTGAAATTAACATTAACAAATATTAATAAATGCTGAAGAAGAGAAATTCATTATTAGTTAATGTTAACTAATGCAGTTAAATAATGTTAACGCAACCTTATTGTAAAGTATTACCAACAAACATCTTCTGATTTAAGACCGAACAAGATCAGGTCAAATCATCATTCCCTTAATACTTAATGTGGAGATCACATACCACCATAGTCAATTTCTTCTGAGGTCTGGTATAAAACATGACATACAAAAATACCTAAGCTCTTGTGTATGCACGATTAAGCAAAAGAATGCGATCTTATTCCTAAATGACAATGATTCGGTTATGTCTATTAAACCTTTTGAAATTACAATCATACCAGAATATTTAAACCTGCTTTTGCATTGCCGCTGAAAGCAGTGGTCATGTAAAGCTATATGTTTTAAACAGCTTCACAAAGTGTTTTCAACAACACACTATTGCTACATCTGTGTTGCAAACATTAAATAATAATGCAAGTATTGCAATTACAATTTATAGTCTGAATATACACTGATTTCAGCAATTAAAATTAGCTAAATGAACGTTGAAACTAATGTTATTACACTGTTCTGCCAGTAAGTGGTGACCAGTGACTGTTAAAATGTATTTGATGTATCAGAATCATTAATTCCAGACCTCAGAAGAAATTGACTATGGTGGTATGTGATCTCCACATTAAGTATTAAGGGAATGATGATTTGACCTGATCTTGTTCGGTCTTAAATCAGAAGATGTTTGTTGGTAATACTTTACAATAAGGTTGCGTTAACATTATTTAACTGCATTAGTTAACATTAACTAATAATGAATTGCTCTTCTTCAGCATTTATTAATATTTGTTAATGTTAATTTCAACATTTACTAATACGTTATTAAAATCAAATGTTGTATTTGTTAACATTAGTAAATGCACTGTGAAGTAAACAACCAACAAACAGCTGTATTTTTAACGTTAACAAAGATTAGTAATTACAGTAATGTATTGCACATTGTTAGTTCATGTTAGATAATACTAATGTTAACAAATAAAAACCTTATTGTAAAATGTTACCTTTTTTTTTTTTTTTTTTAAATTCAACACAAAACGTATGACCACAATAACTTTAAGAAACATTTTTGTTTGTTTAGATAAATCGGGGTTTGACCTGTAATGTGATGCAGTTAGACTAGGTTACATTTGATAAATATTATTAAATTGTAAAGAAATAAAATATATATTTTTGTCGAAAGAATTCCAGGCACAGTTCACTCTCAGCCAATAAGATTCCACGTATCATTTTCATGGCTCAGTCGTCTCTTCTGATTTGTTTATAACTTTTGACAGCGTTTAATCCAAAAGCATTAATTTCTGCAAGAGCACGGAGAGATTCGTGAGCGCACGTGCAGTTTGAGCGCACAGGAAACCGTTTGAGCGTGCACACGCAAAATCTGAGCGAGAGGAGAGGCAGTTCACAAGAGAGCACTATATTTGAGCACGCGTGTCCAGATTTGCGCGAGAGCAGAGGAAATCTGCGCACGAGCGGACAGATTTGCGCTCGCGCATTACATTGATATGCTCTCGCGTCACAATAATGTGCTCTCCACATTTGACAGTAAAATAACGCTATACGTTTATGGTGTTTAAGGCAAGCGCAAGCTCTTGGGGCGTCGAGCACGAGATTTAAAGGGGCCGCATACCCTGAATCGGCACATTTATAATGATAGGCAGTTAAAAATAATAATAATTTTTAAAAAAACTATGGGGTATTTTGAGCTGAAACTTCACAGACACATTCAGGGGACACTTAAGACTTATATTACATCTTTTGAAAACATGTTCTTCGGCACCTTTAAAACTTTAAAATTGTTTAAAATTTGTATAGTATACAGTAACTAAAATATTGGGAGGAAATATACTATTGAAACTAAATACTTTGTATCAAGGGGAAAATTTTTTTATGCAATTTCATATAGACCTTTAAAGTACATATGTCATAATGGATTAAATCTTTTCTTTTATTAATTTTTTTTCTCCAGCATTTCCATTGCACATTGGTTCCATTCCATTGGTTCTTTATAGTGGATTTTTATAAAGATTATTTAATATATTCTTCACACTAAAAAAAATTAGTTCTTTTAAGAACTGTTCGTTGAATGTACTTGGGGAACCAAAAATGGTTCTTCTATGGCATCACTGCAAAAACTCTCTTTTGGAACCTTTATTTTTTAGTGTATCAAATTGACAATTCATTTGAGTGAGTAAACAGCTTGCTTTTTAAAATTTGTGCTACAAAGTTACTATGTGAAAATCTCCTGTATTTACAAATAAGTTTATCTTTGGAAAAATATTTTTAATTGGGTTAAATAGTACCCAGTGAACTTATAACTAATTAAAACTTTTGCAGCCCTTGGGCCTCATTTATAAAATGTTGTGCAGAAACCGTCCTAAATTTGATCTTATGATCATTTCTCAGATGTGCGTACGTGTGATTCATAGAATGAACGTACACACAGAAAACGAGCGTACGCCTCTCTTTCAGATGTGAAATTTATAAATCGCAAATGATCTTGAACTTATGTGCAACTGAATTCTTTCAGTTCTCTGCTTTGTAAATGACACCTAATTAATGTAATTTACATATAAATGATCACCAGTCATCGTCCAAATCGTTTAATTCAGAATGGTGAGCTCCAAGAATACCTTAGATTTCCAAAAACCTTCAGTAAAATGACAAGGAAAAGTGTGTACGTCTGCTCAGACCCTGACGTGCCTCTAAGCACTTTTCCACATCAAAGTCTGTTTTTATAAATATGAGCGTTGGCGTGGATTTAAGCGTACAAACAGTACTAGCTAAAGCAGTAATACTTTGTAGTTTATAAACATTTAAGGGGGAGGGATACATACAGTAGAGGTGGAGACAATTTAAAGCATGCAAATGCAGTGCAGGAATCAGCCCATTCCTGGCATTTCCCCAGCCCTGCACTGTAAAAAAAATCCCGTTGTTTCTACGGAAAAATACCGGCAGCTGTGGTTACCAGAACAATACTGTAAAAATGACATCTAACCGTAAACATACTGACGGAGTTACATGTGAATTTTACATTTTAAATCTGTTAAATTTACGGTAAAATAACGTATTTCATTAACTGATATAATGTTAATTTACCAACCTAATGAAGTACTAATATCTGTTTTGTATCTTTATAATACACTGACAGTCACCAAACACAGTGGTGATGAGAGTCACATGATGAATCAAAGTTCATCACAAGCAGCTTTTCCACAAGCTGAGAAGCACAATACTAATATATAGAAGGAGCACACAGTGTCATTCACACACACACTAAACACCATCATGGTAACATGCATGAAATTTTAAAAATGCAATAAACATTAATTTAACAACATTAGATGTAACATAAAACCCTAATGTACATAACTGATAAGAAAAAAATGAGAAAAACTAAGAAGAAACAGAGTTATTTCAACGAAAATATATCAAATGTGAAGTATCACGCAGGGAATTGTGGGAATGTCAATATACGGTTTTTCACTGTAAATTTTACAATGAATTGTTATTTTTCACTTCCAAAAACTGTGAATTTAACGGTATTTTACCGTAAAATTACATTAAATGTACCATTAGATCTATTACAGTTATTCACCGTATATAGTACGGAAACTTTCTGTAAACCAATCAACAGTTTTTCACCGCAGCATTTTTACAGTCTTTTACTGTTAAAATCACGGTCATTTTTTACAGTGTGATCTAATCAGCATAACAGTGTCGTTGGAATGCATACCTGCTCCAATCAGTCTGAAAGTACCTCAAAATGTTAAACACAATGTACATAAAGTTTTCACTTTATATACTATTAAATTGGAACCTAGATATAACATATTATAAATTTGTTATCCCACAGTGCGTATGCACAGATTTGATATTAGAGTGTTTGTATGCTTAAATCCACGCCAACGCTCATATTTATAAAAACGGACTTTGACGTGGAAAAGTGCTTAGAGCCACTTTTCCAGAGTACTTTTTCTGGTCAGATTACTGCAGGTTTTTGGAAATCTAAGCTATTCTTGCAGCTCACCAAGGATTTGGACGATGACTGGTGATCTTTTATATGTAAATGACTTTAATTAGATGTCGTTTATAATGCGGAGAACTGCAACCATTGAGTTGCGTGCAAGTTTAAGATCATTTGCTATTTATAAATTTCACATCTGAAAGAGAGGCGTACACTCGTTTTCTGTGTATACGTTCATTCTATGAATCACACGTATGGACATCTGAGAAATTATCGTAAGTAATTTTTTGACAGTGTCAAATTTAGGATGGTTTCTGAGCAACATTTTATAAATGAGGCCCCAAATCTGTGAGTATGCACGTTTTATAAATGAGGCCCCTGGTTTGGGACTATTTTTAAAGAAAGAAAACCTGATTTTGATCAGCAGAGGGCACTAAACTCTAATCAAAGTCATTTAGAGGCACATGGGAAAAGTGGTTTCAGAAAAAAATAATTACAATTCTTAGATTACTGTTATTATTGTAAACTTTTGACATATTCTCCAACAAAATGTGTACACACTTATAACAGTTCCCTGTGTTATTGCTACATTACAAACTGTTATTTCATATTGTCTCTCATTCTTGTTTTGTTTCTCAAATTTTCTCCCCATTTTTCTCTTTCATCTCTCTGTACGTGTCCTCAGAAATCCCTAGTGTATCTTAATAAAATGTGCCTTTGTGCATTAGAGATTTATAACTCCTGTAAACAAGGGCTGTCTCCGGGGGAGGGTACTTATGAAAATTAAACCTTTTCACGGACAGTATAAAGAGAATAGAAAAAAATGATCAGAGCATGGCCTTGTTCCAACTTCTGCCCCCAGTACCCCTCAGTTTAATTTTTAATTTTTAAGAGTTTTCCTCACGAGGAAACATGTAAAATGTATGACAACTTTATTTTCTCAATATTGAGAGTATTTCCAAAGCTCAGTATCTCTCTATATGCTGTACAAACAACACTATGTCAGGGGCTTTCAAATGTAATATTGCATTTCTTTTTTGTATAGAATCACTGAAAAAGCACTAAAATGTATTTATTTAAGCACAAAAAGCATGTAGGTCATTGACGAATAAGGTTTTTATAATTAATTTTGAAGTTTTATTAAGTGTTTACAATGAGATTATGTGGTTTTTATAATCAATTAACACTGCTTTTGTCATTTTTTACAAGATGGACAAAATTTGTCACCAAAAAAGTCATTTGATTTAACCAAAATTTCGGTTTTACTGAATGACAATTTTATTTTGGTTATACCAAATGTATATTTTCAAACAAGGCTGATATCTAGCTAGCTAGCTATCAAAAGGACAATCAAATATTTTATATTTAGTACAAGTTTTTTAAATATTACAACATTTTTAGAGTGTAAACTCATGAAATTTATTTTCTGGACATTCTTTCTCATAACAAAGCATACCGGGCACTTTCCCGGTGGGCCGACGTGCTCTTTGGGGCCGACGGTCGCCGACCGCCAAAAAAAAAAAAAAAAAAAAAAAAAAAAAAAATTATCTCGGCCCATGAAAGTGGTAGGCCTAGATCGGCGGCCCAATGCTTTTTCATTTGACACTGGGCTGCTGGCCCAAAACACTTTAGTCAAAAAAATCACATAGGCTATTTTTTTCCTTCTGACAGACGCGGCTCATGAAACATGTAGCTTTGCGGCCCATTGGTTGTTTTCTTGATTGACACTGGACTGGCTCAATCATATCTTTGAACAGCACCATCTATAAGATTTCTGCCTGCACGCAATATAAAAAATATAATTAATAACCACGCTAAGTATTGTGCATAAATTATATAAACCTAAAATAATTTTGTAAGTAGTAAAGCAATACAAACGCAAACGGGCGTTTTAAGTTTATTAAACATTTTGAGTCACCCCTCCCTTGCCTCACAGTGGTTTGGTCCACCGCGCACGTCACACTCGCTTGTGCTTAGATTCTGTAGAAGTCCGGCGGCGCCGGCGGGAGAGAACAGTTCTACAGACAGATGAGTTCCAGTAAGTCGGCTGTCAAGGCTATTTTATTCAAAAACATCGGGTGAAGTGATTATTTTCTCTTTAACGCTGATGGTGCTGAGTAATTAGTCATAACAACAACAACAACAACAACAACAAAAAAAGATGATAACTGATGAATTTGACTGAATTTTTTCCGCTATTTCCGATTACTCCGCTATTTTAGAGATTATAATGTTACCTAGCTTGTTTACCATAGCTTGTTGGATATAAGTAACCCACACCAACAACAATTAACATTGTGATAAGAATAAGTAAACTGTAATAAGGCTAATAGATTTACTGTTGTGTGTTGGGTTATGCTCAGTGTGTATTCATCGTATCTTGGTTGTAAACAACTAAAAATAAATAAATAAGTAGAATAAATTTTATATATATATATAAGCGGAAGGACGGGTGGTATTTGTGATCTTAAGTGGTGGTGGGCCGGTCTGGGCCAAAAAGCCAGGGCCGATTTTTGGTCCCAGTCCATCCCTGTATATATATATATATATATATATATATATATATATATATATATATATATATATATATATATATATACAACAGTTCTGTCTGGTTCTCGTATCTGATTGGCTGATAGCCATGCGATATTTCAGTGATAACAGCACTCCTACTGCCTTTTCACCGTTTGTATCACTCCGCTTGAAGTGACCGTCATGGCGGCCGATCAAATCAACCGTAACTTTTACAAATACTACTCCTTGTACCACGAACTGTAGTTTTAATAGTTTTTTAGGCGAGAATGTAGTTGTTTAGTGCTGAAATATGTGACTCCTATTTAATAACAGCGCCTAATTTATAATTTGTTTTGACGTTTTCGGAGATGCGAGCTCGAGTGCATCAGCGGCCGTTCAGTGCTTCTGTAACCGCCGAGAACAGCTTCATCTCGGCCAGTGCCTCGGGGATTTGCCGCTGGCTCTTATAGTGGTTAAACACGAGACATAATTCAATTTGAGTACATAGAACGGGCAATCTTTGGTCTTATTAATCTATTATTTGTTCCAGAGCAAGTCGAATTGTGCTATATTAAATTTGATAATAATAAACGTTACATCCTTATATAGCACATTGGCTACAACTAGACGGGACATATCAGACTCTTCTCCGCTTCAAATACGTAAAACATTGCACTTTATAAACATGTTTTTTTGAGTAAACAAAACGCTTTACATTTTTTTTTCAAACATCAGATCTTTATTTACCTTTGCATTGCACAGAGGAGATGTCCAAACTGCGTGTGCACTTCATTCACGAGGTGAGGCGGATTAATGAGGCTTGATTGACAGTTTGAGGATCCAATGGAGTTAGGAGGTTTTGTCACAAGCTCTTTAAAATCCTTTTCATTCGTTAAATATTTGTAAAACCCACATACAAGCGTAAATGGTGACCTATATATATATATTTTAATAACTAGTGCTTCATGTTTGACTGAACTGTACAATTGTGCTTATATGTTGTTCAATAAATATTATTTTTATATAAATATGTCCATTAAGTAATATGGATTGAGTGAACATTACATTAATACGCCATTTTACAGGAGAATTAGTCAGTGAGTCACAAGAGACTTTTAAATTGAAAGGAGCTTTTGCAAAAGGAAGTTGTTTTAGCGCTGTGGTGTTGGATGGAAAATTCCCAAAGCTGAAAAAAGAATACAATGATCGCTTACCTCAGCGGACATTCAAACGGACTTGTATAAAGGATGTAATATTATGGACATCGACTTGATGAATGAATGTAATGCCAGATATATACCAGACACAGGTAATAGCCTACTCTCTCTCTCTCTCTCTCGCTCTCTCTCTAATACTGTAGAAAATTCAATGTGTTTCAATGAAGCGACTCAACGTTACTAGTTCTAAAGTGACATTTTAGAGTTAGCAACGGAGGCTTGGTCCAACTGTCAAATTGAGATTTGAATCCGTGGCGGAAGGAAGTAGTGCTGCACAAAAGAGGGTTTTAAAGACACTCCGTTGTTGTTCTTATTTATTTACACACTCGTGCCGTCGAACTGTTGTATAAACGCAATATCACACTCGTAGCCGTGCGATATGGCTGTATATCAGCACGCTGTGATTACCTGCGGCCTCGTGCCTACGGACGAATCACAGCGTGCTGATATACAGCCATATCGCACGGCTACTCGTGTGATATTGCTCATATAATATTTTAATCACAAATGAAAGGACTCTATTGGCCTTTGGACGATTAAATCAAATGACCTTCAAAATCTTTAAAATACCTTTATAGGTATAGCAAAATATAATTAAAACCTTTAAATTCAATAAAACATATCTAGTTTTACTACCTTACATACTTTGGATGTCATATCTTTGTTTTTGTTTTTATTGTTATTAAGGCCTTTGGATAAAAAAGAAAAAGAAAAAAAAGAATGACCCGTCACATCATTGACCCATGTATAGCTCCCATAAATACAAATACAGAAAAGAATAAAATTCACCTGATATATTTGAAAAGATAAAGTGTAATGTTTAAACGTCCAAAAATACTATAGGATGTGTGTTTGACCCTATTTTCACCTTCTGCACTGCATTAAGGATATGAAGATTGGTTCCGTGTTCAATGCAGCGTGATGATTTTTATAATTCCTCTGAGAGACTGACCATTACATACCTGAACCATCTTTAACAATGCTTTTCCTTCAGGTCACAAATCTTGAGCACTTTTATGGCTAGAATAAACCCTTTTAGAAGCTTTAAGACATTCTGTGACCTTGAAGATCTCTGAAGCTGACTAATAATGTTTTTGGGGCAGTGACAATATATCATTGTTTGGTTGTTAAAGTAAACAGAATTTAACAAAAGATTTTATATTGAAGAGTCTAATAAAAATGATAATGACAAATGGTTTAAGTATTCTTTAAGGAGAAAAGTATGGTAATTAATTGAAGGCTTTCTCACACTACTTAATCATTACTAAAAGCATTAACACTATTGTTCTAATTCCTCTTCTTTTTTCTTTCATGTATTAACAGTCACCATTTACTGTAACAGGCAATTTAGCTCTTAGATCCTGATGTCAGATAAGTGCATTTCCCCATAAATCAAGACTGCCGTTTAATATAATCAGTGTTTACTACACTTCATATTTTACCTGTTATGAATGTGAATTCTCAATCTGTGTTGAATAAGATGCAATAAAAAGACTGTGTAGTGTGTACCACTGAATTAAGGCAAGAAACGTATTTTTATAGAGATCTCCTCCTGGATTGTGCCAGAAAAAACAACAACACGTCCAACGTATATGATTCACTAACTTTTAGTGTTATATTGGGGCTATACTGTACCTTAAACATTTTTATCTATAGGCATTATTCATTAAATTATTTATATCATTGTAGTATTGGAGTGACCACCAGACAGACACTCTCACACACACTCTCTCTCTCTCTCACTCACTCACTCTCTCACACACACAAACCAAATCCAGAATATAGACTACCTAAAATGGTGCCTTTGGAGGTAAAGAGAGTAATCCAAACACAGGCTATGGTCAAAGCAGGCAGCAAACAATCATCAAACAAAGAAACAGTCCAGGGTCAAAAACACAGGCAAGGCAAAGAACAAGGAGACAAGGTCAAAAACAAGGCTAAACAATACTCAGCAATGAGTGTGTGTGTGTGTGTGAGTGCAGCTTATGCTGCGTTCCAGGCAGGTTTTTGAGCCCGTAAGTCACGATTTCAAATCACGACTTTGTAGCGTTCCAGGAAAGTCACGCCAAACTGTGTAAAAGTGTAAACAAACCAACATGGCGGACCGTACGGGGCTTATTCTCATTAATTATTTCTGTCGCCAAAGGTGCTTACTCCTTGCTTATTTGAGGGAAACAGAGGAGGAAAACGGCGCATAAGGCAAGAGAAGCGGTTATACCTTTTATTTTACCGTGTACTTGCATAAACACGGCATCCGTAGGGGCTGCCATTGTTGTTTTGCGGGCTATGTGATGTCAGAACTCGTAACTGGGAGTACATTGATCTAGTACGAGTTCACGGGTGGGAAGTCATGGCTTTGACTGCTGTTCCAATACACTTTCACGGGTAGAAGGTTGGGAAAACACGGGTTACGGGTTGCCTGGAACGCGGCATTATAAAGGGTCACTGATGGGAAACGGTGTGAGTGCATGATTGGTTCCTAGGTGGGGGATTGTGGGAAATGGAGTCCATATGAATAATATAGAACATGGACCCAGGGCACATGTAACAGTATGATAATCTGACTTCAGCCACAGCCTTTAGATGAAATCAACTGAAGATAAAAGAAGACATTAGATCTCTACAGATCTCAGCAGAGGAGGATTCACAAGAACTCCACAAACAGCATTACAGCTTCACATATTACTAACCAGACTTCTGTCATTCATGAATTAAGAGGAAGTTTAATTCTCATGTTTCAGTCACCATGATAGAATTTTATAACTTTACGAATCATTTGTTTTAAATCAGTCAGAGCGCGTAAATTGCCAAAGTCACGTGATTTCAGTAAATGAGGATTCTTTATGTCATGAGTGTTTTGAAATTTCAATGGTTCACCACTGGGGGGTTTGACAGTTTGATATGTGCTCCAAACCACTGATTTGAAACAAAAGATTTGTAAAGCTTCTTGAAGCAGTGTTTTGAAATCGCCCATCACTAGATATTGTTGATTAAAGTTGTTATTTTGTTTTGTTTGGTGCACAAAAAGTATTCTCGTCACTTCATAACATTAAGGTTTAACCACTGTGGTCACATGAACTGTTTTAAATAGGCCTTTAGTACATTTCTGGGCATTTGAAATTCAATTCACATTTATTTGTATAGCGCTTTTGTTGTGATGTTGACAACTTGATGATTAAGAGGTTGTCATCATCTAGTGGTCTAATCTTACAAAGTGTTTTTATTGTTGTTGTTTTTTTTTTTGTTTTTTTTATCATGTAGATGTGATGCAGTTAATTACAAGTTAAAGCGTTAGTTCACCTCAAAATTCTGTCATTAATTATTCACCCTCATGTTGTTCCACACCCATAAGTTCTTAGTTCATCTTAAGAACACAAATTAAGCTATTTTTGATAAAATCCGATGGCTCAGAGAGGCGTCCATTGATAGCAAGGAAATTAACACTTTCAAATGCCCAGAAAGTTACTAAAGACATAATCAGTGGTCGGAGCGTATATCGAACTACTAAAGTCATGTGATTTCAGTAAACGAGGCTTTGTTACGTGTTTCAAAACGTTTTGAAATTTCAATGGTTCACGTGACTTTGGCAGTTTGGAACATGATTTGAAACAAAAGATTTGTAAAGTTTCAAAGCTTCATGAAGCAGTTTGTTGAAATTGCCCATCACTATTTGGTATTGTTGAATAAAGTAGGTTTTTTTTTCGATTTTGTTTTTGTTTTTTTGGCTCACAAAAAGTTGTCACTTCATAACATTAAGTTTGAACCACTGTACTCACATTAATTGTTTTAAAAATGTCTTTAGTATATTTCTGGGAATTTGAAAGTGTTAATTATCTTGCTGTCAACGGAGACCTCATCATGCCATCTGATTTTATCAAAAATATCTTCATTTGTGTTCCAAAGATGAACGAAGGTCTTATGGGTGTGGAACGACATGAGGGTTAATAATTAATAACAAATTTTCCATTTTTTGGTGTACTAACCCTTTAATAATAGTCTGTTATAGAATGCATTGTGACATGAAGCATGTCACCATTGTTGAGATTTATATTTCTATATAAGAGGGCCTATGGTTGGAAAGATGCCTAAAGCTTTTTCCTGCACCCCTACTGAAGCTAAGCAGGGTTGAGCCTGGTCTGTACTGGGTCGTTGCAGGAAGAGGTGTTAGAGAGACCAGCGGGTCCTAGCGCCCCAGTACAGTCGCCACAAGCTGTGCTGTATAGAGGGTGTAAAATAGTCCATACTGCACATCACATACCGTCCAACGCCCCAGTACAGCTGCTATAAACTACTGAATAAAGGGTTAAAATTAGCAACAGAACTTAAGGGGTGTTATCCTGGGGCAAAAAGAATCCCTACATTACATCACATACCATACAGTTAGTTAGATAGTTTAACACCACAAATGATATAGTACTTTTTTTAGTTCTTACAACTTACATGGAAGCGCTCTATTTTTTTTTCATTACTATTTTTAATGTTTTTGAATGAAGTCTCATATGTATATTTGCCATCAAATTCTGACAGTGTGCTAACCTCTGGTGCAGTTGTGTGCCAAGAATCCAGGATCGTGGATTTTGACAGCTGCATATTTTTTTCATAATACAAAAGAATCGTAACATTTTTCAAAAAGAATCGCTACTTTCCTCAAAAAGAATCGCTACACTTCCAAAAAGAATCGCTACTTTTCCCCCAAAAAAATTGCTACTTTCCCCAAAAAATACTTTATATGACCTTACATTATATACTTTATATATATATATATGTATGTGTGTGTGGATGTGTATATATATATATATATATGTATGTATATATATATATATATATATATATATATATATATATATATATATATATATAAAACTTTAAACTTATAAAGGTCACACTCACTCTCTAAGAACTTTGTGCTCAGAATATTGCCCATATCCTGAAAGAAATATGATCATAATTCTGCTTTATACCAGTAATTAATTATACAGAGTAATGGACCTGCTCTGCTCTGGACCCGGCTTGCTTTGCCACTCATGGCCAATTTCCTTAATTAGTTGCCCTCTGATAATGTAAGCACAGTGTGTGAAATATATCTTCAATAAAACTGTGTCTTTTGTGGGGTCTAGCTCGACTGAAGGGCGGGAATGTTGTAGACAGTGTGCCACCATAAGATTTAAGAGCAGGGATTTACTGGGCTTTTCAATCTCAGCTTGTCTGTGCTGTTCTAAGGATGACCTTGCTGTTGTGAGTAGACTATAGTGTGACTGTCACTTCCTTTAATGTGGAGTGAGTCCTAACGGATTGAGATTCCTCACAGCAGCTGAGATGACATGGGGTGGTGAAGAATGGCTTCCTGAGAGCTACGGGTCTCATGTTCACTGAGGAGATACTGACAGCTAAACACTGCACATATAACTTCAGTGGCATCATTTATATATGACTTGATGCCTTCTGTCAACAGGAAGTTGAGTGTTCACCATCCAGTTTATATATGTTCTCCTTCACGCTCTCATTTCATCCTTATTTAGCAAACAGGGTGCCATAGCAGCATAGTCAGGTACCGTGTGTCTTTAATGTGGTTGTGGCACTCTGCCATCTTCCCACTAACATACACTTAACTCCCTCAGCATAACTCACTTTTTAATTGATTTCAGTCAGAGGTTGCAATTTGCTAAATCCATGTTGTTTTAAGTGCTTATTTCAATGTCACATGAATACCACAAGTAAGGAATGTTGTGGTGTAAAGAAAAAGTGTGATATTATAAAAGCAACATGTTTTTTAAATTGAGATTGTCACTAATTATTATTTGAAAAATATAGACTTTTTATTAATTTGACAGTGTATATTTTTATATCCATTTTTAGAGCGTTTGATGTATAAACCTGAAGTGTAAAATTTTCAATTCAGATTTATTCCTAAAGCACTTTTCACTGTAAATATTGTTTCAATGCTGTGTTAAACAGCATTAAACTGCTCTAAATCACTTTCCTCCGGTTTCACAGACAAGGTTTAAGCAAGTCCCAGACTATTTTGACTGAAAGTAACTTGCACTGATATATCTTAAAAATCTCAGAGCCATTGGTTTGTCTCAAGATGCACACCAGTAATGTTTTTTACTAGGGTATGTTTATAAAAGCTACTTAAATACCTTGATTGAAATAAAGCCAAATCCTGGCTTAGCCTAAACCCTGTCTATGAAACCGGGCCTTTATATAACATCTTTTCTTTTTTTTCCCTTTTTTTTTCTTTTCTCTTTTTTTTCCCCCCTCAAATTTTCTGCTGTCATCATAGTACCCTTTTGCAGCTGCTCGGTTGTTTAAACCCATGAAAGGAGAGTAGGCCTACTTTTTTTTTTCTGTCAAACCACCATTAGTAAAGGTCAGTTTTGATCACTGTGATTATTTTTCTCTAGATTTAACCACAGTCCTGAAGTCCAAAGTGAGGTGAGCGCTTGTGAAAGTTCCTTTTGTGAAGAAATAGCTTTATTCTAAAAGAAAAATGGGGAAAACAGTACTTTTAAGTATCAATTGTGCAATTGCGCTTTTCTCCATTTTGAAACACATTCTCTAAATTGTTGCTATGGTGTGAAGGAAATCAGACTCTTCCGCTGTCATTTTCCACTAATCCATTCCATTTAAATCACAGCATCTGCTTTTGTCATATGGTACATTTAAGTTGATCTGCAAATTTAAACATGGTCATATTTCTTTTTCATTAAATTCCATTTTTTTACATTCTGTGCTCCTCAGGCAGGGGCTGCACATAAACTTTGAATAATGATTAGCTCACACCTGTTTGTCTTTTGAGAATAATCGCTTGTACTTCCACAAACTTTCTAAAGGTCAAGCACAATGACCTTTGAAAAACAAATGAAAATGGCAATGCAATTTATTTTTATTTTTTGTGTAAGTTGTAGTAGTTTTGTGTGTAATGGTTGATTTTTACCTCCTAGAACTTCTAGAGGGGAATCTTATTTTTAGAAACTGACAAGTGGTGGGCTTTAAGATTCCAAAATGTGTCTGATGTGGGAGGTGGGCTGACTGTGTGCTCGGGTTACAATATAGTGTGTGTAACTCAACACTGATCCATGTGCAATTGAGATTTTGGACACCATCAGCTGCATGGAACATATTCTTCCCTCTTAGCTATGCTCAGCAGGACAACAGTACGGCGTTTGAGAATTATAGAGGTGCATTTTGCTGTTATTTATATTATAGACACTGATATGCGGCCTGTATTCCTCATTTCAGCGATATTGTGTTGTGTGATGCTGAGTTGTACTGGTGGGGTCAGTGATTACTGGATATTAGCACCGGCTGCTCTTTTGTACACCCACATCCTAGATCTAAGCCATATCTCAGTGTCCAGCCATCAGTAGGCCTACACACACAAACACAAAGACCTTTCCATGTGGGCACAAACACATTTGATGGATTAATTCACTCAGACCGAATGAATAACACCCACACACAAACACACCCACATCTATGTCCACCCATGTCTTTCAGGAGCCAACAAATGAACGGCTCACTCCCTGAGGGACACTCAAAGCACTTCGGTAAAATTCAAACCCTCTAGTGACACATCATTCAAACTCCCACTGAGAGGGATGGTGGTTCACACTATTGTTTAATGGGCAGGTTTGATTGAAAAAAAAAATCGAGGGAGAGATAATGTACAGGTAAGTTCATAGATGTTTACCTGTACAGGACAGGATTAGAGTGAACTATTTAAATAATTTGATGTATCTGAAGCATCAAATTGTAATAGCTACAAGGTTGTAGACATCATGTAGCATGCACATTCAGTCACCACAGTATATTACACAGTACACATATATTGTTTTCTGGTCTTGATTTCAATTGCTCAAGCTGAATAATAATAATAGTAATAAATATAGCTGCAAGCAGCAATTACAGTGTCAAGCCAAATAAGGGAAGAAAAGGAAATATTTGTGGACATCTGTGATCATAGGTTTAGGATGAAGCTTAAAATTACATTAGTTAAATCTCTTTTAACATAAAAACATGGTTTATAACTTCTGAGCAGTAGGTGGTGCTATGACGAAACTCTGCATGCACCCTCAAGTAATGCCTTTGATGACATGTACCAAGTTTTGTGTCAATACACAAAACTTTTGCAAAGATACAGCCGCATATCCAATTTGGGTGTGCTCTCTGTCAAATTTGTTGACGCAGTATAAAACAATGGTTGGGTCTATCATAAATCTTTTAAAATCTTTTTGTCATGAGTGTCTGTAGATGCTACATACCAAATTTTGTACAAATCGGACAAATTTTGTAGCAGGAGTTCGAAAGTTTTTTCTATAAAATTCAATATGGCGGACAGTAAATATGGCAAATTTGGTATCATAGGACTGGGTATACGCCAACAAATCTAATGATGTAAGTTAAATGACAATGGCCCAGTTTCACAGACAGGGCTTAGACTAAGCCAGGATTAGGCCTTAGTTCAATTAAGACATTTAAGTAGCTTTTATAAATGTACCCTAAAAAACAACATTACTGGTGTGCATCTTGAGACAAAACAATAGCACTGACATATTTGAAGATATGTCAGTGCAAGTTGTTGTCAGTTAAAACAGCTCAAACACGCATTTTAGTCTGAGACTAGCTTAAGCCTTGTCTGTGAAACCATGGGAATATGTTGAATTTTTCATGTTATGAGCATTTTCATGAATTTCATTATATCTCTTGACAACGGGGCTGGACCCCTAATAATAATAGTAATAATAATATAAACAATCAGTTGATGTTGCCAAATAGCTACAGAAATCAGTACAACCTCCTAATCATTTTATTTTGAAGATCATTAAATCGTATATTATGTTATGTTACAAAAATGTATACAAATTAGGTTGTGATTGTTGTTTTATGCTTCAGAGTACACTAACTGCATAATAAAGACATAGTCATTTTTCTTCCTTCTTGCTTGTTCAGTTAAGAGATCAGTCAGACAGCCTCATTACTGTAAGATATCTTCAGAGACCATGAGTCTTTAAGCATTTGATGTCTATAAGATTGGAATGATTGATTTTTGCTCTTTTTTGGCAAACAGTTTAAGTTTGAAATACACATTTTATTTACAAATCCCTTTTAATTTACTTCTGCATTGTTTTATTTTTTATGTTCTTCAATAAATAAATTTGTATTTACCCTTAGTAACTAATCATTAATTTTATTCTTTTCTGAACAGAGTTGGAGCGTATGGAGCAGATAGATAGATAGATAGATAGATAGATAGATAGATAGATAGATAGATAGATAGATAGATAGATAGATAGATAGATAGATAGATAGATGTTATAGCTTTTTTAGGCTGTAATCACAGCGAACTGTTCATATTTATCGACTTGTTCTTGCGATTGTGAGCAGGTTGGACTTTTTCACCAAGTAACGGGATGTATGTGTCACTCTGTGACGCGCTCACAGCAGCACTGTCCCACACCGAGCTGGTGCCAGCCGAAGCCATTTTTCCAGCCTCCTGCGCATGCTCCATCGCGCGTAACGCCATGAGTTCGATCTCATGCTTGGCAGCTGTTTCAAGTACACGCTGCTTACTGTAAACGATGACAAAGTTGTTAATTATCGGGTGGATTGGCAACGCGATAGCTATTACGCCACACAGAAAACTGACAGCAGCGTTACACCTGCCCAGCGTCGTTTTAGGGTAGATGTCTCCATACCCCACAGTAGTCATTGTAATGATGGCCCACCAAAAGGACTGTGGGATGCTGGTGAACATGGTATCCGGGTGGCTCTGCTCCATTGTGTATCCCAGCGCCGAGAACAGGAAAATCCCCACGCTCATGTACATGAGCAGCAGACCCAGCTCTTTCAAGCTGCTTTTGAGCGCGAAGGTGAGAGTTTGCAGACCTGATGAATGCCGCGCAAGTTTGAAGATGCGCGCAATGCGCATGATGCGTAACGCCTGCACTGCCTGCTGGACGTTGGCGAGCTCCATCATAGCAGTGCCCAAATGCGTAAGAATCAACACTACGTAAAACGGCATGATAGCTAGAAAGTCTATTAAATTCATGAAGGAAAACACAAAGTGCAATTTGTTAGAAGAGGACACGAGGCGCAAAATATATTCCACGGTGAACCAGATGATGCAAGCTGTCTCGATGGACTCAAGGGTCGGATGTTCCACCAGGTTACCCTCGGCATCTTGCACTTGGAGCTCTGGGATGGTGCCCACACACATGACCACAGAGGAGAGCAGGATGAACGCGAACGACACAACCGCGATTACGCGCGCGGCTAAAGATGACTCTGGTTTCTCCATGAGTTTCCACAGGAACGCTTGGCACCTCTGACCTCTAGTCATCGTTGCGTCCTCCTCCAGGTCGTCCAGGATGGTCTTGACCTTCTCTGCTATTTCCGCCAGCTCACTCTCCATCTCATTTAAATTACTTCTGCAGCATTCATCCAGATACTCCGTGTCGATCCTCCAGTAGTCCATCTCTCTCATGAAGCATATGGGACAGATTCCTCGCTTCATGTGAATCTCTCCGTAGTAGTACAAATCTAGGATGCATTTAAAAGCCTCTGGGTCTCTATCGAAATAAAACTCTTGTTTTAATTCGTCGTAGTCATCGCAGAGCGCAGAGAGATCTTTTTGTGTGGACTTCGTGGAGCGGTTCACCAGCTCCGCCAAACGCGTCTCGGGATATCGGTTCAGGACGTCCCCGTAGAGAATGCGCTTGACACCGCCGATGTTTACAGCAATCTCCGTCTCCTCGCTCGCCTCTGAGCCGTTACAGTCCGCGTAACGAGTCCTCGAGAACTCCCACATGTCACCTGTTACAATCCAGAGATTTAAACAAAAGCAAAACAGAACCAATTTTAATGTAGAGGACCATATAGTTTATAATAAGTAACATGTCTGTTGTAGCTAGTACATATTCTTGGAGAGAGCGGGGCCAGAGACTTTTTTTAGGCTGTGTTAATTTGTAAAAATCAGTTTTCACCGTTATGACCCTTTTATGACATTCGCCAACAGTTGTCACAATGAAACCTGCCATTATAATTTATTGGACGAAACAAAAAGGAAACGTAAAGATCAAATCATTGTGTGGGCAAAAATTATATTGTAAATCATGTTGTATAAATTTATAACATTTAAAATGCATATGACAACTTTCCCCGATCTGACAGGTATGGAAAACTGGTACACTGTAAAAAATTATTTTCATGATTTGTTATCATAACATTTTTTCTTTTGTCAAATCAACTTAAATATTTAATGTAGTTCAGATAACATCATATTTTGAGTTTCTGTTGATTAAACCAATCGCCTTCATTGTATTAACTACAATTTTTTAATTTCAGTGAACTCAAAATTTTAACTATTTTAAATTAAACCAACAATTATTTTTTACAGTGTATGTGCTTTTTCCCTGAGACAAGTTGCTTTCACATAAAATATACCTTGATTATCCTGTCAAAAATACAATATTAGCATTTAAAATTAATTTGCAAAATTCGGGTTTTTAGCACAAACATACAATCCACTGCTCACTGTAAATAAAAAAAAAAAGTTGGTTTAACTTGAAAAAGTAAGTAACCTGGTTGCCTTCAAATTTTGAGGGCATTTGATTTAATCAACAGAAACTCGAAATATTATGTTATCTGAACTACATTTTTATATAAGTTGATTTAACAAGAAAAAATGTAATAAATCATGAAAAAAAAAATATATTTTTTTTTACAGTGTAGGACTTTTTACTCAAACCCTTCTAGTGACAACTTCCACATGTCTCAACTAAATTTGCAGATGAAATAGGTTTTTATTTAAACGTTGCAAAATGAATGTTTTATATAAGGATTCAATACATTATTTAAATATATTTAAAGCATCAGCCTATAATTTAAATAGTGTTATTCGCATTAATAAAATCTAGTGCTCCTCATTACGAACAATGTTCTAACTTAAAGGGTCGGTTGCTATAAAACTTACTTATATTTGGACCAAAACCAGTGAAGAAAGTCTCAAAAAGCTTCAGACTTCAGCTGCATGATGTCCGTATGGAGAGCTGAATAAATCCGAAAGAGCGCAACATGAGTTAAAGACTGGTGAGAGGAGCATTACTAAGGTGTGTTGAGTGTGTGTGAGGGTGAGTGTGTAGAGAGATGGAGCAGGCGTGATGGGAGGGGTGGAGAGAGTCATAATTTATGTTTTCGGATTGAATGACCTAGAACAGCTTGCAACTCATGCAGTCATAAAACATATGCACTCTTATAGTGGTTATAATTGATAGCCTACATTTTAAAATACTAGATCTTTGACATCTAATGGCATTTCAACTTTGTTCAACTTTTTGCACTTATACAACTTTTATATAGTATTTTAATTTGAGAGAAATATTTACAGTGTTAATTCGACAATAAGTAATATTTTCTTGGCATTCTCCACTCAATACACTAGAAAACAGTAATTTCTGCTTGCCCTTTGTGTCAACAGCATGTTTGCACAATTCGCCTCGATCTTATATTAAAATATCTCCCTCTAGTTTTGAAAAGTGGACACTGCAAGGCCAGTAAGTTGTGCAACGTGATAAAATTGGGAAAAGATTTCCTTTGCAGTCCATATATATGCTGCTTACATGTTTATCAGTTCATTTCAATGCAAATATTTTCTTATTCTTTGAATTGTTAAAAATGTTTTATTTCATCCCAATGACTTCCACATAAAATTTCAACTGCAGTGTTGGGAATATATAATTTCAGTATGGATTACAGATTAGATTTAGGCCTAAATTGTAAGGTATTAAAGTATTTCTTCGGCTGCAGAAAAATATGCACCTGTTGCCAAAGTGGTTTCAAACAAAAGATTACTTCATAGCACCAGATAGATAGATAGATAGATATCACAGTAAACTGTTTATATTGATAAGTTTTATTTCCTACGTTTATTTTGAAGTTGATAAAGAATCACTCTCTAGTTGTTCTTGCACTTTAAGACTGTATCAAGTAACGCGGTATGTTACTTCGTTACGCGGTCACACCAGCACTATCCCACACCGAATGGTTGTTAACCGAAGCCGCTGATGGCATTTTCCCAGCCTCCTGACACTCCTGCGCTTCATCCTCCGCGTGTAACGCCATGAGTTCGATCTCATGCTTAGCAGTGATTTCAAGCTCATACTGCTTATTGTAAATAGTGACAAAGATGTTAATGATCAGGTTAAGTGGCAAAATAATAGCTAAGATGCCGCACATAAAACTGACAGCGGCGTTACACTTGCCTAGCGTGGTGTGAGGGTAAATGTCTCCATAACCCACTGTGGACATAGAACTGATGGCCCACCAGAAGGACTGTGGGATACTGGTGAACAAGGTTTCCGGTTGGCTCTGCTCTGTTGTGTATCCCAGCGCCGAGAACAAGAAAATCCCCACGCTCATATACACGAATATCAGACCCAGCTCTTTCAGGCTGAATTTAAACGCTAATGCGAGAGTTTGCAGACCTGATGAATGGCGCGCGAGTTTGAAGACGCGCGCAAGACGCATGACGCGCAGCGAAATTCGCATGACTCGCAACGACTGCACTGCCTGCTGGACGCTGCCCAGCCCCATCGTGGCAGTACCCAGAAGCAACACTATGTAAAAAGGCATGATGGTTAAAAAGTCTATTATATTCAAGAAGGAAATCAGAAAGCGCAATTTGTTCGAAGAGCAAAAGAAGCGCAAAATATATTTCACGGTGAACCAGATGATGCAAGTCGTCTCGATGCAATCAATGATCGGGTTTTCCACCAGGTTACCCGCGGCATCTTGCACTTGGAGCTCCGGGATGGTGCTCACACACATGACCACAGAGGAGAGCAGGATGAACGCGATCGACAAAACTGAGATTACGCGCGCGGCTAAAGATGACTCTGGTTTCTCCATGAGTTTCCGCAGGAACGCTTGGCACTTCTGGAGTCTAGTCACCGTCACGTCCTCCTTCAGGGCGTCCAGGATGCCCTTGGCCCTTTCAACTATTTTCGCCAGCTTGGTTTCCATTTGATTCAAATTGCTTTTACACCGTTTATTGAGATGTTCCTTGTCGATCCCCCAATAGTCCATCTCTCTCTTGAAGCGAATGGGACAGATTCCTCGCTTAATGCGAATCTCTCCGTAGTAGTACAACTCTAGGATGCATTTAAAAGCCTCTGGGTCTCTATCGAAATAAAACTCTCGCTTTAATTCGTCGTAGTCATCGCAGAGCGCAGAGAGATCTTCTTGTGTGGCATTCGTGGAGCGGTTCACCAGCTCCGCCAAACGCGTCTCGGGATATCGGTTCAGGACGTCCCCGTAGAGAATGCGCTTGACACCGCCGATGTTTACAGCAATCTCCGTCTCCTCGCTCGCCTCTGAGCCGTTACAGTCCGCGTAACGAGTCCTTGGGAACTTCCACATGTCAACTGATAATGCAGAAATGACAGAAGTATAGGTTATGAACAGCAACATGCCAGTTAGTAAAAAATAGTTGTTACAATGTAATTTGTTATTAAATGCTTTTCAGTAAAATTTAAACCGTTGACCAATTTAATTTATTTTCGTAAGACGAAAATTTCTATTTCAAAACCATGTGACATCTTACTCAACCTGACATTAATGAACAATACTTTTGTCCTGAAGGCATATTTTCCGATAAAATCTTGTTTGATAGTATGCTAGGCTACTGTGGTATTAGCCTACTGTGTGTTTACTTGTTTACACAACAGCCATAGCAAATATAAAACGACATTGGGATTTTAGTTTGGAGGACGGAAAAATGTTAAAAGGTTAGTTCGCCCAAAAATGAAAATTCTGTCATTTATGACTGATTCATTTATGCAGTGTTTTGAAATCGGCCATCAATAAATAAGTCGTTATTTTGTTTTGTTTTTTGCCGCACCAAAAGTATTCTCGTCGCTTTATAATATTAATATTGAGCCACTGTACTCACATGAACTCATTTAAATATGTTTTTAGTATCTTTATGGATCTTGACAGAGGAAATGACATTGCTCCCCATGGAGGCCTCACGGAGCCATTGGATTTCAACTAAAATATCTTCATTTGTGTTCCAAAGATTAACGAAGGTCTTACGGGTGTGTGAAACGACATGAGGGTAAAGCAATAAATTACAGAATTTTCATTTTTTGAGTGAACTAACCCTTTAAGGCAAATATAAAGACAGTTTTGATAAAACTTACTTACTATCTGTAAAGTCTTAAAAAGCTTCACAGAACGTGTTTTCTCGTGCCAGTCCGCTGCTTTTCAACGGTTCGACAGCGCTAGACCGTTGCGCTCGCACTCGCGTCTTTTGAAGTCCACGTTTTAAAAAACGCTTTAAAAACAAAATATAAAATTATTTTAAAAAAGGCCATCTTACTCCACTGGAATCCCAGTAAGAAAAAAAAAAAGATTAATCTTAAAAAAATAAATTTATTCTATGACGTGTACACAGACCTATGAATATTTACATATCTGATTGCCAGAATAAAAGGTAGAAAAAACGCTGTATGCGTGTAATCCAATATTCTGGGTAAATTGGGTCCTTCTGTCCAAATTCACCCAGAATGTTTTACAGTCTATGGATTACACGCATACAGCGTTTCTACCTTTTATTCTGAAATATCCCCATCTAGCGTTGAAAAGTGGTAACTGCAGCAAAGTAAATTGTGTCACTAAAATTGCCAAAGTCCCATTACATTTGCAATCCACGCACTACTTACAGGCTTAGCAATTAATGTTTGAAAAATTGCAAGGCAAGGCAATTTTATTTATAGGCTATAGCACATTTCATACACTGGTAATTCAAAGTGATTTACATAAAGAGGAAACAAATACATAATGGAATGCAAAAGAAATAAAAATAGCAGTAAAACCAGGGAATACCCCTATCTGGATGGAAGAGTCAATAAAATAAATATTTTCAGATTCTTGTGTTGAAAATGGTTTATTTCTTCTAGATAACTTGAGCTTGGGCATTTCAATTGTAGTGCTGAAATGCATATTTTCCATCATATAGTTGCAAATAGCAAAATTATTTTATTTTTCTCAGGTAGATCACATGGGGAACTGCCTCACTCTGGTGGTCTGGATCTCCGTCTCATCACTGGCCTATCAGGAGAAATCGAAGTTTGATGATTTGAGGCTAACAGTCAAACTGAACCTTAACATCACGTAAAACACTCAGTCACCTTAGAGGATGTATAAAGACGCAGTAGCTGTCTGAGCTCAGTATTCTGTTGTTGTACATTCTGTGTTTCCACCAGAAGCTCAGCCCTTTCAGTCAGTGCAGTACTGAGGATAAAACATCATCATTACTAATACAGGTTTAAGTCAAAATCAAGGTTTTCATTTGAGAGCAATATGATAAT
Source organism: Chanodichthys erythropterus (assembly GCF_024489055.1). Classification (NCBI taxonomy): domain Eukaryota; kingdom Metazoa; phylum Chordata; class Actinopteri; order Cypriniformes; family Xenocyprididae; genus Chanodichthys; species Chanodichthys erythropterus. Next base: position 11,161,631 of record NC_090224.1, on the reverse strand, counting down.
GATTGACTATAAAATGTACACTTACTGGTACTTGTTGAGAGCTGTATCTAGAGCACTCCAGAGCTTGAGTTTAGACTCTGGCATGACATTAGCTATGCTTTCCCAGTATGCTTCATCCTCTGAGTCATCTCTCATTTCCAACCCCAAAACACTGCTCTTCTGCGAGGCCTGAACGTCACTGGACACATAATAAACATATAGTAGATTTTAGGGAACGTGTGTGATGACAGAAACATTTAGGTTTGAAATGCAAGTGCACTGACTATGGTCTGCAGTATTGGGCAGTAAAATCTTTCAGAGCAACTAGTAGGTCATTATGATGGATGAGGTCAGAGGGTTCTTCAACTGATGATCCCTGCTCACTGGTTGTCTCCTCTTCCTATCAAAAAGACAAAAGAGACGTGGAACATGTTTAGTTTTGCTTCCAGAGTGGCACAGTGAGAGGCTGAACTCAGGTGATGGGATCCACTTTTACCTCCATCTGTTCCCTCTGCTCTCCGCCATTTTGTCTGTAATTCATAAAGAACTCAGCCATTTTATACGCATCCACTTCACTCTCAATCCCAATTGCCTGTGTGCATAAAAGAAAGAAGAAATCTACTTAAAAGTTTTTTGTCTAATTGAGTGGTTTTCCACAAATTTTACTCCAAGGCCCCCATTTGTACAAGACAATATTCAAGGGTCCTCCAATCTAAGCTGACATGTTCCTTCTGCTCACAAACATAATGTTTGATTTTGTGATTTTTTTAATTTATTTTTTTAGCATGTTTAATAAGATTATGTTATGTAACCAAATTAAAATAATTTATCACAGGTCTATTTGTACTTACCGAGAAAATGGCATCTAGCTTTATAAGGGACTGCTCATTCTTCTCCAGATGAGACAACAGCTTTAGAAGTTTACTCTCTACGAGAAACCCCTGATATAAAAGGAGAAAAACAATAAGATATTGCAATAGTTTATAAATTAAAAAACACATACATACAATGGCCCTGATAGGATTTTGGAAAGAAAAACATGCATGTTGTAGTTTTAAAGGATAAATTATAATCACTTTAAACCATATATGGTGTCTCTTTAATAACATTTAAAGGAATAGTCCACTTTTAAATAAAATTTCCCAGATAATTTACTCACCCATATGTCATCCAAGATGTCCATGTCTTTCTTTCTTCAGTCGAAAAGAAATTAAAGTTTTTGGAGAAAACATTCCAGGATTTTTCTCCTTATAGTAGACTTCAATGGGCACCAAACAGTTGAAGGTCAAAATTAGTTTCACTGCAGCTTCAAATTGTTCAACACAATCCCAGATGAGAAATAAGGGACTTATCTAGTGAAACCATCGCTCATTTTCTGAAAAAAATTGAAAATTATATATGTTTTAAACAGAAATGTTAATCTTGAACTAGCTCTCTTCTCCTCTATTTGAATCGGTGTAGACACTGCTAAGTGTATTATTGCCCTCCACAGGCCAAAGGTTGAACTAATTTGTATATGCAATATGCTAGTTCAATAGTATATAACAATTAATTCAAACTTTAACCTGTGGAGGGCAGTAATACACTTAGCAGCGTCTACACTGCTGGAATTCTAATAGAGGAGAAGAAGAGAGCTAGTTTTTTAATTTTCAATTTTTTTCAGAAAATGAGCGATGGCTTCACTAGATAAGAACCTTATTTTTCATCTGGGATCGTGTTGAACAATTTGAAGCTGCAGTGAAACTAATTTTGACCTTCAACTGTTTGGTGCCCATTGAAGTCCACTATAAGGAGAAAAACTTTAATTTCTTTTTGACTGAAGAAAGAAAGACATGGACATCTTGGATGACATGGGGGTGAGTAAATTATCAGGAAAATTTTATTTAAAAGTGGACTAATCCTTTAAGCTACAAAGTTAAAGCGACAAGTATTTCTCTATTTTGGGCCTGTTCCTTACCAGAATGTCCCTTCTACTATAGATTTATAGTGTTTTTAATAATTTTCTACTTTGCACTTTTTTCTTAAGAACTAAAACATTTGGTCATTATAATAAAATTAAATTGGCTCTAAAATAATATCGGACCCCACTGACCTTCGCAATATGGAAAAAACATTATAAAATTATATACTTGAACATTATAAAATATCTTCTTTTGTGTTCCATAGAAGAATGAATTCAAACATGAGGGTGACCTAATCAAAATTTCAATTCAATTCATATGCCCTCATAATTTTTAATCAAAATAACTGTCTTTTCTCAACCTGTCACTCATATGACATCAACCATTCACAACCAAACCACAACCATCCAACGATTTTGTTCCCCGTGGACAAGACCAAGTCCCGCCCAACGCTTTTTCTTGTTTGAGAAGCCGTTTCCCTCTGATATATATCACAATAGGGAAGTAAAGACTATCGCAACTTTAGTTTCATGCCAACTTTGAAGCGATGATAAGATCTTGTATTCTAGTACATGCGATTTCAAGTAGCCAAAAGTGTCCCTAACTAAAGAATCAGCCACAAACACACACTCACCATTTCATCACATAGCAGCTCCAGAATTCTCTTCACTGTTCTCCTGTTAACTCCACCTCCAGTGTTCTCCAGGCCCTCAGATCCCTCCACTAAATGTTCTCTTGTTTCCTCTTGCAGGGTATCTGCAGCAGCCTGTGTGGCCATCCTGACGGTCTGCTGTTTGATCAGGCCGGAGCGCTCCATAAAGGGGACCGGAGGAGACACCCAAGCCAGACCCAGCTGCTGCTCGTGAATAATACGGTCTGTCTCCAGTGCCCTGTGTGCCAGGGCCTTAACCTCATCCTCACATATCAACCACAGCTTCTCAAAATGCTCAGCATCAAGTGCTGCAAAGTGCCTGTCCACACACACAAACACAAGGAATGTCCAGGGACTGTCTGAATGTGTTTCTAGGTCATGATGTGAGTAAGTTTACTCACCTTTCTTTCTTCTGCATGTCTTTGTACTGCTGTTTGATGCGGGCATAGTCATTGCTCAGTGATTGGTTCTCTGCTTTTGACTGCTTCTCCTGTTTGGCGCATTTAGACTTTAGATTGTTGAGAGCATCTTGCATTCTGAAAAATTCATGTCAAGTCAAGTCAAGAATACTACTTGACTCTTTTCCTGCAATGGGGTGAGATTGCTAGACTAAATCACAGTTATTATGGATCTTTTTGTTCTAACTAAAAGTTTTTTGAAGTAACAAAAAAATATGATTTGTAGTGCACTAAAATTAACCTGTAAAGCTTTTAATACCTAATGATTTTCCTCTTCAGTAGGGATTTTAAAATGGTGTTCTCTTCCTCTCTTTTCTTTAACAGCTCATATTTGTAATGAAGTTTGTCTTCATTCAAATAGCAGTTGAACTTCAACTCTTGTACCTTTTTCCTTAAATTCTGCACACACAGACACAAAAGCAGCGTTTTATTTGTACCTACAGCATTATGTATCTAGTATTAAACAGTATATACAGTAACAGAGTTTTTTCTCATAATTAAATCCATATCAAATTCACCTGTACTTCTGTATCCAATCTGATTTTGTCCATGTTGTATTCTTCAGCTGTCTGAACCCTTAGTTTCTGTAGCAAGTCCTCATACTCCTCAAGGAGACTTAAACCTTTCATCATGTTCCTCAGCTGCAGAGAAAGATACATCTGTTGTCAAATTGGTTTCATTCAAATGTATTCACATTCAAATCAGTTTAAATCAAAACCTGATTTACTCCCTTGTGTATGTGTGTGTCTTACATATGTTACATGCTGTACCTCTTTCTCACTACGTTCCTTCATCTGATTCTCCCATTTCTTTCTGTATTTGGTTAACAACGTTCTCCTCTCCTCATCAAACGAGTTCTTTAATGGTCACAGAAAAGAAATGGTATATGACAGAAAATAATATGCATTAATGTTTATGCCATTATGTTTGTTGTAAATGCTCATTCATAATTAAACCAAGCATATCAAAAGAAGATTATGAATGACAGAATGGAGATTTGCATTTGTAAAAATGGCCTCCAGCCTGCGGGGGGCAGTACTACACCTCAATCAGCTGCAGGTTCTCCCGGTAAGACTTTTTTAGACTTGAGACTTGTTCTTCCATCCTCTCAGCAAGCAGGTCTATGTCATTAGCCTGTCTTTTCAGATCCTTCACATAGCGATCATCACTTGCTTTCAGCTCCTACACACACACACACACACACACACACACACACACACACACACACACACAAAACATTCCTAATTACTCCTGATTTAGAGTCTTTATGTTTCTTGATGCATTTGTTGAAGTGTGTGTGTGTTCACCTGCTGTAGCTCACTGATCAGTTTATTCTTGTCCGCTATAATCTGTTCGCAGAGTTGTTGCTGGCTGTTCAGAGCATCTCTTAGATCTAGTGGGGTCTGTTTCATTTTAGCATCCGTCCATTTGCGAGTGATCTCCTCAAACTTTTCCTGACTGGATTTGGCCTCGTTTTCCAGCTTTTCTCTCCTTCACAGGATCAAATAACACCTTTTTAGTGTGAATACAAATGTCATAGAGGTACAATTTTCAAAAATGTCAAAGGTTTATTGTCATATTCTTTGTTTCTCCCAGTGTAAAATAATTTTAGTGTTTGATAGATATTGTCTATGGAGACAAAAAAAAAAGTGTTAAAATCTGTACCTCAGTCGACATGCCTCCTCTTGCTCTGTTCTCCTGTCAGACTCTCTAGCGTCTGCAGCTACCTGAACGTTGGTCACCAACTCTAGACCATCACTTTGTAATTTTGCCATGTGCTGAAAAAAAGAGGTATGGACAGTATCCTGAAAACGTAATCTACCTCGTACACTACGTGAATACAGTATTTTTAAATCTACAATACTCTCTTGTGTGATATTTCTTAATTATCATCACTGGTATTGCATTTTTGTATGAAAATGTCAATTATCTGAACAGACCATCATTAAAGGTGCAATTGTTATATTGTCTGTCCACTAGAGGTCGCTAGAGACCTATTCAAAAAAAGGCGTAGCTTGCGTGGAATCTTGGGACATGTGGTCTTCACCTCAACAGATGGTGTAAAAGAAAAAGAATAAAAAGAATTGGGATAGGACTCGGGAAGAAATCATGTACGTGGATGCGATTATTAACGTTACTATAGTATGAAGCAGAGCAGGACCGAGTGTTGTGGAGCTGAACAAGGCCGCTGGAGCGTTTGCACACACGTCTCGCGAGCATGGCACCGCTTCCGCTTTTCCGGTCATGAGTATGAGGTAACGCAGCTCTGTTTATCATATTAGATACATTTGAGTGTGTTGAAAATGATGTTATAACGTTACTCTGTGCGTTCGCTCGGTGGCTGCTGTGAGACACTTGTTTGAGACACATTGCAGTAAGATAGATCTCTTTTAGAATATCATATTAATAAATGCTGGAGGGCTTGTGTTGATAAATGCCATGCAATTAATTTTAAAACGTATTGTATGATGGAGAAAATGCTGTATTACTGTTACTAAAAATAAAGCTGCATATGATTATGCTATGTTATCTACTTGACAAAATAGTGTTTTTCTCTGAGGCATGGTAAAACATGGTACTCGAAATAAAATCAAGAAAATTAGATTTAAACAATAAGTCTAAACGTATTGAGCTATATAACAATAATTAGTTTTCTGTCTATAAATATATCAAACAGTTGTTCCCTTGCCTATTAAAACATGTAAATATTAAAGAGTCTTTAGTGTTTCCATGGTTTCTACAAAATAAAACCGGAAACCAAGGGTAATGTGGGTATGATGCAATTGACAGGTGACTCCTCACATGTCCCGGAGCCTTGGTTAAAATTGCAATTTTCTCACAATTTACAAATAGTTGCAAACATTTGTGATATTGTAAGTACTCAAGTGAATAAAATATATAACACTGGCCCAGTAGTTTTTGGATATTTTACTGCAAAATTCTTATTGTACCTTTAAACAGAATATTGCAATATATATCATATAGGCTTAATTATTTTAGTCTTATATTAAATTATATTTGTATGCAGGCTATATATATAAATATATATATATATATATATATACAGTATATATATATATATATATATATATATACAGTATATATATATATATATATATATATATATGTGTGTGTGTATAGTAGTAAATAATAGAAGTGGATCAAAACCTTTCATCAAAGTTGTCCTAAAACCTTCTTCTTAGGACAACTTTGATTAACTTTTTTGATCCACTTCAAATGTTGACTACTATATATATAATACCCTTTCACTTTGCTCCACTTCCTTCTGACTTGTCCGCGTTTCTTCTTTAATATCATCCTTTCCCTGGGAATCTTCACCAGGCTGTTGGCTGCAAAAATTATGTGTCATTGCACGTATAAAATCTCCACAGTTACTTAAAGGTTACTTGAGAAGGTGTTAAAACAAGGTACTGAGTTAGCTAGCTAATGAACTCAGACCCTGCATCCCAATGTGCATAATATCCGCCCTTAATAGTATTGAATATTACTAATGTCACATACTATTTAGGATAGTATGTACATTGAGACGCAGGCAAAGAGATGAATGTAACGTTACCGTGTTTTGGCCTCATTTCGTGCGACTATGCGTAGGCGACGTGCTGTAATTCTCTCCTCTTGGTTTGTAGACTCAACAGATGGCCCGGGTCCGTCTGCCTCATCCTCTGCAAAAAGTTCAGTTTGGTGCATGTTCAGTTGCTTTAACAACTACTAGTCAGAACGTTAAAACGAAGAGAAGGTGAAAGAGAGATGTGAAAGAGAGAAGAGTGCGACTAATGGGTGAGTGTTGTTTACAATAGCGTTGCTATGATACAGCACAAGTGGCCGAGTGTTGGTACTGCAACACGTTTATAACTGACAACATGCTATATTATATTAGCTGCAGTAAACTATTTTTTTCTCATTGAAAAAATATATATAGTGGAGTAAAAATTGATATGTTCTATTCCAAAAATATATAGAGGGGAAATATATCAGGGGCCTATATATCAATCTTTACACCATTATAGCCAATACTTTTTGATATTTTTGATAATTTATGAATATTTATTTTATTATTGTGAATATATTATCTTTAGAATATTATCATTAATTATTTGTATGATTTATGAAACTTAATATTCAATTTTTGTATATATTTCTACATGAAGGCTTTTTATGCCTAACCATGTACATGCCTTGGAATTTTTGTTTCATCTGATATTTCTGCATATATTTATACATGTATAAATATAATTTTTATATATATATATATATATATATATATATATATATATATATATATATATATATATATATATATATACTGTTTCTATATATATATATATATATATATACTGTATATATATATATATATATATTTATATACTGTATATATATATATTTAAAGTATATTCTATATTTTAATTTTTTTTACTGATATGTATTTTTGCCATTTGTATATTTTAAAAATAATTTTATATAATCCAAATTATATTTTGAAATTTTAGAAATACAAAATAGTTGCTTTCTGGTTTCTAGTTCACACAATGCTCCAGAAAGCAACTATTTTGTATTTCTAAAATTTGTAATATGTAATAGTACATTTAGTAATATATCTTCAAGGTTTAAATATACTAGTTTGAATTTAAATATATATTTATTGTATTTTTAATATGTTTAAAATATTTTGGATAGAAAAATATTTATGCCAAACAATTTTTTTTTTTTTTTTTTGCGCCATATGGGGAAACAAGAACAAACAGAAAGAATTGCAGGGTCATAACTCATGAAAAAGTGCTACATGTCAGCAACCTCTTAGCAGCAGCAGCTCTTTTTTAGCAGCAGTGATGTTTGTGTAACAAGTTGAATGTGGCGATAATTTAGGAAAGCTGTCTTTATGGCTTTCTCTCTCTGTCTCCTTTTCCCTCCCCACAATCTCTGATCCCTGATATCTTTTGACATGGCTGGACTAACTGGTGTCTAGCTTTATTTGTGCACCTGACTATGCCATCAGATTAAAAGACTAGGCAACAGACTTAATCTTATGTGACTCCTCTTTTTATAGCTACACACTATACAATTCTCTCACTCTCCAATTGAGCCTTTTGCACATTCATTACAATAGAAATTTCTTATATCAGAGTAGATTTATGCACTGGGGCTTTTTTTAATATGGCGTCTATTTTGAGAGGACCATAGACTGATACATCGTTTCCTGGGTTGCCTGGGTTATTTTGATGGCAGAACATTTAGCACAGATCACTTTTACCTTTGCTTGACTGCTCATTATGAGACATCAATTATCAGACATCAACTTGATGATGCACATAGACCAAAGTTAATCTCTCTCTAGTTTCAGTATAATGTGCATTTATTTGTGTGCATCCATGCATGTTTTAGGGATGTGTTTCGCATCAATAAAGTCTTAGAATGGGGATTACCAACTAAAAAAATAGCAGAATGTCCTTTAGTTCTCACAACCCAATAATAGGTCAAAGGTCCATGACAGCAGGAATCCATGTCATTTTGGATACTGTTCGGCAGTTGTAATATTAATATCATTGTTTGATTTTTAAGGAAATGTTTGTATTGGACAGTGCTATTTTAGTATTATTTATATTCTATAATTTATTAATATTTTGAATTTGAATATTAATAATAATTTAGCTTTTATTTTCATATTAGATTAGGATTTAGTCATTTATATGTGCTTTTTTGTTCAGTTTTACTGTTTTACTAGTAATTTCTATTTAGCTTTCATTGATTTTTAGTTATATTTTAGCTTATTTTAGTACTACAACTTAAACTGCTTTTTAGTTAACAGTAACAGTTAACTGATTTTAGTTAACAGTAAAAAAATAAGCAATTTTCATTTATGTTTTTAAAGTTTTTCATCTAACATTTATATTTTATTTTATTTCAGCTTTATTTCACTTAAGAAAAAATGAGTTCAAGTTGTAGTTAACAATAATAACACTAGCGTTGGATCACCACTTGATGTCCAGTGAAGATAGATATATATATATAAGAAAAAACAAGAGAGTAGCAAGGAGTAAGAGAAAGAGCTTAAACAAGGAGGGGATTAAACAAACTGGATTTAACAAATTAGTCAGGGAGACGCAAGAGGGGATTGCAGTCGGTGTTTGTCCGTGTTTCTGTGTCCGTTTTCCTCTCATTTGTTTTAGGAATATTATACAGGACTGAAGCACAAAAAGCAACACAACAGTATGGTACAACAGCAAAAGTTGGAGTCTCTGATGAGGAGTATGGAGGTCCTGCTGAGAGAGGTGGAGCAGCTCCGTGAGCACTGTGGCCATTACAACCTGGAGCTGAGTCGCCACATCACGGAGCTCCGTTTGGAGAACAGAATACTGACTGAGAAATACAACACCCTTGACAAGGAGCTGCAGGAGGCCTTGGAGACCATCGAGGACCTCCAGGACACCAAATACGCTTTGGATGCCAAAGAAAGGCAGGCTGAGAAGCTCAGCCGACAGCTCTGATGGAACTGTAGACATGCAGTGACTGGAGCCATATTTTTTGTTTATTTATTTATTTTTTACAGTTTTCAGGGTAACCAACATAGCTTACTTAGTTGTCTCTGCATATTAGGATCAAGATACAAGAAAACAAATTAAAAAATGACAGATCTCCTTCCTGAAATGTTATAGTCCCTATAAGCAATGCAGCTTGTTGATTCAAGCATTTTTTTTCTGCATAAGTAGTATACGTGGTCTCTGGATCTTATTTGTCGGGGTGGAAGTGAAGCCAATCATGTAGGTAAAGTTGGCACAGTGAATCTACATTCTCCTTCACAATGACAACCACCGTCTGTCATTTTGGTTGCTGAAAAGTGAAAAGGACTAAAATAGCACCTTAGAGGATTGAGTGTCACAGAGCGCTTCCACCCCTATGATTTAATACTATATGTTTAGTGGCACTAAGAGGAACATCTTTGGTTAGAACATAAAAAAAAAAAAGCTTCACTGTGAGATCTGTCACACATTACACAATTATGATTTCATAATTATGCTGTGTCTTGCTTTCTAAATAATATTTTGGGTCTCTGGCCCCATTAGTAGACATGTATCTTTCTGTAAAGCTAAACCCTATATACACTTGACCTCTGACCTTTCTTGTAAAGCACTGCAAAATTATAAAATGATGATCGTAACTGGTCTAAATAAACAGATTGTGTAGAACTCAAACTGTTTTTCATTTTTACTAAACAGTTCTGTACGATGAAGTGTGTGATCAAGATCTCAGACTAAATCAGATTTGTGCAGTAGTCAGGCATGATATTGTCTCCCAAGAGGGGTTAATTGTAACCTGATATGAGTAGTGTGTATTGGTATGTTTGTGTACGTGTGCACAAAGGAAGAGATATTCAGTCCTGAGTGAATGGACATCAGTGTCACAACTGTCTCGCTGTGACTGGGTGAACTTGGAAGACAGTGAAAAGGTAAGTGACTAATCATTATAGATATTTCAATGTTTTGTGAATTTGTGGTCAACAAAATGTAAATATGCCTTAAAAATTCTTTTTTTGTGTGTGTTTTGTGTTGAAGATGATGCTCCACTTTCTTCTCGGGATCTTGTGCTTGATCTCTGCAGTTTTCTGTGTGAGTAAAACAACATTAACATGACCCACATGTGCTCAATTTAGTAAATTTTAGCTCTTAAGTAAATGTTTTCCCATGTATGTTCTAAAAACGTTGTGGGAACAGGGATTTGCAATGTTTTTAAAATGTTAAAATGTCCAGTTTTTGTGTCGCGAGTAGAACTAATTAAAATTAGAACTGAATAAAATGTCTTCTAACCTTCTTTTACTGAACATATATATCATTTTTTGATTGTTTATTTGTAATATTCCAAGAAGATTAACTTCTGAAAATGTTCTCACTACATTTAATTAAAAACAACATCATAAAGACATTTCAAGAATGTTTCTCTTAACAACATGAGAATGCATATCAAATATTAATAATGTTGTAAGAACACTCTATAAATGTTATTTAAAGAACGTTTTCTCTTAAAATTAACATAACCTTTACAAAACATTTATGAAAGTTGTGGGAATGTTTCCTGTTGGCTGGGATGTCAGAGTAGAGCATCAGATCTTCTAAATTCATATTCTTTCCACCATTAATATTTAAGGGATTAATGGAAAATGGTTTTGTTTATGTCAGATGGGAATTTGTCCCCACCATGATAAAAAGTGTGTGTTTGCTGTAGGTGAGGCAGCCGTCTGATGATTACTGGGGTGAGTATGGTCCGTACGGAGCCTGCAGCCGCACATGTGGCTCCGGAGTAGCTGTGAGAACCAGAGTGTGCAACACCATGAGGTGGGTGAGCATGTATGTGTGTGTAGTACAATTGAAACCCTCTTCTTTATAGACTTCATAACTCATCTTTTATCCTTTAATATAAAGGACGGATGGTGGACACAATTGTGTGGGACCATCCAAGTCCTACAAACTCTGTAACACGCAGGTAAACAAATTCACACACAATCAAATGCACACACACTATGTGTTTTAAAGTGCTAAACCTTTTTTCCTCTGTAAAGGAATGCCCTGTAGGAGCTCGAGATTTTCGTGAAGAACAGTGTTCTCATTTTGACCGAATGGAGTTCCAGGGAAAACGTTACACATGGCAGCCGTATTACGGAGGTAGAAAACGACACAAAGCTTTTACTAAATAACATTTCATTCTATTGATTATACAGTTTTTTTATACAAGGATGTTAGAAGGTTTATGTTTTTAAGGTAGGTGGCTGAGTTAAATAAAGTGTAATAAATAAATAAGTGTATAATTGTTTTCCACACTACAGTTTCTCATCTACGTTTTACGCATAAGCCTCAATAAATTTGGTTTTATTTTACACTTAAAACTAGAAAAAATTTAAAATGTTATTAAATAATGCAATTTGTCTTCTATAAAATGATCTGTTTTTAAGGATGTTTAGATGTTTAGAAACAAGCCAAAAAAAACAAAATACTAAGAAAATGATTTGTTGTCTAAAATATTATTTTCACATAAATTTAAATTGGAGCTTTAATTTGTTAAGTGACAATGAGTGAAAGACTTTTGTACACAAATTTAAGGGTTAGTTTACCCAAAAATTAAATTCTGTCATTAATTACTTACCCTCATGGCGTTTCAAACTCGTAAAACCTTTGTTCATCTTCGGAACATAAATTAAGATATTTTAGAAAGCAACGTAATTACCACATTCAACGTCCAGAAAAATAGTAAAGACATCGTTAAAATAGTCAGTATGACTACAGTGGTTCAACCTTAATGTTATGAAGCGACGAGAATAAATTTTTTGTGCAAAAAAAAAAAAAAAACGACTTATATTATTGACTATTTTAACGATGTCTTTACTACTTTTCTGGGCTGCGTTTCCCAAAAGCATCGTAAGCTTAAGTTGATCGTAAAATCAATCGTACGAGTGATCTTAATATTAAGGTCTGTTTCCCAAAAGCATCGTAACTTAAGTAGCACTTGAAAATGATCGTAGATCTACGAGTGCTCACTGCTCTGGAGTAATCGTAAAGTTCTAAGTGCATCGTAAGAAGACAGAGTTATAAGGTCACCTACAGGACAACCGGCAGATTACACCTTTATTCAAGTTTTACACTTAGCTTTATTAATATAGCTAAGGTTTTGACTGTATTCTACAGAAGAGGATTAGGGCCAGGCAAAAATAAAAAATAAAACCATCTCGAGATTAAAGTTGTTAAATTTCGAGAAAAAAGTCGAGATAAAATGTTGAGAATAAACTTGTTAAATTACGAGAAAAAACTTGTTAAATTGCGAGAATAAACTCATTAAATTATGAGAAAAAAGTCGAGATAAAATTTTTAGAATAAACTCATTAAATTATGAGTTTATTGTCAACATTTTATCTCGACTTTTTTCTCAAAATTTAATGAGTTTTTTCTTGTAATTTAACGAGTTTATTCAGCACTTGAGAAACGGACAGCGGCTCTTAAGTAGCACGTAGAACGCGTTCTCGCGTGTTCATGTTAAGGGCATTTTTGGGAAACGCATGTGGAATTGCAGCGAGCGTTCGTAACCTTGCATGTAGAAAGCCCTCTTGAGAGCTAAGATACATCGTTATTGGGAAACCCAGCCGTGGACCTTGAATGTGGTAATTACATTGCTTTCTATCGGGGATAAAAAAACTCAGATTTCATCAAAAATATCTTAATTTGTGTTCTGAAGATGAACAAAGTTTTTACGGGTGTGGAACGATATGACGGTGAGTAATTAATGACAGAAATGTAATTTTTGGGTGAAATAACCCTTTAAGTCTCAAGTAGATTTAGTCAGAAAGTTCTGGATGCTTGTTATCGTCATGTTATCGTCAAAAACCTACCTCGAGAAGTTCAGTGCAGGTGTTATAAGATGAGGCTCTTTATGTAGTCACATGACCTGTTGTGTTTTGGTCCAGCGTCAAACCCATGTGAGCTGGTGTGTGTGCCCAGAGGAGAGAACTTCTACTACCGTCACCGACCCTCTGTGGTGGACGGCACACCGTGCTACGTGGGTCACAGAGACGTCTGTGTGGAGGGTGTCTGCAGAGTAAGTGTACACTGACTATAGCACAAAACCACACACACAAACATTTCATTCTAACACCCTTTGTCTCTGCTGAAAGGCGGTGAGCCATGGGGAGATTGTGGCATTTGAGGATCACTCTCTTCCTGTCACTTCTGGACATCGACCTGCTGCTGCTCTTCTGGACACCTACAGGTAATTTATGTATGTTTTTGTGTATGTGTGATATGTCTATGCATCTATAATGAAATGTATACAGGGGTTGGGCAATAAAACTCAAACTGGCCAATATAGTGTTGGAGGTTTCATGCCTATATATATTTACTTTCATTGTCCAGCCCCTGTATGCTTGCACATTTGGATATATACTTCTTTTTTTATCATTTTCTGATGTTTTTTGTTTGCTTGTTTTTGTCTCTTTATTATATTATATTATATTATATTATATTACATTATATTATATTATATTATATTATATTATATTATATTATATTATATTATATTATATTATATTATATTATATTATATTATATTATATTTAGTGCTGTTAATCAAACCTTGGAGTTTTTAATATTTTTATATTGTAATAATTTCACAGTTACTCTCCAAATTAATGTAGAAACAACTTAAAGACAGTATATTTGAAATATTTGTTTAATGGCATCTTTTTATGAATGAAGGCCAGTTTTAGTGATACTAATACTGGTACTGATGTCTCTATGAAATGTCTCTAAAAGCTATCCATTTTTAATCTTTAAAAAAAAAGCTTTTAATTTAAAGGTGCCCTAGAACGTTTTTTCACAAGATGTAATATAAGTCTAAGGTGTCCCCTGAATGTGTCTGTGAAGTTTCAGCTCAAAATACCCCATAGATTTTTTTTAATTACTTTTTTTTAACTGACTATTTTGGGGCATCATTAAATATGCGCCGATTCAGGCTGCGGCCCCTTTAAATCCTCGCGCTCCTTGCCCCCCGAGCTCTCGACTCTATCACTGCATAAACAAAGTTCATACAGCTAATATAACCCTCAAAATGGATCTTTACAAAATGTTCGTCATGCATGCTGCATGCATGCTTCGGATCATGTAAGTACAGTATTTATTTGGATGTTTACATTTGATTCTGAATGAGTTTGATAGTGCTCCGTGGCTAAAGCTAACATTAAACACTGTTGGAGAGATTTATAAAGAATGAAGTTGTGTTTATGCATTATACAGACTGCAAGTGTTTAATAATGAAAAAAACGACAGTCTTGTCTCCGTGAATACAGTAATAAACAATGGTAACTTTAACCACATTTAACAGTACATTAGCAACATGCTAACGAAACATTTAGAAAGACAATTTACAAATATCACTAAAAATATCATGGATTATGTCAGTTATTATAGTTATTATATGTCCTTGCTTGCTTACCTAGTCTGATGATTCTGCTGTGCACATCCAGACGTTCTGCCCTTGTCTAATGCCTTGAACATGAGCTGGCATATGCAAATATTGGGGGCGTACATATTAATGATACCCAACTGTTACTTAAAACATCTTCACATAAACCCATTAAAATAAATGTCAAATTTACCTGCAGCCTTCCTGTCTAACAGGTAGGAAATATACAGAAAAGTTATCAAACACTTTACAGTCTTAACTGCAAAAAAGGATAAATGATAATCATTATTAAAGTTACAGTTTTCTAAGTTACCTTTGTTCTTTGATTAACATAATGACAGACTGTCACAGACATCACAGCAACTGGTTTATTATCCTACTGTAACATTAAGAGCTGCCGCTACATATAATGTAACGCTAGTCAAATTATGACGTAAAAAACAGATGCTGCGTTAATTGGTTAAATATTTTTAATGCGATTAAACTGAAAAAAATTACCGCATACATTAATGCGCTAATTTTGACAGCACTAATTATATTATTTCTAGTCCTTGAATCAAGTGACTGTCTTTATAGTCACTATCTTTATATATTATGTTTGTAGGTTCACATACAGCACCTATTCAGAGTGTTCTCTTCACTGTGGTGGGGGTGTGCAGACCCGTAGTGTGTACTGTATTAATGAGAGAACATCAGCAATGGTAGATGAATCTCACTGCATTGCACAAGGCCTCAGAAAACCAACTTCCCAGGTGGCCTGCAACCAGCACCCCTGTGTCGAGTATACTGTCGGTCCTTTTGGTGATGTATGTAATTATCCCATTAATATTTATTTATATATGCACACATACTCAGTAGATTTTTTTTGCAAGTGTTGCTCTTTTATTTATAATTTATTGATTGTAGTGCTATTCTGTTGTTTCTTCCAGTGTTCAGTGACGTGTGGTGAGGGACAGCAGACGCGGGAGGTGTTGTGCATGGGTGGCAGAGGAGAGCGTGTCCCTGAGCACCACTGCAGGGGTCTCACACGTCCACATGAGATCAGATCCTGTCAGAGACCAGCTTGCCACCAAGTTTTTAGATACTACACTAATGACTTCAGCTTGGTGAGAAAAGGAAGGAGAGGACGGAAATGAAGGAGAAAGCCAATCAGTTTTAAGTATTTTCCTCTCTATGTCTCTTTCAGTGCACTCGTAGCTGTGGAACTGGTACTCGTGAGCGCAGAGTGGTATGCATGGATTTGGATCAAAATCAATATGCAGATGATAGATGTGCTTCTGTCAGGAAACCTCATGCTGTGGAGAACTGCAACACACAGCCCTGCCCTGGTGCACAAAGTGAGTTTATACATGGTCATTGACTGTGTATACACAAGTTTTTGAAAGAAGTTTGTTATGCTCAACAAGGCTACCTTTATTTTATCAAAATACATTAAAACATTATTACAATTTAAAATAACTAATTTGTTCCTGTGATGGCAAAGCTGAATTTTCAGCAGCCTTTACTCCAGTCTTCAGTTCTGATCCTTCAGAAATCACTTTAATATGCTGAAGTAATCAGATTACTTTTTTCAAGTAACGAATAAAGTAATGCATTACTTTAAAAGTCCCCATGTTGAGAGAAATCGGGAGTACGTGCAGAGGTGTTGCGCACACTGTGTGAACATGATGGTTACTAGTTCTAGACAAAATGTGAACATTTACTCATCCCACTTGCACAAAAACAGATTCAGTATTCCTCAAAATTAATAATAAGTGCAAGCTCAGAATATTATGCAAACCTGCAGTAATTAAATGTTAAATAATACAAATATACTTTATGTATTTAATCTCACTTTATTAGCCAATGTCTTTGCTTCTGATCCAATTCAATTATACCAATAAGCAAAAATTACTTACCAAACATCACATGCTGTGCCCTCTACTGTACAGGCGTGAATTTGCATTTCCTTCAGCCTGAGTCTTACTCATTTCACTTTTGTTGTGAAAGGGCTTTTACATTTGCCAAAAATAGAACTTTTCTTTGTTATTAAAAAACAAACAAGCAAGGTGACAAAAGTACAGCAAAAGTAATATATAAAAATAAGTATAATAATAATAATAATTACTTAAATAAAATCAATAATAATATATAATAAATAAATAAGTTAAATGTTATGGAATTTGATATAATTGTTGTAAAATCACTGTGAAATGTAAAATTATTGTAAAATGCATCCTTTTTGAATACAAGTAGCTAATGATAGGTAGAATAAAATAGTGTCCGTTTAATAAACCTAAATATTCTCCAGATAATATGTTACACATATTTATATATTTTTGCTGATTAATGGATTTTCATACATGACAATATATTGCTTCCTTTTAAATTTTAGAAGGGGATCACCATATTTGCCAGTCTGTGTCATTAAAAATGACACTATGAGGCACTGATTCTGTACTTGTGTTGCTTTGGTTTAGTGGTGCCCAGCGTTCAGGACCCTAGTGGTTACGAGAGCTCCTTGCGTGGATTTGTGCCTCACACCCCTGATGCAGCCTCAGGTTAAAAAGCTGTCACAAATATGTGGATGATTTGAAAGCAGTTTTAAATTCATGTATCCATTACTCATGTGCTTATTTTTTATTGTGTATGTAATTTTTCTTGCTCTACAGTTCACAGGCCAAGTGATCCATACCCCTCAGTGACTGGTCCGCATTGTGCCCAGTCATATTACGGCTGCTGTCCTGATGGCCACACTACTGCCTCTGGACCTCGTGGAGAAGGCTGTGCTCATGATGACTGTCATAGGTCCAGGTACATATTTAATACATAAATACTAAATAGTCATATAATCTGCCCACATACATGGATATACTTTCACTGATATTTTATAGTAGTACTATTATTTAAAAAAATTCTAATAAGATCACTATAATATATATAGACTTATATATATAATATAATATGTAGAAGAATTTAAAACCTATGAACTGACCTTTTATATCCTATTATACCATTATCTATGCTGTATGATAATAGATATGGCTGCTGCCTGGATGGAGTAACTGCTGCTCATGGTATTGGAAGAGCAGGTTGTCCTGATTCCCCCTATAGGGTATAGCTCATTTAAGCATCACTCAATATTCCTTTATGCTTCATCTATCTTCATATAATTTAATTTAATTGTATGAACTCTCTTTCCATCACATTATCGCTTTTGTTTTTAGGACTATAGTCCAGTCCATCAACCCTCTGCTAGTGTGTGCTCTTTGGCACGGGATGTTGGGTCCTGTTATGAATGGACAGCTCGTTTCTACTTTGATCATTCCTCTGGCTCTTGCTCGCATTTCTGGTACGGCGGTTGCCAAGGAAATGGCAATAACTTTGTCTCCAAGGAGGAATGTGAGCGGACATGTAAGGTTTCTGCCAGAGGCCTTGCCCCAAGAGAACCAACATCCAGGAGAGCGATCAATGGGGTCAGAGGTTATAGAATGAGATCCCGTGCATAAAGGGGTTAAAAGAAGGGTCACTGCAATCCCACAACAAACAAATCTCACATACATGCAGAGAAAACAACAATTTGTTCAAAGGTGCACACAGTAATTTTGCGCTAGCTGATATGAAATGTATCTCGGGTTTATACTGACATATATTGGCATTAATTTGTGAAAAAAAATATTGAGTGCACCCAAGGGTTCAGATAAACAGATTCACTTCACAGTATTTGTCAAACATGACAGCATCAAAACAAGTCATTTTTTACACATCCAGTCTCAATAACAGGTTCATTAATTTCATGAAAATAAATTTGGTGTAAACAAAATAATTTTTCCTTTTTCTTTCTGTTACTATATCCATATACTTTGTTCTTCAATTGTATTCTCTTGCTAAGCTATTAAAATGTTAACACAAGCCAAGAACACTGACTCTTTATGATTCCACCCAAGAATTTACCTGAATAAAGCGTTTGTTGCCTACAGAATGTGAGACGATCTTGCATGCAGATTTATTTAACAGGGACAGAGCACATTAATAAACATTACAGCAAATGTGCTAGAGTTAGACTACAGGCTATTTTTCATCAGTAGTTCCTGGACAGAATGACGAAAATGATTATAATGATTGTATACACATACAAAATAATAATAATAAACTGAGCAAAAGCACAAACATAAAAATGATGCACAGTATATTACATCTAACACAAAACAGTATGATATTGTTGCAAAAAAACAAAATATAGCTTCTAAGGGACCAAAAGATAGGAGTTTAGCCATTATTTGCTGGTTATTCCTATGCAACCCTCACAACTATAGAATTTTAACAGTGTTTAGAACATTTTTGAGTAAAAATAAATTCATAAAAAAAAAAAAATACACTTTCGTCTTGTGTACACGCTTTTATTTTGAAAAGCTAACTCGTCATCGCCACTACCGGAAGTGAATGTTCGTTTGCACATTTATGCTCTTTCTGTTGCTACTCTCAGTGAATAGCCGTCAGTGGTTAGCACATCATTCATCGTGACTTTTAGATACCGGGAGCAGATATGGTACGTATTTCAGTGCTATATTTTATATTATGTTGTGTAACGTTACTATTGTCGTTTGTGTTGTTAGAAAACCGTGTTTTATCGTCTGCATTGGCACGTTCAAAATGAACGCGGGCAGCTAGCAGCAGTGTAGCAAGACAACGTCGAATATTCAGGAAATTAACGATTAGTGAAGTCTTCTTGAATGTTTTTTTTAAATTCTCTTATTACAAAAGTTAAGCTGTGACCTTAAGCAAACTCATTTTTAAAGTTCACCCGTTGTAAAATCTGTGTTTGTTAGAAGCATCTAGACTGTTTTGTTTTGGGGGAGGGTTGGAGTCCAACAGCTGGTGTTTTCAGGGTCTTATCCCAGAGATTTCGTGTGAACATTTAAACGAGTTATATTTAATTTTACTTATTTCATATGCCAAACGAGAATATCAGATTAAGATATCATCCATTTAATATAAATATGATGTATTCATTTCTCTCAGATGTCAAATAGCACTAGAAAATTACTAGCAGTAGGGGGCTCCACATACTTGGAGTATTTCTAATCACCATTTCTAATTCAGTTTTTATGTATTTTTGATCTTAAAATGTGTAAACGCATGTATAATTTATTTACTCTTGTTTTTTTCTCTTTCTGGTGTTCAGTCTCACACCATTCTACTGGTGCAGCCCACCAAGAGACCAGAAGGAAGAACATATGCAGACTATGAGTCTGTCAACGAGTGCATGGAAGGTAGGATGTTTATTTAGTTCTTAATAGACTAGAAATTAATATCATGAATTATTCTAATACATTTTATTCATATTTATTCCCCCTCCCCCAACAAAAAAGGAGTCTGTAAGATGTATGAAGAGCATCTGAAGAGGATGAATCCCAACAGTCCCTCCATCACATATGACATAAGCCAGCTATTTGACTTTGTTGATGATCTTGCTGACCTCAGCTGTCTTGTGTAAGTAATTAAACTTTTTATATTACAGTGCATAAACAACACACAAGATCATATCAATCATGTCCATTTCTCTAACTCTGGCCATTTTAAACAGGTATAGGGCAGACACACAAACCTACCAGCCCTACAACAAAGACTGGATCAAAGAAAAGATCTACGTGCTGCTGAGGCGTCAAGCCCAGCAGGCAGGAAAATAAGGAGTGTAAAGAGCTGAATTATTTCTAAAGCTAGTCCCCAACTGTATCAGAACTACGCTACATCACAAGAAAAATCATAGATGAACCAAGTGGTGAAGTGATGCCGCTTAGTTCAGATTTTGTTGAATGCATGTCTATTCAGTCAGTATGTCAAAGAATAGATTGAAAATATTTTGCATTTTAAATCGCATTTTTGTAACTGGAGTTAGGGACTTGGGATATTTATCAGACTAGAGGGTAAAATTGGGGGGAAAAGTGTTCAAGATCTTTTTCTTTTTTTCCAATCCCTCTCAAATGATGTTTTCTTGTTTTTTTTATTTTTTATTGTGGTTTAATTGTTTTTCCATTCAGTGAAGTATAAAACTTACACATTTCAGATTATGGAGATGGTTCTGAGTCATATTATATCCCAGATTTTGTCCTCAGTATTGTTACAGGTTTTGTTGGCCTTCTCTGTTTTGTGTATGTATCCAGTAGTCACCACTGGAAAATAATAAAACATTTCTCACAAAATCAAGTTTTGCTTTTTTCAGCAAGGACACATTAAATTGATCAAAAGTGACGGTAAAGATAGAAATATTTTGTAACTTTATAACTATTTCAAACAAATGCTATTCTTTTGAAATTTCCATTGATCAAAGAAGCCTGAAAAATACTGATCACAGTTGTTTGCAACATTAAGTGTTTCTTGAACACCAAATCAATGCATTAGAATCATTTCTGAAGGATCATGTGACAAAAGACGAGTAATGGCTGCTAAAAATTCAGCTTTTATTTTAAATTGTCATAATATAACCACAAAAGTACTGTTTTACTGCGTTTTGAACAAATAAATGCATCACTGTTGAGCAAAATAGACATATTTCAAAAACATTTTACTGTACAGTATAATGTGTAACACATGCCAGAAATTTACAACTTGCCTTTGAACTAAATTCAAAAGCCTTTTTTTGGCTTTGTAAGTATTGTACATTTACAGATTTTGTCAGAATGAAGTTAGGGTTAGCTCTCGATAATTTTGAAGTGTTAATGACTATAGCCATCTTTATATGCTCCAGTTTGCAGGATTTTACTTTCTGTTAAATTATTTAGGAGACCTGATTGTGTTTGAAAGCTTAAATTGATTCTTCACAATTTTGTACCCTGACCAAGGTTAAAAACAAGATTTTACCAAAAAAATCACCTCCAGATCACAGCTCCTTTGTTAAGGGATGCAGGAAAAAGTTTCAGTCTAACAGAAAGGAGCTATTTTCAGGAACAAATGTGAATAGCACTGTACAGCACAGCATGACCGTCCTGTTCTTCAACTCTCAGCATCACACTGTGCTATACTGTGGCATGAATGTCCTGTTTTGCATCTACAGGGGTAACTGTTCAAATAAGAACTTGCTTCTATGGGATACGCAAGTCAACCCCCCCCCCACACACACACACTGTACCTGTTGTACAAGAACTTTTCTGAGTTCTTTCATGGCTGTAAAGCAACATTTTCTATCAATGTGGAAAAACAAGTTTTTGCCTTCATTTTAATTTCTCAAGAATCTAAACAACCTTTGTCCTGTAAAGAAGCATTAAACTTCATTAGCAGTAATTGTGTAATGACTGCACCACTAGTTGCCAATACCTTTTGGAGTGACATTAGTGATCATGTTCTTTTCTGTTGGTTACACGATCCACTGTGTACTTGCATTGTTCATGGAAAGTATTTAGTACTGTGTACTTGCATTGTACTTGGAAACAGCCGAGTACAGACCTCAAAGTAATAGGAACACAATAACGTTAGTTACAAGTGTAAGATAAAGCTGCAACAATTTCTGTCTTGTAACAGATTTGCAACCTGGACAGTCTGGCTTGATCTGTGTGACAGTTGTGATAGGCCAACTCTTGCATTGGGAAAATGTAAATCAACTGTAGTGTAATCATATCACGATTGTACCATAGTATTGATTAATACATATCAAAGTCTCATTCAGTTTATTCTTTCAAACATTCAGATTTAATTCAGAGATAATTCAGATTTTAGAGAAACTGACAGTAATGGTTTCTGAGTGAATGATGAGTTGTTTACTTTCGAAAACATCCAACCCGATTTCATGAGAAAATGTAACTATTTTATGAGGTGGCAATTTCGTATGAATTAGTATGATGTGATTAACATACGTTTTTTCAAAGAAAAAAAGGTAAACATGAAGGTCCACCCCTAAAACGAATCATCAGTTCTTGTTTGGATGTACAGGTGCTGGTCATATAATTAGAATATTGTGAAAAAGTTCATTTTTTTTATTGTAAATTATTTTTAAAAAATGAAACTTTCATTTTTACTAGATTACCTATATGCAAAGTAAAACATTTCAAAAAAAAATTTTATTTTTTATTTTTTTTTTATTTGTTGATTAGAGCATACAGCTAATGAAAGTTCAAAATCCAGTATCTCAGAATATTAGAATATTTACATTTGAGTTTCATTAAATGAGCATCCCTACAGTATAAATTCCGGGTATCTCTTGTTCTTTGAAACCACACTAATGGGGAAGACTGCTGACATGGCAATGGTCCAGGAGACAATCATTGACACCCTCCACAAAGAGAGTAAGTCACAGATGGTCATTACTGAATGTGGTGGCTGTTTACAGAGTGATGTATCAAAGCATATTAAATGCAAAGTTGACTAGAAGGAAGAAATTGAGTAGGCAAAGGTGTACAAGCAACAGGGATGACCACAAGCTTGAGAATACTGTCAAGTAAAGCCGATTCAAACACTTGGGAGAGCTTCACAATGAGTCAAATGAAGCCGGAGTCAGCGCATCAAGAGTCACCACACTCAGACATCTTCAGGAAAAGGACTACCAAGCCACTTCTGAAACAGAAACAACGTCAGAAGCATCTTACCTGGGCTAAGGAGAAAAAGAACTGGGCTGCGTTTCCCAAAAGCATCGTAAGCTTAAGTTGATCGTAGCTCCATTGAAACCAATGGAGCTACGATCAACTTAGGCTTACAATGTTTTTGGGAAACGCTACCCTGGACAGTGAACAGTGGTCGAAAGTCCTCTTTTCAGATAAAAGTAAATTTTGCATTTCATGTTGAAATCATGGTCCCAGAGTCTGAAGGAAGACTGGAGAGGCACAGAATCCAAGCTGCTTGAAGTCTAACATGCCTGACCCCTGAATCTATGGGATATTTTCAAGAGAAAGATGAGAAACAGTCAATCCAACAATATATAGATGATCTGAAGGCTCAATAGTGCCTCAGCAGTGCCACAGGCTGATCACTTCCATGCCACACTTCACTGATGCTGTAATTTGTGCTGGAGCAAGTAATTTGCTGTAATATGTGCTGCCGACCAAGTATTGAGTGCACAAATGAACATACTTTAAAGAACTTGAACTTTTCTGTTTTGAAAATCAATTTTTTGATTGATCTTAGGAAATATTCTAATATTTTGAGATACTGGATTTTGGACTTTCATGAGCTGTACACTCTAATCATCAAAATTTAAAAAAATATATATATATATTTTTAAATGTTTTACTTTGCATGCAGGGAATCTAGAATATATGAAAGTTTCATTTTAAAAAATAATTTACAATAAAAAAATGAACTTTTTCACAATATTCTAACTATATGACCAGCACCTGTAAACTTGTGAATTGTGAGAAAGGGGTGGGGTTTAAGGGACTAAATTATTGGAGAAGTCCAGCATATGTCACCAGAGAGAAGTCTGTCGTCTCACCAGCAGATCGAGTTATGACATTTTTTATTAAAAAATCATAATTATATTGATCACAATAAGAACATTAAGATACATTTAGAAAACATGGTGAATTTTAATTTCATGCTGACTGTAACCTTTTCAGGTCATTTTTCAAATGCTAATACCAAGTTAACCACCTAGCAACCACCCACAACACCCTAGCAATCAGACCTATTATCAACAACATAGCAATGCCCTGGCAGCTTGCAACACCATAGCATTCTGTCAGTCAGTTTTGCATGGGCAAGCGACTCTAAAAATGTAGTTTGCAATTCCTTTTACAGTTATATAACCTATGAGCTGGTGGTGTATTTTTTACAGTCTATGGGTGCAACATGGTTATGGCTGAAGACCACATAGGAACTTATTTGACTTGATTAACATGTTCCAAGCATAGCTTTTCCAACAGAGGCTGCTGCTGTTATTTGTAATGGCTGTTAATGAAACTACAATGTATTTGGTCTCAAAGACAAAATAACAGCACAACTGTAAGCATCTGCATTTAATTGTACTGTAGGATGACAAAGCATATGAAGTTTATTATCTTTACGCGCGCTCCAGCAGTCACTCGTTCACGGAGCCGCGCATGTTCGCTCTTACTTTCACCCTCATTCACATTCCTCCCCATGTCCCTTCTCTTTCACCAGCAGTGAGTGTTTATTAGTGTTACGAAACCGTGTGTCTGCGCTGGACATTTTGGCGCACTGTGTCTTTAAACTGTGGCGGCGGCCCTGCGCCTGCAGCACAGGAAACCCCGTAGCGACTTTCTGAGGGGACCCAAGATGGCCGAATCTTCACAGTGGGGCTAATAATTACTTTTCGTCAAGTCGCTGCTATTTCATGGTGCTCGACGGTCGCGCTGGCCATTCGCCATCCCGGAAAGCGTAACGAGCGAGTGTATTCGATTAGTTGCATTGGGGAATGTTTATCTCTGTGTGAAGAGACTGGCTGGTCCATCCGCGGCCCTTAGCCAGAATATGGCGGAATACTTGGAGAAAATATAGCTTAGCTTATTATGAACGCGCCGCTTTATACACGACTCTTCCCGCGTTTTCACCGACCGCGCGCGAGTATAATGATCAAATAGAGTTATCGGTACGTCTCTGGAGTTCATTCGCGCATGTTTCCAACGTTTATGTGTTAAAATGACTCGCGCGAGGAGATAGCCTGCTAGCTGAGGCGCTAGCTACGCTAACCCCGTTTGACTGAATTAGTCGCAGCGTTAGCTTAGCCTAGCTAGCTTAAAGTAAGGGGGCACGGAGAAAAATAAACACATTCTGGATTCGTGCTCTGGTTGCATGTTTTTAAAGTAATCTCTCACCGTTTCACCTCCTTCTAGAAACGGAAGTGCTTTTTTCGTTGTTCCGTTTATAAAGAGTTCAAAATATTGAGTATGTTGTGGAGAGTCTCGGCTGCACACAGCAGCTAGCTGACCATCGCTAGACTGGTCAGAATAATCTTTCTGGACAGCATAAGTTTACTGTTATAGACCCTACAACAACATACTGCATCAGCCTCGAGACCGCTTGCCAGTGAATGCCATACATTTCAGCTTGAAGTTGACCGCAGATTCTGTTGCCTCTTGCAAGGCAAGGACGTTGAGATTTATTGAATCAAAGGCAAAAGCCTATTTGAGAGTTACTTGCAAGGATGACTGACACTCGTAGACGAGTAAAAGTGTACACTCTGAATGAGGACCGCCAGTGGGATGATCGGGGGACGGGACATGTGTCATCCGCATACGTGGAGAGACTGAAAGGCATGTCTCTCTTGGTGCGCGCCGAAAGTGATGGTAGGTTTCAAAATACTACAAAAAAAAAAAAAAAAAGATATACATGGTCACTTTTCATTGACATTGCAATTAAGATGTGCCCGTTCTTTAAAACAGGATCACTGCTGCTGGAGTCAAAAATAAACCCTAACACCGCCTATCAGAAACAGCAGGTGCGTTTAAAATGACATGATCTTATTGACAACTCATCAGTGTTTTTGTGTACATAATTCATAATTATGTGCTTTACATGTATTAGGTAAAACTAGTCAAGTATACTTCTGTCTTATAAAAATGCAAGGCAGCACAGTTGAATGGGATAAAAATTAACTAATAAATATCACAAATGATACTTCCCCAGTTGAAGATTCACAATACAATAACCCTGTTAAACCTGACATTAAATAAAAGTCAGAAACAAACATTACTATTAGACAAAATAATTTAAAAAAAAAGTTTGCATATGTGTTTTGTTTTGTATATCATATTTGATACATCAGCTTTTTATGGGTCATATAAAATATGGAGCTCACACCCAAGAAGGAAAAAAATCAATTTTATTCAGAGGTTCAAAGTGAGCAATTTGTCATTTTTATGATGTTATGTATTTGATGATGTTATTTATATGCCCAGATAGTAGATGAGAATGTGATGGCTTGTAAAGCAATGAGATTTGTTATGGCAAACTACTAACATAAATGCAATAATAGTTGTTAGTAAGATGAAATTAAATGCTTTGTTTTATGATCAAAGCTCAGTTTTTAATTGTAGGAGGGGAAAGCATATAATGCAGTGCAGTACAGTAAAGTTTTGACTGATGTACAAACAAACTTCAAAAGCATGTTGTATATTTAATACATAGATTTTAACATGATTTTTCTGAAGAATTATGTATAGATAAAGTATACCTACTTTAGTAAATGTTCATCTTAAAATATTACTAACACTATAAAAGCTGCTCTTGTTTACTTTATAAAAATCATTAAACATTTCACAGCAAAAAGACATGTACTATGGGCATTTAAGTTACTTTAAGTTGCCTTTTACTTGCTAAAAAGTATGAGCCATCAATCAGAAGGACGCAAGCATGTAGAAGCATGTAGAAGATTGTGTACAACAGGTTTTTTTTACAAAATTTTGGTAATTTAGAGGCCTTAGAAATTTATGTATCAAATATGATACAGTAGGTGTTGTAGGGTTATGATAATTGCTTTGTATTACAAGTATTCTGAAATGTTGTTTAAATATGTTTAATAAGATAATTCCTCATACACATTCTAATTTGCATAGACTTCCAGAATAGAAATCTGAACACTGGATATAGCCTGGTTAATTTTTTTTTTTTTTTTTTTTGTGTGACATAAAAGTTACTTTTTATCACTCTATACATAAAAATATTGTCAACAGACATTTTTTTTGTTTGTTTTTTTTGTTTTTATGAATAAAATATATAAATCAGGCAAATTATATATAAAGCCCTCTGTAAAAACCTTCAGAATATAGAACTGTAAAGTTTGGTGTATATAAGTGATTACTGAAGTGGAGATTTCTGGCTCAGCGCATAAACTCATTTTGAGAAAATATCCTGTATTGTAATTGAAAACTACACACACAAATCGATAAAGTGTAACAAAATAAATACTTAAAAATATACTTTAGATGTTTTCTATCTAATAGTCTGAAAGAAGACATGTTATGGAAGCAAAATAGCCCAAAATTGACCAGTGCATTAAAAAAAATGGTTTATCCTGTAGTGTCTTGCCTTAAACTATAGATCCCTGTATGTTAGTACTTGTAGAATAACTTTCTTTGGGCATTTGTTGATTGTATTTGTGTTTTTCTTTGAAGGACACATTAATAGTCTGGTCTGAAGCTGAAAACTATGACCTGGCCCTCAGCTTTCAGGAAAAGGCTGGTTGTGATGAGATCTGGGAGAAAATATGTCAGGTGATTATGCTTATCACATTGATCATGATTTACATTAATATTTTATCTAGTTTTCTCTAACTTCTGCATGTTGGTGTAGCACTTTATTCTGAAAGACTTTTTTTTTTTTTTTGCTGTGTGTGTTTACAGGTCCAGGGAAAGGACCCATCGGTAGACATCACCCAGGAGCTGATAGATGAGTCTGAAGAGGAGCGCTTTGATGACATGTCTTCTCCTGGCCTTGAACTTCCACCATGTGAGCTCTCCCGGCTAGAGGAGGTGGCCGAGCTGGTGGCCTCATCCTTACCGTCTCCGTTGCGGCGGGAAAAACTGGCCCTGGCTCTAGAGAATGAGGGCTACATCCGCAAGCTGTTGGAGCTCTTTCGTGTGTGCGAGGACTTGGAGAACCGAGAAGGCTTGCATCACCTCTATGACATCATCAAAGGCATTTTCCTCCTCAACCGCACGGCGCTCTTTGAAGTTATGTTCTCCGAAGAATGCATCATGGATGTGATCGGGTGTCTGGAGTTCGATCCGTCGCTACCCCAACCGCGGAGGCATCGAGAGTTCCTGACTACAACGGCACGGTTTAAAGAGGTCATTCCCATTTCAGACCCAGAGCTGCGGCAGAAGATTCACCAGACGTATAGGGTGCAGTATATTCAGGACATGGTGCTGCCCACCCCCTCTGTCTTTGAAGAAAACATGCTGTCCACGCTGCACTCCTTCATCTTCTTCAACAAAGTGGAGATTGTTGGCATGCTGCAGGTGGGTTTTCCTACTCAGCTGTATGTATGTGATCAGTAGTGAACTTTGTACTATTAGTGGTTGAGTTAACTGTACTGAGTAGGGCTGGGTATTGACACAATTTTCACGATTTGATTTCTATTCACAAGCTGTCGATTCTGATTCAATTTGATTCAATATCAATTATTTTGGATATATATCAGATACAGTACATGACAAGTTTTCTCGAAGAAAAAAAAAACTAATTCTGTAAACTATACAACATATAACATATAATATTGAAGGTTAAAATGAACGTATTACGTACAAACACTTACACTGAATGATATTTTTTTTATAATAAATAGTTATAAAACTAACTTTAGAATTATGTAATCATATTTATACTCCAATTCGTTTTTTGAAATATAAACAAATCGTGGCTGTCATAACTGATGCATTAAATATTGAAGAACATTAAAAATTATAATGAATCTGTAATATGGTGCTTCTATCAGAATGCTACTAGTTTATTTTTCTAGCTGATTAATAAGTTTATGGTCCCTGAATATGGTTTTTCTGAGGTAAATGTGACATTGTTTATAAGCTGTTTTATTGAAGTCTTTCCACGGTTGAAACACTTATTGAACGATTACACGTGATATGATATGGATTTCGGTAAGTTGCACTGTATCTTTTAACATACCTTCAGATGTTAATTTATGTTTATTTTGCACTGTAGCTGGCATTAAAGTGGAGGAGATGATTGGTTCACGTGTGTCGTGCTACTGCTTCTCTTGAACTGAAACTTAGTTTCAAATCAAAAGTAACAAAGTACAAAGATTATTGAGATTATTGGAGGTGTGCTACAATGTTTTTTTTCATTCATCACCTGAAAACAGGATAGACTAATCGATTCTTGGGATTTAAGAAACGATATCGTTTCGTAAAAATGAGAACCTATTAAAATCGAGAAATCGTTTTTTTTTTTTTTTTATAACTTAGCCCTAGTACTGAGTGTAACAAACTGTAGATTAAACTGTTCTTCTAGCATCATATCGCACAAGTAACGTACATTGTCAGGCTCGGTATGTGTCATTGTGGCTTCTCACTACAATTTTCAGAGCAGCAACTTCCGTCTCAAATACATTGCATCCTCAGCAGAAAACCTTGCTTGCAGGGACTGCAGTGAATAAGTTGACATGCTTTTGCTGCTGCTACTAATATTTCCTTGTTTACATTGCCTGAGAACATCACATTGCTCTTGATGAGATGCCCGTGGTGGGTTGTAATGTGGTTCTTTGCTAAAGGTCATCATAAATACAGTATGTTTTCCACTTAAAGAGGTCTACCGATGTTGATAACAGATTCAAGGATAACTGCGCTAACTATTTTTTCAGATGCATGTAGTAATGATATTTAGTAGAAAATTGATTGTGGTCATTGTTATTAATTTATTGAGGGTTTTTTTTTTTTTTTGAATGATGCTACCACTTTACCTGGGACGAGTTACAACATCTTAAATGTATATTTAATTTCAGTTAGATTTTACTGCAGTAGTAGCTAAACTGATTTAAAATATACTTTATGAAAATGGTTTGATATACATGCTTCTCACCTAAGCCTTACAGTGGAATTGTTTGATACTGGAATCGGAGTAAGGGGAGGGGGCTTGTTTCCATGGGAACGGCACCATCATGTTCTTTAGAGCCATATCATGTGATGTCACAAACGCTTGGCAGGCGTGCTGGATGATAATTTTCTCCAACCTCCAGCCAGCTTCAGTACAGTATGGTTGTTTCGTCTATCGTTGCAGATAAGGGTGCATATTATATGGCACACTATTGTTTTAATATTACCATATCCCATTACTAATACTACCTGAAGGTAATCTAGCAGATGTTGAATAAACTGGCCATAGATGCTAAAAGCCATTTCTTATGATTGTCTCTAAGCAATTAGATGTACTTTCCCATGACACTGTGGTCACATTGTTTTCGTTCACTTGCCTTGTTCCTCTTTTTTGAGGTGTAATCTTTTATCTCCATGACAAGGTAATACAGTAAAATACAGTATCAGTCACATGTCTAACCTTATTGTGAACGTGCATTGATCAAATATATCACAAGTCACCCTCATTCAGCTAGAGGTCAAGTAAGGTTACAAAACAGATTTGAGCCTTTTTGTGATTTGCAGCTTTATATTGAGCTCAGATGTCATTAGGATAATATTAGTATTTAGACAGTTGTAAATTGACATTGATCAAGAACTAGGTTTAATGTGGCAAATCTGGTTAAACAAAAGTGTCTTTGGTTGTAATTCACACAATATGAAGGGATTAAGTATCAGGAAATGGATTTTAATGTTGTTGTAATTTTGAATTCTATATTTTATTTATTTATATTGTAACTGAATACATGCTTTAAAATATTTCAAGAAAAATTGCATCCAAATATTTACTCATTTTAGTAGGAGTGGTAATCTCACAATCCGATTAACAACAATAACTTGCCAAAATAAATGTAATTAATTTAAATAAAATAACTTTTGTTGTTATTTTGGTCTATTTAACATTGTAGAGCTGCATGATGTGGGATACAAGTCATAAGTTTAAAAATTGTGATTGCAAGTTAAAATGTGATTTTTAAAACGAACAAACAAAAAAATCATGAACAACAGGTTTGTTGTGCTTGTTTGTGGGGCTGCAGAATTTGGCCAAAAAAGTTTTTATTTACCAATATAACTACTACTAATTATTATATTATTACTAAATAAATATATTAAAATAAAAAATATTACTATTGTAATAACACTATTTCACTGCAGGGGGGCTATAACTATAAATCATTAGAAAGGTCTAGGTTTTATAAAAAAATATTAAGTTAATAACAAAATATTTCTCTATCTCTTTCAAATTGTTACTTCTCTATCTCTACACTTGAGAAAAACGTATTTGTGTATGTTTACTTCAAGTTTCTTAATTATTTTTCCTATTTTTACCCAAAGTGGGGCGTGGACAGCACGTCTCCAGTTCCTTCCACTGTAGGAAAATGAAGCCAAAATATCCCAGAAATGGTCATTGCCAATTACGTCATTCAGAGCTTGAGTCTACGCAGTAGAGAAACTGAGGTGGAGCAGCGGTATCAAGGTCCTGCCCATGCTCCCGCAGACTCAATTGCAGGCACAGCTGTCAATCGTGATGTTACACCCCAATTTTACAGCATCAAATAATTAACTAAAACCAAGCTTACTGGAAAAACTAACAATTCAACATATGTCGGCGTGATAACTACCTAAAATGACGGAAACCATCTTTAGGGAAAAAAATATATGAAGTGTAATTGGATTTTATATTTGGCGCACATCCCATTCGATTACTTGGAGGGTGGGGTTTGTGACCTATACTGCAGCCAGCCAGCAGGGGCAATCAAAATGCTTTGGCTTCACTTTTCAGGACTTGTTTGTGGCAAAATTGTTACTCGAATAATGTAATGTCTGTTTCATTCATACTTGTAGCCGAAGGACATTTGCTTAGAAAGTCCACAAATGAGACTCCTACAAGTAATAAAACTTGTGTTCCAGAAAATCACTTATATGGACAAAGACATCTGGTGATACCAGTGAAATTTCACAATTCTCAATTGATTACAATTTCTTTACCACAGAAAAACTACTAGCCTAACTAATATAAAGTTCAAACATTATTGAAAACATGTGAGTCTTCAGTAATAGAATAAGAACAAATAAACAAACTTTACTTGAATAGCCTACTCACCAAGATGGGCATTTTGACATATATTTGTTGTATTTTTCCGTTCAAGTGCAAGAAGATGCGAAAGAGTAATCAATTCAGCACCCGTGAGCTGGCCCTCATGTGTGGGCACTGAACAGAACCCTCTGTTTCTTCCTGTGCCTGAAAGTTTGCTAACTATTTATATTTTCAAAACATACAAGTAAATAGAAGATGATAAACGGCAAGGCTCGACAGTGCGAGTGTCTTACATTTGCGACTAAAAAAAATAGATGTGTGAACTCGATTATGGAAAAACAGTGATAAAGCCTAATATTATTGTTAAACTTTAAAAGGAGATTATTTAAAGAAATAACACTGAGAAGCTCATGACGGAATGAGCTAAGGAGACGTTCTGAATGAAATGCACATTCACTCTCTGACAGCAGATAGTGCTGTGTAACAGCAGAAATGTGAATAATGAAATAGAGCGAATGCATGTTGTACCAAAGTCTGTACACTTGAGATTTTTTATGTCTAATTTTATTGGTGCTTACTTGGTTAAATTATGTTTCTGTTGACTTGTTTATGAGGAAAATTGAGTTGGCATTACTAAACGTTGGAGTTTGCTCCCTCGTTTCCACCTCGCTTTTACATCACTGAATACCTGAATAAATTAGAAACGAATATAAACTCTCATATTAAACAGAACATTTATTAACAAAACGATTAAGACAGCTTGGAGGGGCGGCATATGCCATGTTGATCTGTGCTGCGACTCTGTGGCTCACGCTGAATTGAGCAGACACATTCAGTTTTTAATTGTTGTGTCTGTTGTAATGTCTGGGGGGAACTATGGTGGTGTAAACATAATTTATTCTGAAGCAATATTTTCGTTAGTGTTTTATCAGCTTTTACATGCTTAAATCTGCACATTTTTGATATTTACCCCAGGGCGTTATTTACCTTCTATAAAGACCATTTTCTTTAACCTTATTAAATGTATGTGTCATCTTTCATGTCAAATTCTTACGTTTGATCAATAAGTTATAGTAAGACACTAAAGGGCTGTTACCAATCAAATTAAATAATTTGCATAGCAAAATTACAACTGTAATAAATAGGGCTGGGTACCGATCTCGATACTTTTTAGGTACCGATCGAACTGCCTCGATACTACCGAGTATCGAAAAGTGTCTTGTCATTCGGTACCAAATTTCGGTACCTCAGAATGGAGCCGAGGAGAGGGGCGGAGAAATGCTTTCGCTGTCTCGTTGAGGAGCAAGAAACGTTGCGCTACATTGTTATTTATATCTAAATATATTAAACTATACGCGCGAGAGAGACCCTATGTGCGAGAGGGCGAGTGAATCAACGGTTTCGTTTTCAGTTTATCTCCGAATGGACGGGTGAGAAACGGCTGTTTATGTGAGCAGCCGGTTCACTACAGATACTGTTAACAGAAAACAAGTGTCGCACTGCCTGCAGAAACAGCGGAACGCGCAATGTTTTATAGTCTAGTTATGGACAGGTACAACACACAGCAGCTTTACATCAGTGTTCGTCCCTCAAGTTTATGGAAACTCGCGACCGGTTCGTGACCGGTTCGTGACAGGCTCGTTCGCCTGCACGAGCATAGGCTCTGCCTCTGGCTCCAGAACGCGAACAATTCTGCTGAAAAAGAGGTATCAGCGTCCTCCTGATACTGCGGATAATTTGCGGGTCGGGCCAAGTAATAAAAAAATAACATTCAGATTAATTGCAGGTGGATGAGAGATGAATCATTAATCTGTTGATTTTAATAAAGACGCATAACTCTTATTTCACGGTAAGACGCAACGAACTTGCGTCACTCTTACTTCCGCTTTGATCTTGTTAATAATAATTAATTTTTTGAAGAAGAACAATTGCTGAGTGATTTAAAAAGAGCCTCACATACTTAATTTTTGCATTGAAAACTAAACTTTATTAAAACTATTTGCACTGATTTATTGTGTTGGGTAAATTTTGTTAATTTGTGTTTTTTTTTATTCCCCGCAGTGGCTCTGGAGATGAGTCTTTGAGTCTGAAAAAAAGTCAACAAAGTTAAAATATAAAACCATTTTTTTTGAGGTTATGTAATCTTGTTTAAACAGATTTTATAAAACTGGTATCGAAAAAGGTATCGTTTAGGTATCGGTATCGAAGTCAAGGTATCGGTATCGTCTCGGTATCGAAAATTTTTGAACGATACCCAGCCCTAGTAATAAATAATAATATGAGATTAATGTTTTAAATACATTTTTAAATATACAAATGTTGGAAAAATGCAATGATACTTTTAAACATGAAACTAAACCGCCTGTAGGTGGCGGCAAGTCACTTAATGAGTGAATCGAGTCATTCATTCAACCGATTCGTTCAAAACGCTGAATGTGCAATAGTTCTGCTGTGATCTTTGTTTGGAACTATTTTTGTTGGTGAAATAGAACAAAAACAGTTAATATTGTGTCTAAAATGTAAGCAAGTTAATATTAACTACTTGTTTATTGAACTATAAAATCAATGTAATATTTGCAAACATGATAATATTCAGCAAAATATCTCCCTTGGTCATATTAACTATATCATGTTATAAATAAAAAGCTAAACATTTAGAATTTTTACCTCCGTATGTTTCTTCTGTGAACTTCTTTGTGTGCTGTTACTCAGTTGTTTTAATTTCTCTTAAAGTTTCTCACAAAGAGACCGGCAGTGTGAGCCTCAACAGCGTGACCTTGTTACCAGAAATACACTATCCATTATCAATCGTTGTTTACCAAATGTAATAAAATCAGCATTTCAATGCCTCATTTTTTTTTTTTGTCACTGAAGTTTTAATCAGGCTACTTGTCCAGTTGGGCAAGTAAAATTCTCTTTAACTCGCCCCTTCAAAAAATCCAGTTGTAAACGTAAAGCCCTGCAGATGATTTGTCCTGCAAGTCAAAAGAAAAATCTCACACGTGAGAATTTGAAAGCAGTTGTCAGTTGAGTTTTGTGTATTGAATACATAGGCCTACAGTATTCCATACTGCATTCTAAAAAATGTTTTGAATCGTTGAAGAGAGAATTGCAATGCATTGGATAATCGTTTTTTTTTGTTTTTTTCTCCGCTCTTTATTTCTTACGCATTTTTTTTTCTTTTCAGGATGACGAGAAATTTTTGACTGAACTCTTTGCACAGCTAACTGATGAAGCCACAGATGACGACAAGCGGCATGAACTGGTATGATAGCAGCATTACTAATGGATTACTAATGGATGCCTCCTCCTCAACATAATGGATACATACAAAACTCATATTGTGTGTCACATCCAGGTAAATTTCCTGAAGGAGTTTTGTGCATTTTCACAAACGTTACAACCACAGAACAGGGATGCATTCTTCAAAACGCTTTCCAACATGGGAATCCTGCCAGCGCTGGAAGTTATTCTTGTAAGATATCCTTGCTATTTCAAAGAATATATTTATTGTCAGGTGTCAGTTTGGTGTTTTTTTTTTTTTTCCTTTTTAAAATCGTAACATCTTTACTAACAAGCAAATGACCTTTTTATATTGTATCAAGACCTTGTGCACCTGAAATGGTCTCTTGACTAGCTTGAACTTTCCTATCAATAAAAACTGTAACCTTATCTTGCTCTTGCTTCTCTGCTGTATTTACCAATGTGTATGTGCTTTGTTAAAGGGCATGGATGATGTTCAGGTGCGTGGAGCAGCCACTGATATCTTCTCCTACCTGGTGGAGTACAACCCCTCCATGGTGCGAGAGTTTGTTATGCAGGAGTCTCAACAGAATGATGATGTAAGTCAGACATGCCCGCTGACCCGTGTGATCATTCTATCTACCTGTCGTCCTCACTACTTGTCTCTATTTTACAGGACATTCTGTTGATAAATCTGATCATTGAGCATATGATCTGTGACACGGATCCAGAGTTGGGTGGAGCTGTACAGTTAATGGGGTTGCTCAGGACGCTAGTGGACCCAGAGAACATGCTGGCAACTGCTAATGTGAGACCTTAATACAAATGTAGTGCAATGTATCAAATTCGTCAAAATTTAGAAGAACATGCTACTTTAATTTCACTAACTGTCTGGTTCCCTGCAGAAAACAGAGAAGACTGAGTTCTTGAGTTTCTTCTATAAGCATTGCATGCATGTGCTCTCAGCTCCACTTCTTGCCAACACCACAGAAGAAAAACCCAGCAAAGGTAATAGGGAAGGTTTTATGTGCATATGCATGCATGCTTGTAGGATGCATGCAGACTGGATGTGTTGGCAGTTTTTTGAATCATTCCTCAATTGAAATATGCACACCTATTTAAAGACGTAACATCTGCATACTCCTCACTGTGTGTTTGTCTTGTCAGATGATTTCCAGACGTGTCAGCTGCTGGCTCTGATCGTAGAGCTGCTCACTTTCTGTGTGGAGCATCACACGTATCACATAAAGAACTACATCATCAACAAAGACATCCTCCGCAGAGTACTGGTGCTCACTGCTTCACAACACGCTTTCTTAGCTTTATGTGAGTATATGTATGCACACAAGTTTAACATTCATAATGTTACAAGAGTGGGTCAGTTGTTTTTGAATTGCTGTCAGAATGACAGTAAGGATTTTTGCTTGCTCGGTCATCCAGTAGCTCAAATTTCTTATTGTCATGTCGTCATTCTCACTTGCCTTGCCTCAACACCAACAGTATATTTTAAAATGTATTTTTTTCACACATATATATATGTGTGTGTGTGTGAAAAATATTAAATTATTAGGGGTGCAACGGTTCTCGGTAAAAAATCGAAAAATCGTACAGTTCTCCACTTACGGTTTGGTACGCACTTGCACCGCGGTCCATCTCGAATGACGACGCATCTATTGGTTAATATGGTTTGTTTAAAATAGCAACGTGGAAAACAGACAGACAGAGTTCAGATCATGTATGTTTCAGTCGATGGATGCGCAAAACGTTACAACAACGATAATCAGAAAGCATGGACAAAGCAGTCACTCTTTGTGTGCTGCGAGTGCCGCATGCTCTAATGTCCAGTCATTTACGCCGTCATCACCCGGGTGTTCATAGTGCGGGAGCGCAGGTGAGACCTGAACAGCACACGTTGCTATCTGTGTTTAAACTAACTCATTTAAGCCTTGCTGATTTAAACCTTCAAGAACTCGCATGCG
Organism: Chanodichthys erythropterus; assembly: GCF_024489055.1. Taxonomy (NCBI): domain Eukaryota; kingdom Metazoa; phylum Chordata; class Actinopteri; order Cypriniformes; family Xenocyprididae; genus Chanodichthys; species Chanodichthys erythropterus. Next base: position 11,123,911 of record NC_090224.1, on the reverse strand, counting down.
CTGTGAGAAGATTTGTGTGCGCTCATCCGAAGCGCGCACACGCTTATTTCAGTCAGCGCGCAAATACTGAGTTCTCGCGCTGAGAATTAAATTGCGCTTCAGTTCATACAAAAATTATGTCAGCATGCCCGTCTTGGTGAGTATCCTAGCAAACATAGTCGGTTATGTCTTAAGTGAACCTGCATTAGTCGAGAAAGACGGCGCATGTGTAACAGTATATGTACTGGATCGTGCATGTCTTGTAAGGGGAAAAAAACTATTCCTGCTGCCTGTTTTTAATGTTAAATCAAACGACAAATAACAAAGAAATCACTCACTGCTCTTGACTGAATAGTTTTTGTAACCTCAATAATGATTCATCTTTATTTATTTTATACAGTAAAGATAATATGCAGTGATATTTTATTTGATTACTTTTCATTTTCTGTACCTGAAAACTTCTGTTAGATACCTGAAAAACTTGAAAAGCACTGTTTATTTTATTTGAATATTTGCTTTATTGTACTTATTTGTGAGGTTGCTTGTAGTTTGATTGTTTGTTCTTATTTTCTTTATTTTAATTTGACAGTAGTCCTATTTTCCCTAAACATAGCACATACCGAACCGTACCAAAACCGTGATACGAACCGAACCGTGAGCGAGTTGATCCGTTGCACCCCTAATATATATATATATATATATATATATATATATATATATATATATATATATATATATATATATATATATATATATATATATATATATATATATATATATATATTTGTTACATAACTACCCATCTAGGGGTGGGGAGCCAGTAACAAAATAAGAAAATAAAAATAAAGAAAAAAAAAAATCTTGGAGAACCAGGGCAATCCAACCTCCCGTCCCAGAATCAACATAAACACCAGTTCAAATTTAGTTTTTTTTTTTAATTGAAAGAATCTCAGAATGTTAACAAAGGAATTGGGAACAAAACTTCAGGGGAGGGCTAGGCCAACATAACAAACAAAACCCAAACTAACTAACCCAATAATTTTCTAACTTACCTGGACAAAGATAATGCACAAATAAAATACATAAATCTTCCCTCTCTCCCTCCCTGGCCATAACCAAGAGAAAAAGATAGAAGTACAAACAAAAATGGCACCCTCCCCCTACATTCCCTTAAAGAAAAAAGGGAATGAATTATTAAAATAATAAATATTTTCAGTTTTAGTTTTCAGTTAGTAATTTTACTTTAGCTTAAATATATTTCAATTAATTGCCAAGGCAACATTTCTAATTTTCGTTTTCCATCTAATATTTCAGTTAAGAACAATGTTTTTTTTTTAATAGTTTAACCCTTTCACACATAAGTTTAAAATATTCTGTCTGACACCCCAGCGTGAGTTTTTTAAGGCGACCGTTATTTAGAACGTATCGCTTTATGGTTTCCATGGTGATGCGTCATTGCTTGTTACGTGACACACTGCAGCACTGTATGAATGATGATCTGCTTTTATTTAATTTTTCCTTTTTTATTCAAAATATTCACATTTGTTAACTATAGCATGAAATATCTAATATTCCGATTGCCAAATATGTGCAAGTGGATGTGTTTTGCTGCTTAAACACCTTTATAGCGATCGCGTTAGTTGAGCCATATGCGTGATGGGCGCCGCCATGTTAGTTTGCGCCGCACAGAGAATCGGATCCGTTGGATTTACAACCCATGAATTCATCCACTTCTCCCGAAATACATGAAAGTGAGTCGGTGAACTGGGGAAGAATAGAGTAAGCTTTAAAGTTACTTTCACAATGTGTATCTGATATGAATAAAACGTATCGTCTAATTATAATGGAAAGGGTTGTTATTTCCGCTTCTATAGACATCATTGTGTATTTTACAAACTCTAAATATATTGTTTTGTTAGTACTCATGTCTATTTAAATGTATGAAACCTAAAATAAACATCATTTGGTTGAAAACACTGCATTTATGTAATATATGAAAAGCGCTGCGCGTGTCCGTCTCTGGTTTAGCGCCAGTTAAAGCACGCACGCACATTTGAATTTGGCAGTTGATCGCATGATGCACTGAACGTTCTAATCACACCGGTGTGATTGTACGCTCCTGGGGCCAGCCAAGACTGTTCACACCGGTGTGATCGTACGCGTTAAAGGGTTAAAGGGGACATAAACATGAGATTGGCAGAAACTGTGTGTTATCTTGAGTACCTATACAGTATTATTGCATCCTTCATATCTCTAAAGAGTCCTTAGTTTTATCAGATTTATAAAAGACAGATAGAGCTGTACCGCTTCTTTCCGAAAACAGTCAAGCTCCTGGAGGCGTGCCATATTCAAAGCCAAAGAGGTACAAGCAATACATCATTGCATTATCCCTGGATAACTTTTGATTCACTATAAGTTTGTGTTGTTTACGTTATATGCCAACAAAACAGAGACATTTTATGCAGTTTTACTTAACACCTGCTTTTCTGACTCATGACAGGAATCTTTTATAGCTGGGACCGCTCCATCTTTCAGTTTCAAACGATTTGCAAATCCGTCAAACTGGGCCTCATTTATAAAACATTTGTCGCTGAAATGCCGGGAGCAAACAAACACACTTGCACAACTCCCATAGCTTCCATAACCCAACGAAGCACGTTGATGGGCATGCTCTTGCTTTCGCTCTGGTTTATGTGTGTGAGCACTCTTCTGGGAGAAGTATCCATACAGGGAATTTCGCCCTTTATGACATCATACAGGGCCATAGTCGTAAAAAAAAACTTTCCAAAACTTATACGAACCCTGAAGGAGTGTATTTGGCACAGAAATACTGTCATATGTCCAACTTGTATTTTGAAACTTTGGCCATGTTTAGCATGAGTATCCAACTCTTTAACAGTGTAAATAAGTCAGAATTCATGAAATAGCATTGGACATCCCCTTTAAGTTAGTCAATGATTTTTAATAAAAATGTCATAACTCGATCTGCCGGTGAAACGAGTACATCACTGGTTCGATTAACTTAATGGGGTTTGATACTGAAAGCATGAACATTTTTTGAAAGGCTAAACTAAACTCTAAAAGATGAGCAGTACTAGACAAATGACATGGGACATAATTTGTCACGCCACTCGCCATGGGAAGATTCAAACCGCATAATCAATAACACCAATAACTATGTGATGCTGATCCATTTCTACAAATGAAAGGCTCTGTTGATAATGATTACTGTTACATTATTACAAAACATGCTGGGCCAGCAGCATTAACACGTACTAATTATACCACGCACTCAATGCTACCCCACTGAGAGACATCAGATATAACTTGGCTGTTAAATCCCTTTGTACCTTTCTCAATCATTTCTCTTGTTCAGGTGCTTTGCGTTTCATGAGGAAAATCATTGGCCTGAAGGACGAGTTTTATAACAGATACATTATGAGGAACTTCCTGTTTGAGCCAGTGGTCAAAGCTTTCCTCAACAATGGATCGAGATACAACCTCATCAACTCAGCCATTATAGAGATGTTTGAGTATGTCAGAGTGGTGAGTACATTTATCCAAACATCACATCTCTTGATGCTCCTGAACATATAGTTAGTCTGATATATTGTTTATTTTGTTTATGTTTTGTGTGTATGTAGGAGGATGTGAAGTCCCTGACAGCTCATATCATAGAGAACTACTGGAAAGCCCTGGAGGATGTAGACTATGTTCAGACGTTTAAGGGACTGAAGCTCCGATATGAACAGCAGAGAGAAAGGCAGGACAACCCTAAACTTGACAGGTCAGTGGTCATTTCAAACCATTGTCATATGGATCATCAGATTTAATGGCCTGAGACGACTGATGGAGAAAGATTATTTAATTTTTTTAAACTGTTTAAATCTGGTCTAAGGTGAATTTTTTTATTTATTTTATTTATTTATTTTATTGGAAATACTCAGATTGTGCATGTAATAGTTATGTATCTTTTTAGTGATTGTTATTTGTATGTCTGAATGCCTTAGTATGCGGTCGATTCTGAGAAATCACCGTTTTCGCCGGGATGCGCGGACACTGGAAGACGAGGAGGAGATGTGGTTTAACACAGATGAGGAAGACTTGGAGGATGGTGAAGCTGTGGTGCCGCCCTCAGATAAGATGAAGAGTGACGAGGACCTGATGGATCCCATCAGCAAGTTCATGGAGAGGAAGAAACGTACGTTACTGCTACATGCAGATGGCATGATGTTGATGACCCACTACTACGATTCCCTATCTGATTGCAAGATGCTTTAATATAACTTGCATTGCTTGGTGCGTTTTAGTTGATTACTTGTTTTATTTTTTCCTCTTTTTTTTTTTTTTTCCCCAAGTGAAAGATTCAGAAGAGAAGGAGGTTTTGACAGGGAAGGCGAGCCTCTCAGGACGGCAGAGCCCCAGTTTTAAACTCTCCTTTTCCAGCTCTCCAAAGCCTAGTCTGTCCTCTCCTCCTACCGCATCCCTCCACCCCGGTTCACCTGGTTCTCCAAGCTCTCCCGGGACAGGAGCCCGGAGCTCCCCACCTACGGCAGCTGTTACCACCAAGGTAATTATTCAGGCTCCGACACTGAAATGATGCCCAAAAATTGTATTTCTTACCGCTTGCTTGTTTTTGACGGCGTCTCGCTTCCATTTCAGGGAGGTCTAGTGGGGTTGGTGGACTATCCTGATGATGATGAAGAGGATGAGGACGAGGAAGACGCAGACAGTAAAGAAGAAAGTCCTCCGCTGTCCAAGAAGTCCAAGCTGAGCTCCTAAAGCACTCCCTCTTCAATCAGCACAGTCATGCTCAAAGGGAGCTTCATCCAGAGACTATTGCAGCGCTCAGCCTAGAACTCAAAACTGAAACTAAATGAATGAATACATAAATGAATGGATAAATGAACGAATGCAGCCCCCCGCAGGAGTCCATGGGGCGCCATGTGAGGAACGGAGAAATGGAGAGCAAGAGAGGGAGAAGATTCGGTCACAGAGCGAAAAGGTGAATGTCTCCACGTGGAGTTTGTCCAAGTGCCAATCTGCAAGAGAGAGAGAGACTCGTGAAACGGACGGAGAGATCGAAGATGAGAGAAACTGGTCTGGACAAAGAATAATAAAAAGGATTTAATAAGAAATGAATTTCGACAAAGCTAAAAGTACAGGGGGGTAAAAACGACCTCGCACACAGTCAGTCAGTCACTCACAGACACTCAAACTGTTGCCCCACAGAGCGTCCCAGGCTTGGACCAGGACACACTGCCCCCCCTCTCAGGGAAGGACCTCACATGACCCGAACTGGGCCAGCCAATCCACAACCACCACTCACCTTTGCTGACATCATCTCCATTTCTTTCTCTCCTTCCTCTAGCCCTTTTTCTGTTGCCATTTTTTTTTTTTCCTGATTCTTTTTTTTTTTTCCCTTTTATTTTTTGAGTTTCTAGGTCCAGACCGGACATTAGGGAGCAAAGAAGTCTGGGTCGTCATTGTTTATGATGTCACTGTTGTTCTCGTGGCTCAGCGGAAGTTCTTCCTCTTTCAAAGCCAGCAGTTCCCTCCTTTTTCTTATTCTGTTGTTCTCCTCTCTCATTTTTTTAAATGACAAAAGAGACCTGCCTTTAAATGTTCAGGACGTTTTCAGCCGCACTTGAACAGGTTTTTAAAACCTCAGTGGGGGGAGATAGTTTTACCCTTTTTTTGCCCTTCAAAACTGCAGATTTTTTGGAAAATTTGTAAGCCCGTCTTGATTAAAGATTGAGTGGAACTCTAGATGTGATCGATTTTTGTCATATCTTCATTTTCTTTTCTTTTACATGAGTGTACTCTTAGTTGTTCAGTATATTTGGGACCATTAAAAGATCTTTGCTGTAGTAGATCTCTCACGGTTGTGCTGGTTCCCTGTATCATGTCAACTGTGCTGATATTTTGTCTTTTGAAATGGGATTTCGTCACTGAAATGATCCTCCTGTCTGCTCGTCTGAATACGTCAGTGGAAAGTCCTGCCTCTTCTGACTGAAGCTTTCTAAACCACCTGCACACAATTAAAGATAACAATTTTTATTTTCTGAAATATCATGTTTCACTTTGTACTTGAAAACCCTGAGAATGGTATAATCACGCACTAGAGGGCGCACTTCACCTTCATTGACATGTTTCTGCAAAAATAGGAGCCAGAAAGTAACTTTTAGTGTATATACATTTCAGGTCAGAAGAAATGGTAATTTATTTGATTACGAACACAATAAAAACAGTAATATTGTGAAATATTACAATTTAAAAGTTGTTTTCTATTTTATTTTATTTAAAATGTTATTTATTCCAGTGATGGCAAAGCTGAATTTTCAGCATCATTACGCCAGTCTTCAGTGTCACATGATCCTTCAGATGTGATTCTAATAGGCTTATTTGGTGCTAAATTATTAGTATGGGTTTTTATCAATGTTGAAAACTTAATATTTTTGGTGAAACTGATTCCCCCCCCCCCCAGGATTTTTTGATGAATAGAAAGTAAAAAAATAAAACGGTACTTATTTTAAATAGAAATCTTTTGTTACATAATTGTCTTTACTGTCACATTTAATCAATTTAATGCATACTTACAGAAATAAGACAATAATTAATAAATAGTCTTTGAAAAGTTTTTGAATGGTAGTGCATCACGATTTCCACATTTTCCAAAAAACAAAACATTACCAAATCAGAATGATTTCTGAAGGACCATGTGACACTGAAGACTGAAGTAATGATGCTAAAAAAATCTTTATCATATAGATTTAATAATATTTCACAATATTACTGTTTATACTGTATTTTCGAGAAAAGCATGCTCACCAACGCTGCTTTCAAAAATCTTCCAAACACTTGACCAGTGGTGTGTTTTCTGAAAAGTTCACCATTTTATAAATTTACAAGAAAAATCAGGTCTATGGAATTTGCATGACATGCTGTAAAAATTAAGATATGTATTTCCCTAATTTAATTCTCATTTGCACAAATGAAAACAATTCTCAGCTTGTACAGATCAATCCTGGTCCGTTTTCTGTTTTAACAAGCAGTAGCCTACATTTGATACGGCCCTTCTCTATTTCTGATTTTTACCATATGTTGTTCCACTTCATCTCTTCTCATCATTGCCTGAATGCAATATGTCACATCTTTGGGGAGATTATGCTCTCATAAGCAACACACACCTGCCAATGTCCTGGCACTAACCTGCCTTTTAATTAGAAATTTAACCATGACAAATCAAGCCACACAGACGCTCCCAGAGTTCAGCTCATCCCCATCCGACGCCAGTCAAATCCAAGAGCTGCTGGCTGTTCCTCAAAGGAGACGCACCGTGCCAACATCACCGCACGGGCTGAAGTGTCTCCCTCTTCGTGTGTGGTGGTCTGTGCGCCTTAAAGCTGTGGTTTATTTATTTGTTGAGGATTATTGGTCCTTTCCATTGGCATGTGGCAGTGCCAGTGCGCATGGAGCCTGTTAGAATGCCAATGGAGAGTTTCTACAGATGTGCCCTTTGATGTGAAGCCACCCAGCTACTGAGTGATTCAGATCAGGATCTTTAGAAATATCTTTCAGTCTGTCAAGAAAGGGCTGATGGTTTAACTGATTTGTTCTCAACTATCCCTGCTGGAAAACCAGCTTAGACCAGTACAGTGCTGTCTAGTAAGACCAGCATGTCTGAAATCTGGCTGACCTGGTTAACTAATGTGCTCTTGATGGTTACGACGTCTGAGTAAACCAATTGTGTGCTAAATTCTATACTTGGATGCAGTGCGTACTTTAAACTTTATGAAATGTACACTACCTATTTTATTTATTTATTTTTTTTTAGAAATTTTAAAGAAATTGACATTTTAATTCAGCAAGTATGTAATAAAGTTAAAAAATAACTTTGATCAACATTGATTTCAACGTTGATAATAATAAGAAATGTATCTTGAGCACCAAATCAGCATATTCGAATCATTCATCTTTGACATCACAGAAATAAATTACATTTTAAAATATATTAAAATAGAAAACAGTTATTTAAAATTGTAATAACATTGTGTACTATTAGTGTTTTAGGCTACTTGATCAAATAATTGCAGCCTTGATGATTTTGAAAGACTTTTTTCAAAACATTTTTAAAAAATCCTACCAACCCCAAAAGTATATTTGTATTTTTTTTTATTAACCTCATATATAAAAAATATATTTTTGAAGTGTTGTTTGTCTCGTCTTTTTTATCACTGCAACACAACGTTGAGTCAACAAAGAAATTATACGTAGACACCTACAATGCAATTCCAAATTTTTTTTTTTTTTTTTTTTGCATTTATTGTAATTAGAGTAAAATATCTGACAAGAAATTTGCGCTTCAAAAAAATAAAAAAAATAAAATAAATTATACGTGCACTTTTATACTTTTATACACAATTATACTGCATTGTTCAAACTAATTTTTGAAGCGAATTAACTGCTCTGCTTGAAGTCACGTGCACTACCTCTAATCCACCAGTAGATGGCGGGCGATGTCCACATCACCTCTTCCCCAGGAGAAAGGCTTTTGTGACAGATTGTATAATCGTTTAGGGGCAGTAAAGTCTGCCGAACAGGAAATCCTCAGCGTCTCTCGTCGAGGTTGTCAAAACAGCCGCACAATGTGCACTTTCATGTGCACAACTGGACCCTGTCGCTCCTACCAACAATCGCTTGTGTTCGCTGCACAAAGTGGCCTCTGTGTCGGCCGGGCCGCCTCCTTATGGCCCGGCGGCCGCTGTGGAGGTGATCAGGGGGCATGTTCAGCATAGCGTGTCTGTTTGTGTGATTAATCACCGTGTAAAACTGCAGCGTATCCGTTTCGGTGGGAGCGAGGAGCCACGGGCGCCTCTCCGTTTATGCGTCATTGTGTCTAACGGTACCCGGTAGCTGAGAGCAGAGGGCAAAAGTTTGAGCATATGGTTGAGATTAAGGCGCTAAAGAAACTGGCTGATTCACATGATTGGGATTTGTTTTATTTTGAGTTTGGCTGATTACTGAATAAACGACTTAAAAGTGATTGATCTTTGGGAATACTCACTAAAGCCTTTTGTTCAGTGTAGCATGATCATAAACATCTATTCCAAATCCAAAGTGTTGGTTGCTTCCTATATGTGTTTACATCTGCTCAGTTTGGTTTTAGGCTGTTTGCATGCTGTCATCATGAACCTTGGTTGATTCTAAAGTTTAAATGATCATCTCTTTTAACCTTTGGGAAATCTTACTGCTAGGAATAACATATTGCCATACCATTTCTGCAGTAGGCTATGTTTGTACAGTGGTTATGCACATTTTCTGTATGTGCAGTATGCAACAGAGCAAACCAAACGGATTGCTGTATCCCACAATGCAGTGCATTGATGTTGTACTTCTGTTTTGCACCATATTTTTTTATTTTTCAACTTTTAGAATCTGATGATTCCTCCACTCTCCCATCGCCTCATTGGACAGCAAAGTGTCTACTGGTTGCCCACGTCAGAATCTCAGCAGACACGTGGGTATTGTTGTTTGCCTACTGATTAGTCCACTTTTAAATAAAATTTTCCTGATAATTTACTCACCCCCATGTCATCCAAGATGTTCATGTCTTTCTTTGGTCAGTCGAAAAGAAATGAAGGTTTTTGATGAAAACATTCCAGGATTATTCTCCTTATAGTGGACTTCAATGGTCTCCAGACGGTTGAAGGTCAAAACTACAGTTTCAGTGCAGCTTCAAAGGGCACTAAATTGGCTTACACTGTATGTCCTTCACCTTCCCCATTCTACTTACGGAAAAAAAACGAAACTGGCGCCGTGTTCGTTCCGTAAGTAGAATAGGGAAGGCGTAGGACATACAGCGTAAGCGTTTTGAAGAATGCGGAAAGCGGAAGTACGTGCAAGGCGATATTTTGTGTTTATAAAGCATATATAATTGTATTTTTTTTTCGAAAATGACCAATTGTTTCGCTAGAAAAGACCCTTATTCCTCGTCTGGTATCGTTTAAAGCCCTTTGAAGCTGCACTGAAACTGTCATTTTGACCTTCAACCGTCTGGAGTCCATTGAAGTCCACTATAAGGAGAAAAATCCTGGAATGTTTTCATCAAAAACCTTCATTTCTTTTTGACTGACGAAAAATGCACATTCGGATGCACTACATTCATAATGTTGTCACTGTCATGTTACCTATACTAGTGTCAGCTGCTTATCTTCACTGCCATTCACAAATCCTCTCCTGTGGCCCTCATGGGATAGTATAGTGTCTATTGTAAGTACACTTCAGAATCTAGCCGGAAGAAGTAGGTCATCTGGGAACTTTTCGCCTGCTATTTTATGAATATGATGAATTCAGACATACTACTTATTTCACATAAGTATGTGATTTCGGATGCAGCCTATCATCCCTACAGCTCTCTATTACCAGTGTGATGAATGATATGGTAAAGTATGATAAGGTATCATAAACTTTGATTTTTAAATGTGTCTTTCTTGACATATTATTTGACATACATACAGTACAGTCCAAAAGTTTGGAAGCACTAAGATTTTTAATGTTTTTAAAAGAAGTTTCGTCTGCTCACCAAGGCTACATTTATTTAATTAAAAATACAGTAAAAAACAGTAATATTGTGAAATATAATTACAATTTAAAATAACTGTGTACTATTTAATATATTTGACAAATTAATTTATTCCTGTGATGCAAAGCTGAATTTTCAGCATCGTTACTCCAGTCTTCAGTGTCACATGATCCTTCAGAAATCATTCTAATATGCTGATTTGCTGCTCAATAAACATTTATGATTATTTTCAATGTTGAAAACAGTTGGGTACTTTTTTTTCAGGATTCCTTGATGAATAGAAAGTTCAAAAGAACAGCATTTATCTGAAATACAAAGCTTCTGTAGCATTATACACTACCATTCAAAAGTTTGGGGTCAGTAAGAATTTTTATTTAATTTTTTTTGAAAAGAAATTAAAGAAATGAGTACTTTTATTCAGCAAGGATGCATTAAATCAATCAAAAGTGGCAGTAAAGACATTTATAATGTTACAAAAGATTAGATTTCAGGTAAACACTGTTCTTTTGAACTTTCTATTCATCAAATAATCCTGAAAAAAATTATTGTACACAAATATTTATATTAAATGTTTCTTGAGCAGCAGATCAGCATATTAGAATGATTTCTGAAGGATCATGTGACACTGAAGACTGGAGTAATGATGCTGAAAATTCAGCTTTGCATCACAGGAATAAATTACTTTGCGAAATATATTCAAATAGAAAACAGTTATTTTAAATTGTAATAATATTTCACAATATTACTGTTTTTACTGTATTTTTAATTAAATAAATGTAGCCTTGGTGAGCAGACGAAACTTCTTTTAAAAACATTAAAAATCTTAGTGCTTCCAAACGTTTGGACTGTACTAATATATATAACATTCATACATATTATTATTATCATACATGTTTTTACAAAAAAAAAAAAAAAAAAAACGTTCTAAAAAAATGTCTAAAATATTGATTTCCAAGTAAATAACTGAATAAAACATAAATTGTGAGGTCATATGAATTTACCCTATACTGCTCTTCAGAATCAGGCCAATTTGAAGATATTTCTGTCACATGGAAAACTCTGTTGTTTGCTCTGTGAATCTGAGCACATCTTTTTGCATTGTGTTAAATGAATGATTTCATGAGCGATGTTTTCTTCAGTGACCAAGATTGAACCCATAGCCTCAGCCTCATGAACCGAAGTCTTCTCTGGCTTGGCTTTGTATAGAGACTAAACGAACTCTGATGAGACAGAAAACAAATTTGAACAAGCTTTATTAAATTCACATATTGGTCTCTAGTGTGGGCTAAACAGTGTGGTCTACATAGTATAGCAGGACAATTTACCATGTTAAATTTACCCTATATAATGTTACATAAATGGACTAGTGGGTGTTTTCATTCTCAATCAATAAACACATTTGAGCAGGCATGAAGAGAGAATGGCTTTGCCATGTGGAAACACACACACACACACATATATATTTGGACCCTTGCCTGCAGTTCATGTTCAAGTATATATATAACCTGTATTTCTTGTTAGAGGTAAATATAACCTATACAGCTGTGGATCTGTGCTGTTCTTGGCAGCGCCATTGGATTTTTAATGTTATAACATCACTATTAAACTTTTACAGACTTCGCTATTAATATATTTAAATTGGGGGTCTTTACAACTTCCTCATAGATCTGGATGGTGTACGCTGTTCGTTCAGCTGTTGGCATTCGTGACAGTCTGTGCAACTGTGAAAGGGTCACAACACTTGCCGTCTCTCTCTAAGTTGCCTGGGCGAGAGATAAGAGAAGCATGTCAGTCTCCGCTGATGTTCAGCATCTCTCTTTCTCTCTCTGTAGTCAATAGCCTGGGGGTCTCAGTTAGCCTGGGCACGAGATAAGAGAAGTGTGTCAAACTGTACTGCTGTTTAGCACTGTAATACTTCATTTCATGCTCTCTCTCACACCGCTTTAAACTATTTCAGGGTTGAAAGTGGGTGGATTATCTGGTGACAAGTCCCAGACCAGCGCTCTCTCATTAGCACATGTGGTGTGCCATCACATGGTACCTTTGAAATGCTTCTACATCTGAGGCCACTGTCAAACATCGGCATGTTAATGTCCCTCAACAGAGGTGTCAGAGCCCACGTGTTTGATTTATACTCACCGATGTGCACACATTGCTGCTGCTTTTAGCTTAGAGCTCTGGGCATGGATGAAAAAAAAGTGATTAAATGTAATTAATTGCATAAAATAAATGTGTTTTTTTAAGACTGGTATGTAATGTCATCAACATCTGTTAAAGAGCTATAAAATGTGTTTTTGCAGACCGCTGTGTGTGAAGCATGGATCTATTCTCTCTCTCTCCCTCTGTTAATTTTAAGAGCTCCTTTGAGTGCATCATAAAAACAACAGCATGAAAGACCAGTGTTGCTCTCAGTGCTCTCATATCTGTCTCATAACCCTTAACACACATGCGTGCACTCACACACACAATGATGCTTAAAACAGGCTTGTTAACATTGCTTTGCAAACTGAGTCAGGTCTTCCACCATCATTGATTGCATTGGGAAATTTGAATTCAATTTATTACATTTTTTTGGAACTTTTTATTGTATGCTGTAAAATGAGAAATATATATGTCTAGTTCTGTCATGAAACTCCAGATGGTGCAGGGTCCTTAAAGGTACCCAAGAATGCTTTTTCACAAGATGTAATATAAGTCTAAGGTGTCTCCTGAATGTGTCTGTGAAGTTTCAGCTCAAAATACCCCATACATTTTTTTTGATAAATTTTTTAAACTGCCTTTTTTGGGGCATCATTAACTATACACTGATTTTGGCAGCGCCGCCCCTTTAATTCGCCTGCTCCCAGCCACACGAGCTCTCGACTATATTACAGTGCATTTACAAAGTTCACACAGCTAATATAACCCTCAAATGGATCTTTACAAGATGTTCGTCATGCATGCTGTATGCATGCTTCGAATTATGTGAGTAAAGTATTTATTTTGATGTTTACGTTTGATTCTGAATGAATTTGAGGCTGTGCTCCGTGGCTAACGGCTAATTCTACACTGTTGGAGAGATTTATAAAGAATGAAGTTGTGTTTATGAATTATACAGACTGCACGTGTTTAAAAATGAAAATAGCGACGGCTCTTGTCTCCCTGAATACAGTATGAAACGATGGTAACTTTAACCACATTAAACAGTACATTAGCAACATGCTAATGAAACATTTAGAAAGACAATTTACAAATATCACTAAAAATATCATGTAATCATGGATCATGTCAGTTATTATTGCTCCATCTGCCATTTTTCGCTGTTGTTCTTGCTTGCTTACCTTGTTTGTGCACAGATCCAGACGTTAATACTGCCTTTCCTTGTCTAATGCCTTGAACATGGGCTGGCATATATGCAAATATTGGGGTCATACATATTAATGATCCCGACTGTTACGTAACAGTCGGTGTTATGTTGAGATTCGCCTGTTTTCCAGAAGTCTTTTAAACAAATGAGATTTGAGAAATGAGATTTTTTTTTGGTCCATAAAATTAAAGTCAGTGGGGCCCAGTATTGTTTTGGACTTTGATTATATGGACAAAAACAATCTTTAAATGATCTTCTTTTGTGTTCTGAAAGACTTTCTGAAAGAAAGTAATTTTTTGGGGTGAACTATCCTTTTAAAATGGAGTATGGTACAATGCACACTATTCTTTCTAACCCTCTCTTTTGCATATGGGTTAAATCTAGATAACTTCTTTAAAAGTTCGGAAACACGGTTAATATGTGTCGATTTATGTGTTGAGGGAGAGAACAGAGTCATCTCTGTTAAAGTACATCAGGGGCGTTGAGATCTCTCTCCTGCTGTCCATAAAGCCTACCGCTCAGATTGTAAAATGGCCTTTCACAAGATGACACAGGAAGCACTCCCTAGCTGAGGCTCAGCCGTTCCCCACCGACCACAAATCACTGTGCACCATTCAGCTCCTCTGACAAACTCTCTCTGGGTCAGAACTGGTACAGTAACAGCTGGTTTTGAATTTAAAGGTGCAGTAATATATTCACAGATTTTATGGCTGGTTGAAGATCAGTGATTTGTTGAAATGTAATTGTCTACTGTCACCGCCGGTGGTCACAGGCTAACAGGTCAGCGCTGGTCTCAGAGGAAGAGCTGACAATCAAATCCATTGTGCAGGTCTGCTTCAGTTCATGTGTCTCACTCTGTCAGGACTTCACATGCTAATCAAAAACATGTTTAATCACAGTCCGTTCTATGACCTGAGGCATATGGCCACAGCATGAAAGACCTTTTCTTGTGCCTTTTACCTTCCTCTGTGAAAGTGACAGTTGCAGCAAACCTTGTTTCCAAGTGGATATCTTTTGACTTTTTGAATTTAGAAAAGATGCTGTAGTTGAGAGAACATTATACTGTTTCTATTTGATCTATATATCTCTGCCATTTTAAAATAATTTGCTTTGCTTAGCAAATGCATTTAGAATTTTTTGGAATCGATTCCGATCCTATGTTTTTAGAATCAACAGAATTGATTCCATTCTAGTTTTCTTAATTCTTTATTTTTATCAGTAGGCCTATAAAGAACTTACGGAAAAAACAAAACTGGCGCCGCGTTCATTCCGTAAGTAGAACAGGGAAGGCGTAGGACATACAGCGTAAGCGTTTTGAAGAATGCGGAAACCGGAAGTACGTTCAAGGCGATATTTTGTGTTTATAAAGCATATACGGTTGTATTTTTTTTTCCGAAAATGACAGATCGTTTAGCCAGATAAGACCCTTATTCCTCGTCTGGTATCATTTAAAGCCCTTTGTAGCTGCACTGAAACTGTCATTTTGATCTTCAACCGTCTGGAGGCCATTGAAGTCCACTAAAGGAGAATAATCCTGGAATGTTTTCATCGAAAACCATTTCTTTTTGACTGAAGAAAGAAAGACATGAACATCTTGGATGACATGGGTTAGTAAATTATCAGGAAAAGTTTATTTAAAAGTGGACTAATCCTGTAAGGTGTTAGATCCAGTCACTGTTCTCCATTGGAGCGGCTCCAGTCAATTTAGTGTTTCTTTTCCAAATTCAAAAGCCGTGTCATGTGCGAGACGTCGCAGAAGACACGCGAGTGCAATGGTTAAAGACTCCGGCTAGCGCATGTTTACATGTTGCTGTTGGTTGATCTTTGAAGGGATAAACTCGCGGTTCAATTGGTCTCTTGTCATTTCAAAAGTTATGAGACTTTTCAGTTTTATGGACGTCGCAATCTTTAATATTATGTTGGTTACTGTCGTTATGGTTACTAAGAGAATACGGGCTTGACTCTCATTGCACATTTATACAGACAGTGTTCGAGACGCTACGGTAAGTTGCTGTGTGAACAAGACATTTCAAGACTCACAGTTAAAGGTGCCCTAGAACTTTTTTTTAAAAAAAGTCCCCTGAATGTGTCTGTGAATTTTCAGCTCAAAATACCCCATAGATTTTTTTTAAATTCATTTTTTTAACTGCCTATTTTGGGGCATCATTATAAATGAGCCGATTCAGGGCTACTGGCCCTTTAATTCTCGTGCTCTCTGTCCAAGGAACTCGCGCTTGCCTTGAACAGTGCATAAACAAAATTTACACAGCTAATATAACCCTCAAATGGATCTTTACAAAGTGTTCGGCATGCATGCGTCGGATTATGTGAGTATTGTATACTGTTATATTGTTTACATTGATTCTGAATGAATTTGAGGCTGTGCTCTGTGGCTAACGGCTAATGCCACACTGCTGGAGAGATTTATAAAGAATGAAGTTGTGTTTATGAATTATACAGACTGCAAGTGTTAAAAAATGAAAATAGTGACGACTCTTGACTCCGTGAATACAGTAAGAAACGATGGTAACTTACATTTAACAGTACATTAGCAACATGCTAACGAAACATTTAGAAAGACAGTTTACAAATATCACTAAAAATATCATGTTATCATGAATCATGTCAGTTATTATTGCTCCATCTGCCATTTTTCGCTATTGTCCTTGCTTGCTTACCTAGTCTGATGATTCAGCTGTGCAGATCCAGACGTTAATACTGGCTGCCCTTGTCTAATGCCTTTCATAATGTTGGGATCATGGGCTGGCATATGCAAATATTGGGGCGTACACCCCGACTGTTACGTAACAGGTGTTATGTTGAGATCTTCTTCGGAGGTCTTTTAAACAAATGAGATTTATATAAGAAGGAGGAAACAATAGAGTTTGAGACTTACTGTATGTCACTTCCATGTACTGAACTCTTGTTATTTGACTATGCCAAGATAAATTAAATTTTTCATACGAGGGCACCTTTAAGTAAATGCGGTTGTCAATCTCCAAAACGTACTGTGTGAACGTGGCCAAAGATCTTTTGGTGTGAGCGCGAAACCTGCGGGAACCGGAGCGAATGAGACGAGTGAGAGAGAGGAGGCGCCCACGCGGGTGTGTGTCACCGTCGGAGAGAAGAGAGCAAGAATGCACAGCAGACGTTATTGCCTGTGCGGCGCCGCTGTTAACAATGGATCGGCTTGGAATTGGAAAGAAGCGAGACTGACCTGCTGGACTCGGTTGAGACCAACTACAACTTTTGGAGAGACAAATTACCAAGTCCGAGACAAGTCAGAGCGCAAATACCAACAAGTCAGAGACAAGTCTGAGACAACAGAAAAACGCATTGAGTCCAGACCGGAGTACTACAGCACTAATTGATGTAGAAAAAAAAACCCACATCAAATTGACGGCAATTTTTAGACGTCAGTTTGACGTCCACACACTGATGTCCAATTGATGTAAAAAAAAAAACAACAACAACAACTTAAAATTGACATAAAAAACTTGACATCTATTTGACGTCCACACAGTGATGTCCAATCGATGTTGGAAAAAATATCAAATTGACATCAAAAAACAGGTCAAAAACGCAAATCAATCTGACGTCAAAAATTTGACATTCACACACTGATATTCTTTTGACCACCAAAATAATGACGCAATGCAATGAAAGAAAAACACAAAGTTCTGTCATGAAACTCTAAATGGGCAGGCTAATAGGTCCTTAACTCAAGTGCTCATAATCACATCATTATATCTATAGGACACAGATGATTGGTTCCTGCTGTATTAGTAGCCAATGAGCTTGCATTCTCAGTCTTCAAATACACGAATAGCATTTGCCTTAGCAGTGCAGCGTACTTTCAGAAACCCTCCACCTTCCCCAGCTCCACCTGTACAGATCAGCTACGGGTAATTCATGTATGCTATATTGTACAGCAGCAGCATGTCTTACTTGCTCACAGCAGCGTGTCGTGTATGTATTGGCAGTAGCAAATCTCGTACTTGCTCTGCAGCAGCAGCAACAATAATCAACAGCAGCAGCAGCAGCAAAAATCAACAGCAGCAGCAATAAAAGCAGCAGCAGCGTAGCAGATGTATTCGGCCAAGACCAAACATATCAACATTGTCATACCCATTACCATGCCAAACACTCAAAGAGTTGTCATGACTTCAAATCAATAATACAAATGTAAATAAAAACAAAAATGCACCTATTCTGATTGAGAACAAAGATCAATGGCTGTCTGGCCCTTCTGGCGTCCCCTACCCCCATATCTGTTGGGAGCTGATCGGAGATAGTTCCTTATGTATTTGATGATGTCAGCCTCAGACGATTCTGGATTTGACTGCTGTACAGCACTTGTATGAAGATGGAACAACTTGTATCACTCATTTTAAGACATTATAAACTACAGCATTAATTACAAGATTTTCAGCCACCATCACTCATACTAACATACTGTAGCAATCCACATAATAATTAAAGCTCTCTAAACAAGCATGGATAACCATCTAGATCAGTAATCCTAACTATTTCTTCCGAGTAAGCCATACCAGCAGGATAAAGTCAACAAGCAAGTCGCCACAATAAAAAACATGCACTCACACGCATACATCTACCTAGTACAATATGCAATGCATTTAGCCACTGCCATTCTAATAATACAAAACTGTTAAGGTGTACAAGTTACTTTAAAGGTGGGGTAAGTAGACGTTGAAAAAAACATCAAACTGACGTGAATTTTTTTGACGTCATTTTGACGTCCACACACTGATGTCCAATTGATATCGAAAAACAAAACATCAAATTGGCGTCAATTTTTTTGACATCTAATGGCCCGTACACACTGGGACGAATATCGCACGCGTTTATCGTCAGCGTTTTTCGAGATGTTTTTTTGTGTTCACACCCAAGCGATTTTCACCGGCGATGCGCCGAGTGAAAGTGCAAATTCACTCCCTGACAGTATGTGGCGCTTGTGCTTAATGATAGTACAAATAAACATATGATATTAATAAAGTTAAAGAAGATAAAAAAAAAATGCATATGAAATGGCATACATATATATAGTGCAAGTGAACGGTAGTGTAAATAAACATATTTATGAAACAGACATTCTCAACTATATTTCTTGAATGTAAAAGGGGAAAAAAAGTAAAAATACAGAAATACAGGTGGCAGAGCACCCATAGTGTGCGTCTCATTCAGCTCTGTACTTCACTAGTCAGGGCACTGATCAGGGAGTCGGCCACATTAATTTACATGGTATACTGATACACGACCTAGGAAGCTAAGGAGCTGTTTGAGACGCAGGGATAGTTTGTAGGGGTTTTCCTCGTCTACTTACTTTCTCTTCGTCGTCTTGTGTGCTCGGCAAGACCGTTTTGTGCTTGAGCGCCACCAAGTCGTGTTTTACTTGTAACTTCAGCAGCTCCAGGCACGTGAACAAAAGCGCCAATCTCATTGGTCGGCCAGTTTTTAACGCGGCGCGTCAAACCAAAAAAACGAACCCGAGGCGCTTTTTAAAAAATTACGCTTTTACGCCTTGCGTTTTTCGCGTCGGTGTGCACACTCACAATGGCGCCCGTTGTTTAGTCACGAGGCGTTAAACGTCGGCGAAAATCGCGCGCAATATTCGTCCCGGTGTGAACAGGCCTTAATTGACCTCAATTTGACACATTTTTTGACGTCAAATTGACGTCTACACACTGATGTCCAATTCATGTCGAAAAAAGCACATCAAATTGACGTCAATTTTTTTACATCAATTTGACATGCACACACTGATGTCCAATTCATGTCGAAAAAGAAAACATCAAATTGGCGTCAATTTTTTGACATCAAATTGACGTAAATTTTAACCACCTAGATCAGTAATCCTCACTATTTCTTCTGAGTAAGCCATACCAGCAGGATAAAGTCAACAAACAAGTCACCACAATAAAAAACATGCACACACAGGCACACATCTGATGCAATGCATTTAGATTGCTTTCACATCTCAAGCGAACCGCTCCAGAGTTCGTTTGAAAGTGTACCGAGACCATCTCTTCAAGCAGGTCTCGGTACGTTTGTTTGGTCCGCTTTTGGCGATTGCTGCTTTCACACCTGCCCAGATGAACTGCACCAAAGGGGCAAACGAACTCTGGTACGATTCAACCGAACTAAAAGAGGCAGGTGTGAAAGCACCCTTAGCCACTGCCATTCTAATAATACAAAACTGTTAAGGTGTACAAGTTACTTTAAAGGTGGGGTAAGTAGATTTTCAAAAACGTTGGACGCTGTTGGACATTGTTGATATCCATTCACTGATGTCTAACTGACATTGAAAAAACCCATCAAATTGACGTGAATTTTTTTGATGTCAATTTGATGTCCACACACTGATGTCAAAAAAGAAAACGACAAAATGTCAAATGACATCAATTTTTTGTAACAAATTTGCTTTAGAAACACAGTTACAACAATTGAAAAAAAGTAAAGCAAGCGCTTACCTCCGTAACGGTGTAACGTAGTAACGTACTGGGAACGTTACTAGGCAACGTCCTTAACACTAGTGGTGACGTTCTGAGAATGTTCTGGGAACGTAAAATTTCTAGAGGGGAAGTACACAAAGTTTTCAGCAAGCAATCTCGTTTTACTGTGAGAGAAGTCGATGTTTGTACTTTTTGGTTGACTTTGCCCATTTTTATATGGATTTCCATTCAACTCCCATAAAGCATGAGGCGATTGTTAACAGATTCGTGTCAGAGGCACAGGGGATGTACTATATAGTCCTACATGACAGATCATTTCCTGCGTATGAGTCAATATGAACATTTTCAGTCATCAATGTCTGTCTGCACTAAATCTCATACCAGCTGATTTTGTCAGTTGTCAGCAGCTGCACAAAGCTTCTCCACAGCTTTGACAAAATGTTGATTTTGATGGCTGTTTGTTTGTGTTTGGAAGTTCAGTGATTTCTATATTTCTAGAGATTTCATTTCTGTGCACGGTACAGTATGAAAATATCACTTGCACTGTCAAACCAAGTGTTTATAAAATCCGTCCAACATCAGTCCCAAGCTGTGCCCATAAATCACCACTTATATATTTCAGGGACAGCCATTTGAAGTGGTGTCAGAAACCATAGTGGACATTAAGGAGTCTACTCATTCAATCCTATAATGCGTTTACACTCGGCGGGTAGTGATTACCGATTATGTACTCTGAGGGTCGGGGCGAATTAATTCCTGTGTCTCAACAGTAAACGTCATCCAGAGTGGATCATCCAAGTTTTAATTGATTTTTGATTGTTAATTAAGGTTTATACAAGCTAGTTTCTAATGACATATTATATGACAAAATAATTTAATTACTCCTGGAACTTGCCAGTTGGCTAAGTGTCAAGTGGTTATTAAATAGAAAGCACGGCCAGTACACAAAAGTGGCAACCCTTCCAATGCATTAAGTGTCCGGATTGTTTTTATTCACTCTTTTAAGAGGACTGAATAGTGGTCTAATGTAGGGATTAGTAAATGACCAAGTTTGGATACAGCCCTAGTCAGTGTTTGCAATAGGCTCTCAGAAGTCAAGATGGGCTATTTCTGTTTACTATACTGCACTGTATATAATAAATATGGCCTACTGTACTTGGAACTATTCTGGAAAGAATTTCCCAAAAGCATCGTAAGCCTATGTAGATCATAGAAACCACTGGCAGTAATTTGCTTATACTTTTAGCACAACCTGTGTTTCATGCTTCAACTGTAGTAACATGACGTCATTGTTTAATTCAATGAGTGAAGTTATCTCAAAATATA
Source organism: Chanodichthys erythropterus (assembly GCF_024489055.1). Taxonomy (NCBI): domain Eukaryota; kingdom Metazoa; phylum Chordata; class Actinopteri; order Cypriniformes; family Xenocyprididae; genus Chanodichthys; species Chanodichthys erythropterus. The sequence continues at coordinate 11,102,202 of NC_090224.1, read as the reverse complement.
TTATTTTGCATTTTTATCTAATTCTATGTAAAAAAAAAAAAAGTACATTTTTGTCTGAGCAAATCCACCTTATCTTTCAACGTGGCAGCTAGCTATTTCCTATGAATGTGTCTCACAATTTCTTAGCCGTTGTAAGTCCAGTCCACTGACTGGATTAACCCAAACTCCATGGCCATTCCTGAAGGTGAGAGTTCACTGGTATTATGGGACCTCTCTGTGTTATTTTGGAACAGGAATGTCAGTCACCACAAAAGACTGCTTTGGCCAGATGATCAATGAATTCCAAACGCAATCCATTAAGGTCAGGGTTGAAATCCCAAAAAATGATGCTGTAGTGAATCCAGGTCAGAGGTGACCGTGAGGCCACATGCTCTCTGCTCAGTCATGTGTGAAGTTCTGAGAGTTGTGTTTCGTTCTGTATAGTCACATTACAAAGAAATATGCTGGCTTGTGTCGCACACAGAAAATTGTACATTATACATTACATATTTAACTAAACTGCTATTTGACTTCTTTTAAATTCTTTTCTTTTACTAATGCTTTATGTCGATCCAATCACATATGACTTTCTTTCCTCTGTGGAACACAAAAAAAGATATTCCAATGTTGTTTTTGACCCATTGACTTTCACTGTATGGACAAAAAGTGAAAGTGACATATAGCCAACTAAGGGCACCTTAGTTGTGGGTAATGAGAGCAGAAGAGAGTGCTGTTCATTTACTCCCCCCACTTACATTTCCTGCCGGTACTGAGACTCGAACCCACAACCTTCGGGTTACAAGTCCGACTCTCTAACCATTAGCACACAACTGCCAGAAAGAACAAAAACATAATAAAAATGATAAAAACTATCCTTTTAAAACAGGGCATTATGAAGTGTTCGATTGTGTGCGAGTTTTGCAGTGGCAGAACTGTAGCAGGTGGTCATCAGTTAGGTCGGACAGATGTCCTCTGGCTTGTGGAGGTCAGAGTGAACAGACTGAGCTTCGACCTCCGGTATGCTGAGAAGGCGAAATTCTAGTGCAGTCTCTATCCTCATTGATCGGCCACACTTGAGCATGCATTAGGTTGCACCCACACAACAGCATGCTCTGATGAAATCAATCTGCTGTGGAAATGCCTCGCTCAGGTACCAGAGACAGAAGGAGGATTTAGAAACTGGTTACTGTACTTTCAACATTGATCAGTTGGGCTTTTCATATATACTGAGCGAAAACGTGTATGTGAATGTGTTTTATATGTGAGGAAGAGAGTTCACATCCTAAGGGAAAAGTATTAAGTGTAGATTGGGAGCGCATGGTAATGTTCAGAATAGCGTACTACCTTACTACTCATACTATTCCCCCAACCCCAGTATGTAGTATTTATGTTATGCATAGCAGCATGCAGATTTTTTCTTTGTATGGAATGTCCAAATTTCAATATTTTATTCAGAATACAACATAGATGACATATAAAATGTTTAAACTGAGAAAATTTATAATTTTAAGGGAAAAATAAGTTGATTTTAAATTTCCTTGCATCAACACATTTCAAAAAAGTTGGGAAAAGGCCATGTTTACCACTGTGTGGGATCCTCTCTTCATTTTATAACAGTCTGCAAACGTCTGGGGACTGAGGAGACAAGTTGCTCAAGTTTAGGAAATAGAATGTTGTCCAATTCTTGTCTAATACAGGCTTCTAGTTGCTCAGCTGTCTTAGGTCTTCTTTGTCGCATCTTCCTCTTTATGATGCGCCAAATGTTTTCAATGGGTGAAAGATCTGGACTGCAGGCTGGCCATTTCAGTACCCGGATCCTTCTTCCATGCAGACATGATGTTGTAATTGATGCAGTATGTGGTCTGACATTATCATGTTGGAAAATGCAAGGTCTTCCCTGAAAGAGACGACGTCTGGATGGGAGCATATGTTGTTCTAGAACTTGGATATACCTTTCAGCATTGATGGTGCCTTTCCAGATGTGTAAGCTGCCCATGCCACATGCACTCATGCAACCCCATACCATCAGAGATGCAGGCTTCTGAACTGAGCGCTGATAACAACTTGGGTTGTCCTTGTCCACTTTAGTCCGGATGACATGGCATCCCAGTTTTCCAAAAACTGAACCACAGAACAGTTTTCCACTTTGCCACAGTCCATTTTAAATGAGCCTTGGCCCAGAGAAAATGCCTACGCTTCTGGATCATGTTTAGATATGGCTTCTTTTTTGAACTATAGAGTTTTAGCCGGCAACGGCGAATGGCACGGTGGATTGTGTTCACTGACTGTTTTCTGGAAGTATTCCTGAGCCCATGTTGTGATTTCCATTACAGTAGCATTCCTGTATGTGATGCAGTGCCATCTAAGGGCCCGAAGATCACGGGCATCCAGTATGGTTTTCCGGCCTTGACCCTTACGCACAGAGATTGTTCCAGATTCTCTGAATCTTTGGATGATATTATGCACTAGATGATGATAACTTCAAACTCTTTGCAATTTTTCTCTGAGAAACTCCTTTCTGATATTGCTCCACTAATTTTCGCCGCAGCATTGGGGGAATTGGTGATCCTCTGTCCATCTTGACTTCTGAGAGACACTGCCACTCTGAGAGGCTCTTTTTATATCCAATCATGTTGCCAATTGACCTAATAAGTTGCAAATTGGTCCTCCAGCTGTTCCTTATATGTACATTTAACTTTTCCGGCCTCTTATTGCTACCTGTCCCAACTTTTTTGGAATGTGTAGCTCATGAAATCCATAATGAGCCAGTATTTGGCATGAAGAGGGTCAAGCAGAACCTCTGCAAGCACAGTTTTTAAAGGACGTTTATGATTGGTAAGTATTTCCGTTTGTATTTGTGTCAAAGTGTTTAGATATGCTGTCACTTGTAAATGTTACTGCTGTTCAAATTATGTTCTATCTATAGACGTGTTGCAGTGCGCCGTGCACGTCCGGTTGTAGACAATTCTTCCACATTGCCGCGCGACATGGCCTCGCCCACTTTGTTGCGTGTTCCTGTGGAGAGGGTTTATGTTAATTGCAGGGTTTATGCTGTCACCAACCCCGGAAAAAGCTTGTTGTAGTCCAAACCGGTTGTTTTTGTAGGCATTAAACTGTCATAACTTTAAAAAACAATATCTCTGTTTGCATTGAACTTTCAGAGCTGTAATTTTGCAGATACTGTTTATGCTCAAGTAGCAACATTACACACTAACTAAAGTTAAAAAAGTGAAATCGCAATGAACCACCCCGTAAAAGGCTGATCTTAGCCAAGGGTAAATTACCTAAGAGACATCTACACAAAATTGAAATTAAGTATAGGCTACTTTCTTGAACACAACCAAATAATATTATAAACCAGAATGCATTGTTTTTATGGTATATTACTGTTTCAATGGAAAACAATATTTTACTGTGTAAAATTTTTTTTTTTTTTTTTACAGCTGTATTTTAGAGCGCAAACAATCTCCATATAAGAGCTTTTCGCACAACCTTTCCTTTACAGCTTTTTCATGCCAAGTTTGCCATTCTCAAAACCAGTTTAGGCACAATAAACACCTTTTATACAGACCCAGATTACAGACCATACAGTACATATGTGTATCTGCATTGTTATACAGAGAAACCTTGCTATAAAGAAACCAAGCTAATGCCCCTTTTCTTACTCTTTCATGGTAGGCCTGTATGATGAAATATATTTAAGGTGAAATCTCTGTGTATAAAATTTAATCTTAACAATTATTTCATCTTGTACACAATTTTTTCATCAATTTAGAAAAAAAATGTAGTATGAAAGTTGTTGGTGAATCATGATTTGTTTGTGCAAATGTTCATACGCAGATTTCATGCACGCTTAGTAAATGCGACCCAATGTGTTTTAAACTCTTTTATCGTTGCATACTGTTTCTCATTCTTCTATGAGAATGTTAGTATTCCATTCTGTCCATATATCCCATGTCTATTTTACCTCGTAGCACAGCTCAGTGACACACAATCTCCGCTCTAGACAAAGTAATAAATATCTCATCTGTGAGATAAAGGGAGAGTGTGTGAGATGATTACCATCAGATGTGCCATATGTGTGAGTTTACCCACAGTACGCACGGAGCCGAGAGGATGAAGGGAGTGGAACCTCCCCACACTTGTTCTTTTCATCCCTTTATTCTTGCAGGAAGAGGCACATGTATATTTTTCGGGGGGCTGTGAGTGGTGTGTTTTCTCTCAGTAGGGATAATGCTAGTCATTAATCATGGTGTCTCGTGCTGAAACGGCCTCCCGCTTGAAATGTCACCGGGATCCGCTGTGCCCAGCGCCCGCTACCGTTCATCCGCCCCGTTAACCGTTCATGGGAGCCTCCTGCTGTTTCACACACCTGGAGTTGAGCCAGCCGACCGGGATATTTTTAATTCCGCTTCCCCTTTACCTCAACGCTCAGGAATGCTCTCCCACCTACATGGCGTCTGCTCGCCATTACTTTTATTTGAAATTCAGATCTATATTTGCTCATCAGAAACACATGCTACGGCGGGTAAAATGCACACAGAGCGCTCACAATGAGGAACATCTTGGAACCCATAACTTAAGCTTGCTGTTAAATTGCCCCGAACCATGTGAATATGTGTATCTGGTGTTACAGGAACGCAGGAAATACCGTCCTGTTATCCGGGCTTTTGATCTAGATGTCCATACACGACCTCTCCTATGGAGGCCCGTGCTATGAAGATACATTTAGACCAGAACCAAAGAGACTGAGAACCAGGACAGTTTCATTCACGCTTACACACAATACTTCCATTTACAGTGAGTTACAGACACACTTGTGTGACGCTGAAGTGGACCCTTTATGTTGGAATGATGGGGTGTGGAATCTGTGCACTTCATAAAGGGCTCATGCTCACAGGGGTCATGTTATTGTTGTAGTGGGAAGTTCTTCACATCATAAATATGCCCCTGGGAAACAAGATTTTGAGGAACTGAAACATGCTTTCGAGGTAACGTGCAATTACGCTTTCCCTGGGGCAGATGCTCCACTGACTGACTGAAGGAGCAAATTGTGGACATAATGGCCACATGCTTGCTGTCTTTTTTCCCTTTTTGTTTGAAACCGGAATTTGAATCGCATAAATAGGACAAATGTGCCCGGTTTTCCTCCTGGACCCCATCTTGGTAAGTTTAGGGGAAGTTTCTGTGATCAAAAGCACTGAAAAACGGTTCCAGGGGAGGATATTTCCTCGCTGTGTTCTCAGGTTTAGACGGAGGAGGAGGAAGAAAGGTTTACCTTCCTTTTTTTCTGTGAACTTTTGAGGGGAGACCCCAGAGTAATTTTTTTTTTTTGGTAACGCTACATTCCACTGCAGTCATGACAGTTGGGGTGGTCTCGTGTATGTTTTCATGTTTTCATGCTCGTCTCTCCCTCACAGACCAAATGGAACGTCTTCAACGGAAAGTTCAACCCTCGTGCTCTGTTGAGATTATCTTTGATTTTGTTCTTTTCTTTTTTTTTTTTAAGGAAGATTCACATAAATGATGATTAAAGCCAAACTATTAAAAGAATTGATCAATATTTAGAAAGTAATCCATTATTAAAATTTCACAATTTCCTCCAGAGATTTGGAGGGGGGAAATGGTCAAAAAAATTACCATAGGAAGGTGGCGTTTACTTATTCAAACTTATTCAATACATTTATATTTTTGAAAGAAGTCTCTTGTGCTCACCAAGGCTGGATTTATTGGATTAGAAATACAGTAAAATCAGTGTTGTTTAAATATTATTGCAATTTAAAATGACAGTTTTCTATTTTAAAACATTGTAAAAATTCAGTGTCACATGATCCTTCAGAAATCATTCTAATATGCTGATTTAGTGCTCAAGTAACATTTCTTATTAAAGTTGAAATAAAAATATGAATAAATGAAAACAGCTTTATATTTTTATGTCAACCTTGATAATTTTTTTTCCAGGATTCTTTGATGAGTAGAAAGATCAAAAGAACAGTCTTTTGCAACATTGTAAAAGTCTTTACTGTCACTTTTAATCAGTTTAATGTGCCCTTGCTGAGTAAATGTAATACTTTTTTTTAATTATTATTATTATTTTTTTTTTACCGCAAACATTTTTAAACAGTAGACTACTGAAATCAGACTTCTGGTTTCAGTTGACATGGATTGACCCAATAGTTATTTCAAAATGAAAGTATACCCCCCTCTAAATTATTTTAATATGTTTCTCTGAATTAAGTAGCTTTAACCATCTGTTAGCCATGTTTTCACCATATCACCATTAGGGTTGTAACGATATACCAGTATGACGATATATCACGGTATGAACACGTACGATTATCATATCGTGTACATTTGCTTATTTATGGTATTGTAAAAAAATAAATAAGACGCAGAATTTCACTTGCGCATAGACAACAACTTTCTACTTCACTACACTCTAAACTTGCTCCACACATACAGCAGACAATGTCAGAGACAGAAGTTGCTATCTCTAATCTCTATGCCCCATTGAAAAATAAGTTACAATTTGCATTATGTGAATACTTTAGATATAGAAAAACAAACGCGGGGCTGTCCTCGAGTGTAGATATCCAAAAACAACGTGGGCGCAAAGTAGGTCTACCTGCAAAAGGAGGAAACGCATCGAACATGTTCACCTATATTCGAGAACACCATCCGTGTAGATGCAGGTATGTTCCGTTTATAGCTTAGGTCGTATGATATGCCTGATGGAGAAGGACTCCCGGAATCCAGTCATGAAAATGGAATGTACAGTATAACGCAGCAATGTCAGGTAAAAACGCGCGATTTGTTGGACTGATGAATAAAACGAAAGCAGAGCTGTACAATAAATAAAATCGTGACATGGTCTAGGCGGGGTCTGTGAATATTAAAGCGCAAAAAGACGGCTGTATAAATCTTTGTTTTGCGTGTCAGTCTGCGTGAATGAGCTTCGCCGTTTCCTGTACTACATACTCAAGTATGTGCGACACTCTTATTGTTTTTTCAGTGTTTGCCGTCTCGTTATCAGAGGACATGAACACAAACATATCCAAGGTTGCTCTGAGATAGCGCTTAATGAGCATTTCATCATTTTATTTGAGAAAAAACATTGTCAAATACACTGAAACTCAAAGCTCTTCACTACATCCCGTCAAAATAAAAGACCGCTTTTTAACTCAAAGAAATTGACTGAAATTTATTGTGATTGTTAAATAGAATGTACTTCTCAAAATAACAACAAAAAAGTTAATTTCATTTTCATCGTTTTGATAATATTTGTATTAAAAAATAAAAGCCAGAAGAATTAGTCAAGGCAGAATTTCTGAATTTTAATTATTAATAAAAGTTGTTCATGTTCTAATCCATAATAATTTATTATAAGTGTTTGATTGTTTTTGATTACTGAAATCTGAATAGAGAAAACAAACATTTTAATTAATTTATTATCATTTTAATTGATGATATAAATAAAAATGGATTGTTTAATACCGTATACCGTGAAACCGTGATATTTACTCAGACGGTTATCATACCGTGGAAATCTCATACCGTTACAACCCTAATCACCATATTACCCCATGTGATTGATTGATTACATTAAAAATTGCAAACATTTTTTGTATTACAAGTTCTCTAAAATGTTATGTTTAAATATGCAAATGAGGCATTATCTAATTAAATATGCGCTAACTTACATACATTTCTAGAACAAAAATCTGAATATTGGATGATGTCATGTTCAAAATTCTCATTTAATTTTTTGGACATATTAAATTCTAAAGTTTTTACAGAGGGAATTTTGGATATCTCTTTTTATCACTCCATAAATCAGAAAATACTATCAACAGCCAGAACAAAAAAAATATTTTCACCATTTTTTTAGGAATAAAATGTTGTATAAAATCAGGCAAATTATATATCAACAAATCCCTCGTAAAAACCTTCAGAATATAGATAGGAATAAAACTGTAAAGTTTGGTGTAAATAAGTTCTGCTGAAGTGGAGATTTCTGACTCAGAGCAGGAGAAAAAACTCATTGTAAAGATATTTACTGTAATTGGAATCTATAAATGCAAATAGATAAAGTGCTATAAAATATACACTTAAAAGTGTATATTGGATGTTTTCTTTCCACCAGTCTGAAGAAACACTTTATGAAAAGCCAAAAAGTGCAAAATCTCAAAATTGACAGGTGCCTGAAAGTGTCTTCCCTCAATGCATGTTTTCAAATTTTGTTTATAGTCAATCCTGATACCTTTTGGAAAAGTCATGAAGTATATCAACCTGATGCTTCAACAATTTCTGAGATTTTTAAAAGGACACTCTGCGACTTCAAACAGAACTTGAAGGTTGTTGCTCTGTCCATTTTAAGCATGATCATTTACAGTTAACATGATCAGTAATGTGCTGGCTAACTCTGAAATGCTTCCACTCATTAAGAATATAAGCCGGCCTTTGATTGGCTGACAGCTCTCTTGCACTAATTAGGATTGCTTTAACAAAGTGCCCACTCCTCCCCCTGTTTTACATATGTACTCTTTATTTAAATTGGCCCTGTCATATGCAGATAAGCGGCCGCATTGTTGTGCGAGGGTTGGCGAGTTTCACACTCGTGTAGAAGCAGATGAGGCTTTCCTTCCTCTGACTGCACAAAAACAAAACATGTTAAGCAAAGGGAGGAGGAAGCTGCCAATTTGAATCTACAGGCCTGTGAAGCTTTGGCTGCTGATTGGCTAATTGGGTGTCTGAACAGAGAGCTCTCTCAAGCAGCGACACAGATCTCATGCCTCAAACATTAGGTGTCACACTCTCGAGGTGGCTTGATTTATGGATTGTTGTTTGTTTCTATTTATCCTTTTGTTTCTCTGTCTCTGAATTACTTTTTTTTTCTCTCTAGCACAGAAACATTTAGATCACGACTGTGATGTCAGTGAGGTGATGCCGTTCATCATGGTATGATTTGTCTTATGCCTGGCAAAAATGCCTGGAGATAGACTTAATAATTTTTCAGAACTACATTAGTTGTTTTTTTAGGAATCAGATAAATGCTATTCAGAAAAAGTTAATACTTTTTGACACAATAATAGCTTAATCATTAGAACAACAATAAAAAATAATATGCATTATGAATATTTTAATAAAAACAACAGTTAAACAATATTATTATTTGTTTTGATACATGAATGGAAAACTATATATTTATAATATATAATTCTTGGGCTGTGTGAATATATTTTAAATCAACATCTCTTCAGATTTGATTACATTTTAATATTAATTTGTTATTATTTTACAGGGGTAGCAATAACAGTGGCTGGAATTTTTGCGGGAACTATATTAGGGAATTCCATGGTATATGTTTTTAGGAATAACATGTTTTCATCAAATTGTACCAGAATGTGTGAGCTCTACTTCTTTGTAATTATTCACCTTCTACATAGCCTACATACTCTTACATATTATGTAATCAAATAATAGTTACTGTCCTGTAAAATGTGGATTATTGCAAGTGGAATATGATTATGAGATTGACAGAACACTAGGATTATCTGCAGTAATAGAAAGGTTATATTATTAGAGCAGGTCAGTGAAACTGGTAGATTATATAAGCTTTATGATGTCATCATTGAGAGGGAGTTGGTATGATCTGTCATTAGCTGACGGTGGCTTCTCTCCGTCAGCATGCACTCACTCACCCCTGATATACATAATACAAATGCACACTATTTTTATTCTGATGCATTATGTATGTCATCGTCTGAGACCTTCTGGTGAATGGTGAAAGGATTTTGCTCATAGCTGTGATGGAGAGACTGAGCTGGCTGAGGTTGTGTGTGTTTGTCTAGTTTTGTCATCTTCCCTGTCCTTTGCCTCAGAATATTTAGAATTAAAAGTTCACCCAAAAATTTAATTTGCATCATTTACTCATTTTTTTATCGATATAATGAAAATTGAGGACTGTCAAGCTCCAAAATGACAAAAAACAACCAAACAAAAAAACAGATGTGTGCAATCCATATGACTCGGGTCCAAGTTTAATGAATTAGTACAATAGCTTTGTGTGAGGAACAGTCCAAAATGTAAGTCATTATTGGCTGATAATCTTTCACTCCGGTGAGCTGTTAAAGGATTAGTTCACTTTCAAATTAAAATTTCCTGATAATTTACATACCCCCATGTCATCCAAGATGTCCATGTCTTTCTTTCTTCAGTCGAAAAGAGGTTTTTGATGAAAACATTCCAGGATTATTCTGCTTATAGTGGACTTCAATGAAGCCCAAACGTTTGAAGGTCAAAATTACAGTTTCAGTGCAGCTTCAAACTGTTCTACACGATCCCAGACGAGGAATAAGGGTCTAGCGAAACGATTGATCATTTTCTAAAAAAAAAAAAATTATATAAGTTTTAACAATAAATGCTCATCTTGAACTAGCTCTCTTCTTCTTCTCTATTAGAATTCCAGCAGTGTAGATGCTGCTAAGTGTAATACTGCCCTCCTCAGGTTAAAGTTTGAACTAATTGTTATATACTTGCACTAGAATATTGTATATGACAATTTAGTTCAAACTTTGACCTGTGGAGGGCAGTAATACACTTAGCAGTGTCTACACTGCTGGAATTCTAATAGAGAAGAAGAAGAAGAGAGCTAGTTCAAGATGAGCATTTATGGTTAAAATGTATAAAATTTAAAAAAGTCTTTTTAGAAAATGAGTGATGTTTTCTCTAGATAAGACCTTTATTTCTCATCTGGGATCACTATAAACTGTAATTTCAACTGTTTGGGCTCCATTGAAGTCCACTATATGGAGAATAATCCTGGAATGTTTTCATCAAAAACCTTAATTTCTTTTGGACTGAAGAAAAAAAGATGTGGACATCTTGGATGACATGGGGGTGAGTAAATTATCAGGAAATTTTAATTTGAAAGTGAACTAATCCTTTAACATTTGCAACCAGATCATTAGGTATGTTTACATGCACTAATTTTCATCAATCCAAATGAATTCAATCTGATTTAAGATTAAAGTTGTTTATATAAAATCTAAACTTTGCAGTCTGATTCACATATTCGTTTCCATGTGAATTACATATTTTCAGAGCATTTTCTGCAGTACCAATAGTATGCTGCTTTCAAACTCGTATTGTTTGTGTTTGTTAGATAGGTATATTTACAGCATGTTTTTACGAGCGTTGAGCATTTTAGCCAATCATATCTGTTGAATGTATGAATGCAATGGTCTATCAGAGGTGATAGTCAGAATCTATAGTTTAACACTGCTGAAAATGCAAAAGGTTTTTTTTTTTTATTCAATGTGAGCCGCACCCTCGTGAATCCTTTCATTAAAATGTAAACACAATGTAAATTGGAGGTTCATTATACAATTTTTTTAAATTTTTCATTTTTTATTACACCAGGATTTTTCACGAGAATGCAGAATTCAGTGAGCTTGAGCTTAGTGATTATACCATTTCTGTTTACTACCCATTTACACTGCAAAGATTCTAGATTGACAACAGTATTTAAATGCACAATAGAATCAGAAAGTGCGATGATTGACGGAAAATTGGTAGTTTTTTTGGCGAAATTGTTACAGAGAACCGCAAAAGTTTACTGGTATTAGTACCGACTACTGAAATTTTGGCACTGTGACCACCCTACTGACATGTATGTCAGAAATGCTTTTTTTTAGCAAATATTTAGTTAATATTCAGTCACCTCCTCTGACGAGTATGGGGTCTCTGCGGAACAAAAGTGGGCGTTTCTGAATTTGTGGGTGTTTTCAAACTGGTGGGTGTTTATAAAACACTCAATGAAAATGATCGCCTTCACCAGACCTCACCCCTAAACCCTACCCTCACTGTGACATGGGCAAATTAGGTAACGCGGTCAAAAAGGCCCTTCTGTTTATGGCCTCGCCCACTGATCTGGTAACTCCTATTACTGTCCTGCAGAGACCTATACTTACCTCTGACCAGTCTGTAAGATGTAAATGAACATGCGCATATTCTTAAGACGTAAAACAAAAATGCAAAGGCAACATGTGCATCATGGCACTTCACAAAGTCATTCATATTATTCTGGTTATTAGCCAGTCAATTTTTTTGGGGTGCATATGAAGAGATTCATTAAAGGTGCTCTAAGCGATGTTACACGTTTTTAGACCAAAACATTTTTTGTCACATACAGCAAACATCTCCTCACTATCCGCTAGCTGCCTGTCCCCTGAACACACTGTTAAAAATACACAGTCTCTGTAGTCGCCACAAGCTCCTAAAACGGCAATAAAAACAAACTGGTGCAGCCTGGACCACGAATCATAATAAACACGCTCCAGTCAATAACAGACAAGAAAGATTTTAAATGCGCGTTCAGGACTGTTTCAGGAAGCACGGAGGGGAGGGGGAGGAGGAGGAGGAGGGAGGGTCTAGCTAGCCTCTGTTTTGTTTGACAACACTTCGAATGTCAATCGGAAGTTACTCCACCCAGGATCGCTTAGAGCACCTTTAAAAAAATACAGTGCAAAAGAATGATTTGTACATCACTACTTCTTTTAGACACAGTTGTTTTTAAGTGACTTCAGAAGACTTTGAATATAGTTCATATTGACCAATTTTATCATACTTCAATGGTTCTTTTTTGACATTGTAGAGCTTGACAGCCCCAGTTCTCATTTACTTGCATTCTAAAAAAATTCTTCAAAAATTTGCATTTTGTGTTCTGCAAAAGTCATACATGTTTGAAATAACATGAGGCTGAATTATTCCTTTCAAACTTCAGCCATGCATTATCCAATTTAAGCCAGCAGGAAGTATAAAAGTGTGAGGGGTAGAAGAGAGAAGGACCAAAAGAAACCACCATTGAAGGAAAAATGAAAAGAAAGCGAAAGGATTAAAAAAAAGAGGGTAAAAATGGTGGAAAACTGCAGCTCTAAAGGATTTCGCTTGAGTTCTGTGCTTTATATTGAGATCTGATGGCTTTTGACAATAGTGAGCCCCCTCCTCCCCCTATCCAGATGCCTCTACCCCTGAGGGGGATCTCGGGGGCCCACGGCGCTCCACTCCTGGGAACTACCGTGGGTGATTGGCCCCCCGCCTCACCCACCTACGATGCTCGCCCGAACAGAGCTCCATGTGTAGGATAGAGCGAGCGGGCCGACCTCAGGGCCTCCTAATAAGCAACAGCAGCCATGGAGCCGGACTGCTGAAGAGATCCAGCAACAATGATTGTGTAATGATATGGAAATGACAGCAAAACCTGAGCTCAGCTACCGGCAGGGCCGTTATGGGAGACTTGTCCAAACTCATTAGGGTTTCTGTATGTGTCTCTATTCTTTTTTTGCGGGCATTCCCACTTCTGATCGGACTGTTTTTTTAACACGTGTGCATACGGTGGTCCAAACCCGGTGGGCTCCATGCAATTGGTCGGTGAAACTGCCCGAGTTCGTCTGGGCCCCTTATCATGTACAGCACACAAATTACGCAAAGCAGCATCCATCTGCCGCGCAAATAGAGCTCCGAGTCGAACCAGCGCTCTGCCATTGTTCTGGCCGTTCGCCGCCCCTCCCGGGGTAATTCATGTGCCCTGCTACTCTGCTCACCCGTCACTGGCTATTCACTTAAACCTGAAACATTTCCATGGGCACAAAGGCTTCAAACATGGCAGTGACAAAGGAAAGGATTTCTGCGTTTCTATTCTTTTCCTCCTTTCTGTCTTTCTCCTTTCTTCAAGACATTGTGTTGTTTAATTGGTTGTGCTTGGTAATTTTGTCTCTTGTCTTCTCCCATACTGAGTGATTGTGTGGGGACGGACATTTGCTTTGACTGGATCGGACAGGAGCGGGCTTCCCTCCAGTACGCTGGGAGCCGTCTACCTTTGTTAGGTACGCGGAGTTCGGTTCGGGCTCCGTGTGTGGTAAGGTTTGGGAATCCTGCACGGATGTCGTGGGAATGCCGAGGAAACATCCCTCCTCATGCCGCTGAATGACTGAGATGACCCCTCCGTGACGTTCTCAATGAATTCATATCTCTGGTCTTGCTGGTGATTAATGATTCTTGGCGCTTTCGTGCCGGACCCATTGAAAAGCCCAGCAGTGAGCCTGTACTGTACATTTTCTTTGTTGCAGCGACTGTGTGTGTCCTAACATGCTTTTTTTTTTTAAGTGAATTCCATACTGTAGTGCTGGCTGAAAGATTGTCAAGGTTAATGAAGAGAATGGAAAAGCAGGAGAGGGCAAAGGAGAATAAGGGAAAACGACTTTGGCTTTGTCTGTACACAAGAGAAGGTGTGTGTATGTGTGCTTGAATGCATGCGTGTACATTTGAGACAGAGAGAGAGAGCAAAAAAAAAAAAGAAAAAAAGAAAGAAGGTTCAGCGGGTTTATTACCTGGAGTCAGACATAGCTCATCTCAGCCAATCCTGCAGCGCCTCTTTATTGTACAGCATGTGGTTGTGTAATACACTTTTCAGCCAGAGCTGGGATTCTTTGTTCACTGCACCTGGGATTCTGCAGGCTTTGTTCTACACATTCAGTATGTCTTAAAACCTATAAAACACCAAATTAAAATCAGTATTTTTATTTGTATTAATTTATTTAATTTTATTTATAATATATATATATATATATAATTTTATAATACTGCAAAATTTTTGTGTTTGAATATCAATTTGTGGGCTGCCTGGCCATCTTTTTATTTATTTATTTATTTTCTTATCTTTTGTTGGAGATGAGACAAACTGAAGAGATAAACACCACAATAAATCATCTGACATTCCTCTAATTATATGGGACATTGTAAATTGCATCCATGGCACATTTGTTATTATGCAATCTATAAGAGACATCTAATGGTTTTTAATTTAAATAATTTATTTCTCATGTTTTTTTCAAGACTCTAGACATTTGTCACCAGATTCTTATATGTACACATTTATTTCCTTCAATAAAATATATTTTATTTTATATATATATATATATATATATATATATATATATATATATATATATATATATATATATATATATATATATATATATATATATATATATATTTTAGGGTAATTTTATACAATTCTATTATTATAATCATATTATTATTTATTATTTTATATATAATTTTATTTATGTTTATATTTTTTTATTATACTTATTTTTTATACTTCATAATTTATAATAATGGTTTCTGAATAAAAAATGTAATTTCAAAATGTACATTTATATATCAATTTGGGTGGTTGCTATAGTCTTTGTATCATCGAGCCATTGTCTGTAACTTGAGCAGACTGCATGAGTGCTAGGAAAATCAATATTTATTTATATAGAATGAGCTGAATGTGCATGTATAAGTGTGAGAGCATATGAAGCATTCCAGACAGTACATGTTTCATGTGTCCTTGTAAAGCCCGCAGCACCCCATCTACCCTGTCCTCTCTCCCCCCCGTAGTCTCTCTCTCTGTCTGTCTCTCGCTTGCATAATGGCAAGAGCGAGCGAGCGAGCGAGCGTGTGCGAGGCTGGATGTATAGTGAAAAGGGATGATCTCATGTACAGCTCGTTGCTGAAAAGCAGCCAGGATTTCATCATCCCTCTCTTCTCTCTTTCTTTCTCTCCACCCCCTTAGGATCTGTAATACCACAGTTTGCCTCACTGGGGTGCCATAGACCAATGATCAAACCAGGGTACCAAACACACACAATCCCTGGTGCATACTGTGTGATCCCCCCCACCCCCCACCAATTATGCCATCTGAGACACATTTTTTGTATCATAAAATAATTCTTTGATTGTAGGGCAAAATTGTACATCACTTAGTTTGGAATTCTCACCGATAGCTGGTTAAATTGATGATTTGCAATAAATATTAGCCTTCAACATGGTTTTGACGGTGAATGCTTCTATAATGCTTGTCTAATGAAGAACCAATAACGTCTTATTATTTAGCATTTACGTTCCTTTTATATAATGACCATACATACTTTTACCAAAGAACTCGCCACGCAGCAGTATGACACGCAACACTCTTAAAGGACAGAAACAGTGGCACAGTGTGCATCAAGCAAAAGACAAGAGACCAAGATACTGTCAGAGAGGAAGAGGGAGGGACCGCAGAGATGCAGAGGTATGATGATGGACAGCTGGACACTGCGGAGAAGGGATGTGAGAAAGACTGAGAGAAAGAGGTGTGGTTAGGTGGGCTTCATTGTTAGAAGCAGAATAAATCAGTCTGGTCAATGTCTGCAGGGCTTTATCGTTCTGGGAATGCAGAGCGTGAAACTGCGCATAGATGTGTGTGTCTATGAATGCTTTGTTTCAAGGTCATACTGCTCCCACAGCTTAAAGGTTGAATTATGTAACCCAGATATTAATGCCTTCAGTGTAGCTCCCTTCATTTCTGGCACTCTGGGATACCATGGTTGACAGTCATCTATGTTATGATTAACTAAACCCAGAACTATTAAAAAAATATATATTTTTTTGTTAATTGAAATAAAATATAGGATGAAAAACTAAAGAGTTTTGAAATGTTTTTTCGCAACAGAAATACATTTTTTAACTGATGTACTAAAATTACTAATTACCAAAACTGAAATGAAATAAAAATTATTTAGAAATATTAATAAAAATGTCAAAAGCACATAACACTAAAATTAAAGTGAAAATATAATAATAAAAGCTAATTAGATGATATAGATAGATAGATAGATAGATAGATAGAATGATAGATAGATAGATAGAATGATAGAATGATAGACAGATAGATAGATAGATAGATAGATAGATAGATAGATAGATAGATAGATACATAGATAGATAGAATGATAGAATGATAGAATGATAGAATGATAGATAGATAGATAGATAGATAGATAGATAGATAGATAGATAGATAGATAGATAGATAGATAGATCGATAGATAGATAGATCGATAGATCGATAGATAGATAGATAGATAGATAGAATGATAGATAGAAAGATAGATAGATAGATAGATAGATAGATAGATAGATAGATAGAATGATAGAATGATAGATAGATAGATAGATAGATAGATAGATAGATAGATAGATAGATAGATAGATAGATAGATAGAATGATAGATAGATAGATAGAATGATAGAATGATAGATAGATAGATAGATAGATAGATAGATAGAATGATAGAATGATAGATAGATAGATAGATAGATAGATAGATAGATAGATAGAATGATAGATAGATAGATAGAATGATAGATAGATAGATAGAATGATAGATAGATAGATAGATAGATAGATAGATAGATAGATAGATAGATAGATAGATAGATAGATAGAATGATAGATAGATAGATAGATAGATAGATAGATAGATAGATAGATAGAATGATAGATAGATAGAATGATAGATAGATAGATAGACAGTTAGAATGATGATAGATAGACAGAATGATAGATAGACAGAATGATAGATAGACAGATAGACAGAATGATAGATAGACAGACAGACAGATAGATCTACTGGTCACACGTCTTAAAGGGTCAGTTCACCCAAAAATGAAAATTTTGTCATTAATGACTCGCCCTCATGTCGTTCCAAACCCGTAAGACCTCCGTTCATCTTCTGAACACAGTTTAAGATATTTTAGATTTAGTCCGAGAGATTTCTGTCCCTCCATTGAAAATGTATGTACAGTAGACTGTCCATGTCCAGAAAGGTAATAAAAACATCATCAAAGTAGTCCATGTGACATCAGTGGGTTAGTTAGAAGTTTTTGAAGCATTGAAAATACATTTTGGTCCAAAAATAACAAAAACTACGACTTTATTCAGCATTGTATTCTCTTCCGGAATCCTTTCCATTGAATTGATTCCATTGAATCCTTTCATCTGTCGGCGTTGGTAATGCACTTTTACGTCGCCGTGGTTGTTTTTGGTGATTAGGACATCCGCGACATGCACACTTACGCACCATTTAAAAAATATAGCAATACCAAAAAACAAACAATGTAGAATAGCTTGAATACAGCGTGCGTCTCCCTCAGACTGTAAACGAAGCTCTGGCGCACCAGATAACACGTCTGCAGCGTCTTACATCAGCAGCGTCACTGTGGAGTCGTGAACCACACTCCGGAGCAGAAGGGGGCGGTAATGCACCAATAAGCTGGATGCCAACCGCCGTAAAACAGGAAAGAAAAAGAAGAATAAGAAGTAGCAGCGGAGTCGTGAACGCGGATTGACAACAGACCCGGAAGAGAATACAATGCTGAATAAAGTCAGAGTTTTTGTTATTGTTGGACCAAAATATATTTATCGATGCTTCAAAATGTCGCGGATGTCCTAATCGCCATAAACAACCACGGCGACGTAAAAGTGCATTACCAACGCCGACAGATGAAAGGACTCAATGGAATCAATTCAGTGGAATCAATTCAAAGGATTTCATTGAACTGAGTTCACCAAACTTTAAATTTGGAGCACAGCAAAATGGTACTGAAGGTGTATATCCTTTAAAATCTGTTGTTTCCGTACAGATCTGAGGCCTTTTCTCCTCTTGACCCAGGTGTGCAACATTTTGACCTGTCAAAGTGTCTGGCAGGGGTGGCCCATAAACCAGCGGGGTGTCTGAGAAACCCTCACGTCTCTGCACACTTCAAGCCTTTATTAGAGGAACAGGAAAGAAACTAGGGATCAAGAGAGGAAAAGGGGAACCTTCTCTCTTTAGGAGGCCACAGATCCATTTTCAAGAATGAACGTCACACTCCTCAAAACCTAGTAAAGAAATCACAAAGACTCTTCGTTGAACCCGGTGCTCTGCAATTACCTCCTCACGGTCTCTCCGGCTCCCACACACACACCTGGTTCAGTGAGTGCAAACCTGGCTAATCTGTCTGCCAAACCCTCCCCCGCCCCTTCCTCTACACCCAGCAAACATCTCATCATCTTGACTGAAGTGTCATTGTGAAATCCCCAAAGTCATTAACAAATAATTAATTAGCAGCCCCCTGAGGGAATGGATTAAGACCTCTGCAACCATGTTTTGTTGCACTCTTGGGAAGAGAAAAGGGGTAAGTGGAGGAAGAGCTTTACAAATCAGGTTCATGATTCAAGTCATCACCTCACACATTAAGCCTGATTCATGCTTAAATCTCATGCTATGATTTATTTTTAATGGGTATAGCTTGATTTGTTTGTGTATATATACACAATATATTTTAAAAGATTCTGCACAAAATTTGACTTATGGGGATTAAATAGTTTTGTACATGAATGTTCAGAGCCAATTAGATTTTTTTTTTTTTTTTCATTTTTCATCAACTTTACGTTCTCAGAATCATTCAAATGTGTATTAATAAATGTTCTGTCATCATTTTTTTATTATATATATATATATAAACTGATATAATTCTATATTATATATATATAGTTGCTACTTAATATTAAATTAATATAAATATATTTAGTAAAATATATTTATTTAAATATATATTTACTAAATATTTACTTCATATTGTTATAATATATTTGTATTACATATATATATATATTAAATATAGTATATTATATAATCAGTATATATATATATATATATAAAATATTAAATTAAATTACTATAAATATTTAGTAAAATATATTTATTTAAATATATATTTACTAAATATGTATTTACTAAATATATTTACTTCATATTGTTATAATATATTTGTATTATATATATATTAAATATAGTATATTATATAATCAGTATATATATATATATATATATATATATATATATATATATATATATATATATTGCTACTTAATATTAAATTAATATAAATATATTTAGTAAAATATATTTGTTTAAATATATATTTACTAAATATATTTACTTCATATTGTTAATATATATAATACAAATATATTATAAGTATATTATATATATATATATATATATCAGTTGCTGCTTAAAACAATATGTAATAAATATATATATAATGGTTGGGTTTCTGAGGGTTGAAGGACATAAATGTGTCAGTTGAGAAAGATCTGTGGGTTAATATTTAAACAAATCCCTAATTAGACACATTATTGAAATGAGCCAGAAAAGCAGCAGTAAAGGATCATTAAAGTTTACAAGAGGACTTTTAAACATCGTAAACGCACAGACACACCAAAAGGCTTGGCTTTAAGGTCGTTAGGTTCACCCTTGACCTTAAGAAAACTCACATATGTTGATGAAGCCATTAGCTTCACGGCCTATCTCTCTGTCTCTGTCTTTCTCTCACAGACAGCTGAAGAAACTGCCCTCGTCTGTCCCGTCTCGTACAAATGACCTTGTGCTGCTCGACCTTGACTCTGCCCACTCATCTTGCCAGCGTGAGTGACATCATCACATGGTTGGATTACAAAGTTTCAGCAGCTGTCGCTCTTAAATCCTTTTAACCTCCTGTCATCCCTCTCTTCCTCTTCTTTCTTCCTTCTCTCTTCCCTCTAGTGCTTTTGTTGGATTTTGATGGTGGAGATCGGGATGGATGAATGACGGCCTCCCTAACTAGCCTATAAATCTTTTGTTTCTGTTCAGATGAGTTTGAAAAACAACACACACACACTCCATTCAGATACAGGTGTTTGTGTGTCTGTGGTTTGTCTCTCAGCTGTGATTACAATGAAGACTGACCCTGGTGTCGTGGTGATAGTAGTGCTCTAATGAACACTAATGAATCAGATGGCTGACAATGTGAGCACCAGGAATCTTTTGTGTTCATGTCACCTCAGTCATGATGAAGAGGTGTGCGTGTGTGTGTGTAGCCTAAAGCTATACGGCCAAATCGATCTGTCAGGAGATAAAAGAATCAACGGGCACACAGGAGTCTAGGAATAGATGGATAATTCGCTTGGCTACGCTAAACCTATGCTAATTCTCGGCACAGTAATTGCTCTGATGAATCAGTTGGGTTTTGTCTTTCTTCTCTTTGTATGTGGCTCTGTTCTGCAATAGTTTCCCTTTGAGTATTTTGGTATTCCTTTGTTAAGCCTCATTGTTGCATATGCTCCATTAGTATTAGCACAGATTTTTACCTTAGCAAAAGCAGCTTCTCAAATTAGCTACAGAAACAATGCTTTTTTTGTGCAAAGACTGAATATGTTTACTGAGAATTTATTTCATGTTATGGCTGATAAAAAAAGAGACATTAAAGGATTAGTTCACTTCAGAATTAAAAATTTCCTGATAATTTACTCACCCCCATGTCATCCAAGATGTTCATGTCTTTCTTTCTTCAGTCGAAAAGAATTTAAGGTTTTTGAGGAAAACATTATAGGATTTTTCTCCTTATAGTGGACTTCAACGGCAACCAACGGGTTGAAGGTCCAAATTGCAGTTTAAATGCAGCTTCAAAAGGCTCTACACAATCCCAGATGAGGAATAAAGGTCTTATCTAGCGAAATGATTGGTTATTTAAAAAAAAAAAAAAAAAAAAAGTATATACTTTGTAACCACAAATGTTCATCTTGAGATGCACCACACATTATGTATTCATGTTGGAAAGGTCACGCGTGACGTAGATTAAAGTACCGAGCAATTGTTTACAAAGCGAACGTGCAGAGACTAAATCAAACGGCCTTTACAAAAAAAAAAAAAAAAAAAAAAAACGATGTTGGACGATTTTGTTACTAATGCCTACGTCACGCATGACCTTTCCAACATGATTACGTAATGCGTGGTGCATCGCAGAGCTAGTGCAAGATGGACATTTGTGGTTAAAAAGTATATAAATGTTTATTTATTTTTTTTAGAAAATGACATTGTTTTGCTAGATAAGACCCTAATTCCTCATTTGGGATTGTGTAGAGCCCTTTGAAGCTGCACTGAAACTGCAATTTGGACCTTCAACCCATTGGTAGCTGTTGAAGTCCACTACAAGGAGAAAAATCTCGGAGTGTTTTCCTCAAAAACCATAATTTCTTTTCAACTGAAGAAAGAAAGACATGAACATCTTTGATGACATGTGGGTGAGTAAATTATCAGGAAATTTTAATTCTGAAGTGAACTAATACTTTAAGATTGTATTCTATTTTGTCTAAATAAATTAACTAATAAAGTACCAATATATTCTGCACTCAAAGCTGCTGCCGGTTAGTGAAGATTTAATGGATGAACTCATCATTCCGACAGTGATACGACTTTTCAGAGACTTTTAAGACTTTTTTTTTTAAATGAAAGTTACAAAAGTTGTGATATTTACTGTAGTCACTGTATTTATAGGCATTATTTATGCTATTCGAAGAATAGAAAATTGCTTGACCTCAGTTATTAATTCATACAGACAGTAATCAAGCTGCTCTTGTCAGCTGTAGAACAGAAAACAAATTAATCACTCATTAAAGTAAATGTTGTCAAACACTGATGTACTTAGTGATGCTCTAAACAGCTATTTCAGAGGGAAATGGAGAAGTGTGTGTTTAAAGAAATCCTTCATTCGAGTTGTGTTGAGACGTTCAAGGTGATCGCTGAAGCATATGAGGCCTGGAGGTTGACCTCGTTATGGTAAATGGATTCATTATTGCTA
Organism: Chanodichthys erythropterus; assembly: GCF_024489055.1. Classification (NCBI taxonomy): domain Eukaryota; kingdom Metazoa; phylum Chordata; class Actinopteri; order Cypriniformes; family Xenocyprididae; genus Chanodichthys; species Chanodichthys erythropterus. Next base: position 11,079,690 of record NC_090224.1, on the reverse strand, counting down.
ATGATGAGAGTGGCCTCATTTGCATCTTTGAACAGTTTGACAGAAGATCTGGTTAGTTCCTCTGGGTTCTTACGGAAACACTTTGGTAATCGTTGCAATGTCAGATTCGGCATACGATGATCTGAGCTATTTTATCTACGGAACTGATTTTGGGCGTGTGCGTTTTATTATTATATAACTGGTAGCACAATGTATTGCTTGTAGCTTAAGTCCAGCACACACACACACAAGCTAATTATGTCAGTGCACACCCTACACACTCCCCACACAGTACGACTTTCACATCCGATGCCTGCACTGTGACTCAACAGAAGAACAAAGAAAATACTGAACGAAGCATTAAGTAAATAACACCACTCATACTCTCATTGTGTGTGTGAGTGTGTGTTTGTGTGAGTCCATGTAATTGTTTATTTAATGAGGACAAGGTTGTGTCAATGAAGTAATAAGTACTTTTGGAGGGAAGGAAATTCGAATTACCAAGTCTACATACATGACACACATGAAATACAAGATTTTTGCAGTAAACACTCCATAAAAATTTTAGAAAATTAGGGATGCAGTTTATCGGTACCAAGTTTATTTGTTGTGCACAAAAAAATTTGTGACAAATTGTGCATTGACAGCAGTTGTCAGCAGTTATCGGTTAATATCGTTTTTTTTTTTTTTTTTTAATTATTTTATGTGCTTATTTATTTTTTATTTACATATTCTGAATATGCTGATTTGGTATTTAAGAAACATTTCTTATTATTATCAATGATCATTTTTTTCCCAGGAATCTTTAGATGAATAGAAAGTTCAAAAGAACAGCATTTATTTAAAATATATATATTTTTCTAACATTATAAATGTTTTACTATCACTTTTGAGGTTTGATTAATGTATCAATGAAATGTATCTTTCAAAAAATTACTTCCCCTATTTTACATTTAGATTGCCATCATCTTTAAAACACAACATAATTTAATAACATGTTAATGTCATTTTAGTAAATCTCAAAATAAAAGGTTTAGTTCATCTAAAAATGAAATTTTTTTTATTAAGTACTCACCCTCATGTCGTTCTACACCTGTAAGATATTTTGATGAAATCTGATGGTATGTGATCCACACAGAGGCAGCAACGTCATTGCACCTTTTGACGTCCAGAAAGGTGCCTTCGGATTTTATCATAAATATCTTAATTTGTGTTTTACGGGTGTGAAATGACATGAGGGTGAGTACTTAATGACAGAAATGTCATTTTTGGGTGAACTAACCCTTTAATTTCCATTTTTCATACTGTACATTATAATGTAAGTGTTTTATTTATTTTTATATGACAAAATAGAATATAATTTAAATATCTGCATTTAAAAAGGTTATTGACCATAACATGAAAGTAATGATAAACTTATCAGTATTGATCCAAATTTTAATATTGGGGCATACATACTTGCATTTGTGCTGTTGTGATGACTTTCAGCATGCCTATGATTACCTGCAGCATTGCTCTTCTGGTGTGGTCTGTTGGCACTTGAGGTGGCAAACGCACTGGAGGCAAGTGGCATTTTAAGAGTTCTGTCACAGTCACCTTGTACTTTAAGTGCCCCTCTGTGCCTTATACAGCAGCTGTTCCTTATAGATCTCCCTCCTCTCTTTACACACACACACACACACACACACACACACACACACACACACACACACACACACACACACACACACACACACACACACACACACACACACACACACACACACACACACACACACACACACACACACACACACACACACACACACACACACACACACAACGAAACTGATCTGCCACCCTGGGCAATCAGCCAACACCATCCCCCCCAGTACCACCTCAGAAAACACACACACACATGCTCAGGCAGACATCACAGCCCAAACCAACAGAACATTCCATTGGGCCAATGTTTAGCTTTAATCCCATAATAAGACCCTCAGCTGTCCAGGAAAAGAAAGAGGACTTTCCGCTGCTGAAGTCAGACACTTCAGTCTTCTCCTCTCTTACACTCTTCCTTTTCATTCTACCTTTGTTCTCCTCTCTTTGTTTTAATTTGGAGCATTTGGCCCTCTCAAGTTGGCTATTGTCCTCTTTTGGTTGAAGTCTCTTTCTTTCTTTGCTTCTTGCTTTTTCCTTTACTTCTCGTTAGCAATGACTTATAGATAATCATGGATTTGTTCAAGACCACACACAGACATGGATGATAATATAAGCAAATGCAGTCTTGCATCCCACGCTAGCATTTAACATATAACGCTGGCTCTTTGAATAGTCTTTATGCTGCTAACACTAAAGATGCAGAGTACTGGACGGCACAGCACTACAGCTAATGATGTCCTGTTTGCTGTTTCATCATTGGGTCAGTGTTTCATGACCTTTTTAAACTCTGGGCACTAATACACCAGCATGAACTAAAGGACTGAAGAGCAGAACTAATAGTGTAATCTTTAAAGGTGCAAGATGTAATATAAGTCTAAGGTGTCCCCTGAATGTGTCTGTGAAGTTTCAGCTCAAAATACCCCATAGATTTTTTTTTATTAATTTTTTTAACTGCCTATTTTGGGACATAATTAAATATGAGCCGATTTATGCTGTGCGGCCCCTTTAAATTCTCGTGCTCTCTGCCCACGGAGCTCGCGTTTGCCTTAAACAGTGCTTAAACAAAGTTCACACAGCTAATATAACCCTCAAATGGATCTTTATCGGCATGCATGCGTCGGATTATGTGAGTATTGTATACTGTTATATTGTTTACATTTGATTCTGAATGAATTTGAGGCTGTGCTCCGTGGCTAATGGCTAATGCTACACTGTTGGAGAGATTTATAAAGAATGAAGTTGTGTTTATGAATTATACAGACTACAAGTGTTTAAAAATGAAAATAGCGACGGCTCTTGTCTCCGTGAATACAGTAAGAAACAATGGTAACTTTAACCACAATAAACAGTACATTAGCAACATGCTAACGAAACATTTAGAAAGACAATTTACATATATCACTAAAAATATCATGACATCATGGATCATGTCAGTTATTATTGCTCCATCTGCCATTTTTGCTATTGTCCTTGCTTGCTTACCTAGTCTGATGATTCAGCTGTGCAGATCCAGACGTTCTGCCCTTGTCTAATGCCTTTCATAATGTTGGGAACATGGGCTGGCATATGCAAATATTGGGGGCGTACACCTAGACTGTTATGTAACAGTCGGTGTTATGTTGAGATTTTGAGATTTGCCTGTTCTTCAGGAGGTCTGTTTATGCACGGTTCAAGGCAAGCGCGAGCTCTGTGGGCGTGGAGCACGAGAATTAAAGGGCCAGTAGCCCTGAATCGGCTCATTTATAATGATGCCCCAAAATAGTTAAAAAAATGAATAAAAAAAAATCTATGGGGTATTTTGAGCTGAAACTTCACAGACACATTCAGGGGACACCTTAGACTTATATTACATCTTTTTAAAAAAAGTTCTAGGGCACCTTTAAAACAAACCATGTGCAAATTCACAAGTCAACACCATTGTTGAGTATTTTCTCTGCAGTGATCTAAAGAAAACGTGGTTTGAAATCACTGGTGTTTCTTACGTCACAAACTACCTTGTAATCAACCACGTTAACGTGCTGGCGAGCTTTAGCATATCATTAACTGATCGCGAAAAGGGCGTCTCAAGCGAAGCAAGGTTATCGTGGTATATTTTTCTGTTGATATGAAAAATCGGGTAGATTTAGCAATATAGTGGGTGTGTGATGTATATTACAGTGTTATGATGAACTTTCTCCACTGACGTTTTGAGTTGTTCAAAACATTTCTAAGGATATTTATTTTTAGAAGGCAGCTATCTGAGATGGCGAATGGGAACATAGTTTGTGTAACATTAGCAACACATTATTAGCAGGGTTAGGCAAAAATACATCAAAATGTATTTTAAAATAAAATACCAAATAATTTTAAATGTATCAAAATAAACTACAAAATACAGCAGCCACACCATGTATCAAAATAAACTACTGTATTTTTGTATATTGAAAATACTTTCTTCACAAACCTTCCATCAGCTGACATGCAACCAGTTAAAAGGCACAATATGTACAGTAGGATTTTTGGATTAAAATATTTAAAAACTTCCAGTACAATGTTATATATTTTGTTGACTTGTGTACTTACATTATCCTAAATGTTTCCAAGAATTATTAAATCGAGAGAAATAAGCAATTTTAAACAGGACACGGGCAAAGACTATAGAATAACACTGACACAGGTTGTGTCCGTTTGTCGCCTATCAATGACATCATGCCCTCAATTTCCAGTTTTATTTAGTAGAAACCATGGAAACACTGGTTTCTACTAAATAAAACACAGACGCTTTATATTCCTCATCTGTCTAATAAAACGTATTATATGTTTTATTAGACAAATGAGGAACTGTTTGGATTCATTCATCAACAGACAACAGCGCTGCGTTACTCTGCGTATTCTAGACCGAAAAAAGCGGAAGCAGCGACTGTGATAGTTTTGGAGAAATGTAGCTAAATAACATATACAAAAAACACTGTGGTGAAACTGTGGTACAGTGATGCTTTCAGATTACTTTTACTTCCTTACAGATTACTTTTGTGTTACTTTTTCTTACCTGGGCTAGGCTTGCTTGCTTGTTTTTTAATAATAATAATAATAATAATAATAAAAAAAACAAAAGTTCTATCTTTAGAAAATGTAAGAAATGTGAATCAGCCTCAGGCTGAAGGAAATGCAAATTTACACCTGTACTGTAGAGGGCGCAGCTCAAACAAAACTATCAGCTGCTACCATTCTTGATTTTAGAAGAATAGGATGCAGTAGACGAAAGTTCAACACTCTTACTCTAGCAATAAAAACACAAAAATGAAACACAAATGTGATGTTTATCTAAAGTCATTTTTGATTATTGATATGGTTGATTTGGATCACTGAAGATCAGCAGCAAAGACTGCCGGTTAATAAAGTGAGATTAATACATAAAGTATATTTGTGACCTTGGACCACAAAACCAGTCATAAATTGCATGGGTATATTTGTAGCAATAGCCAACAATACATTGAATGGGTAAAAATTATCAATTTTTCTTTTATGCCAAAAATCATTAGGATATTAAGTAAAGATCATGTTCCATGAAGATATTTTGTAAATTTCCTACCATAAATATATCAAAAATATATTTTTGTGTGTGGATATGCATTGCTAAGGACTTCATTTGGACAACTTTAAAGGTGATTTTCTCAATATTTTGAGTTTTTTTGCACCCTCACATTTCCAGATTTTCAAATAGTTGATCTCGACCAAATATTGTCCTATCCTAACAAATCATACATCAATGGAAAACTTATTTATTCAGCTTTCAGATGATGTATACATCTCAATTTAAAAAAAAAAACTGACCCTTATGACTGGTTTTGTGGTCCAGGGTCACATTTGTGTTATTTAATATATTTAATTATTGCAAGCTTGTGTAATCTGAGTTTGCATTTCACTTCATTTTGAGCAATACTATATCTGTTTTTGATGAGTAAATGTATGCTCACATTTAATCTAGAACTACAATAACTATCATATTCGCACACAACGCCTCTGCACTCACTCCCAGTTTTTCTGAACATGAGGACAGGAGAGGTGTCAATAAATGGGAAAACAAAGTAACTTGCATTAATTATTTGAAAAAAGTAAATTAGATATTTTGTTGTAAATTTAAAAGTAATGCATTACTATTTACTTGAAAAAAGTAATCTGGTTATGTAGCTTGCGTTACTTGTAAAGTGTTACTCAAACTACAATTAATGAGAAGGCATCCATCTTACTAGGGCGCAACAAAAGATTTCTATTTTGAATAAATGCTGGTCTTTTCCTTTAATCAAAGAATACTGAAAAAAATGTGCCATTAAAAAACATTAAAAAATGTTACCAACCACAAACTTAGTAGTGTGTAACTATAAAACTAGGCTATAGTTAATTGTATTAGTTTTTTAGGGTAATAGCACATATATTTGCCAAAGTACACTTGCGTTATCTCATCTGAGTCATTATACTGTTTGTAGTGGAGCGTATGAATGAGCAGTAGTGAAGTCGTAGGTTTGAATGTGTACACATGAGAGAGAGAGAGCTGCTGTTAATGCACCTCAGTTCACATTGGAAACATTGATGACATATGAAGATATATGATAACATCAATATAGTGAGATTAACCACAACACACCTGCACAGATAACACACATGCATAGGCTACTGTACATCCACATCATATTACCCATTGTGTCATTATAAACCTACATTAAATGATATGCATGTGCCAAATGAGTTCACAGTAGCTCTTAGCAGAAGAGAGACCGATAATTGTTATACCCAAATGTGTGCTTTAAATCTGTTGCCCATTGTTTTGTGTGTATATATATTTGTCCAGGTGGTGATGGAGGGATTTAACAGGTTAGAGAAGAATACAACACCAGATGGACCCGTCTACTGTCTGTAACCTAGATTCTACTGTACTAATCCAGTCGCAGACAATCTCCGACACTCTCCAAAGGAATGTTAAACCGAAACATCGGAAATGTATAAAGTGTGACGGGACATTTTCCAGTGTCACTGCTTACTGTTATCTCTTTGATTAAAGTCATTGCATTAGCGCAGCGGTGGTTGGAGATTAAAGGAGTTTGGTCGTGTTTAGAACACAGTGGAAATCCAATCGTGAGAGCTTTAGGTTGGTAACATGGCAAATGTGAAAGCAGGTTATATCTTGTGTTATGCCTTGCCCATGAAAGGAGTTGATGGGTTTGGTGAGGGATCGGCTTTTCAGAAATTAGTTAATTGGAAATCCATTAATTACACAGAGCAAATCTTCTTCTAAAAGAGAGAGAGAGAGATTAAATTTGCAGGTCAAAACATCTCAAGTGTTGTGTTTAGCGCTTAAAGCTGAAATGTGGGATTTCTTCTCCTCTAGTGGCACCAGTCAGAATTGCAATAATGACTTTTTAAAGAGGTTTCTCAAACACTCCGCTTATCTGCCATTGGTCGACCAAACAGGTAGCCCCGCCCCAAACACATGCCATTGGTTGAACTGAAAAGTGCCACAGTGTATACGCCTGTTATTTTTGCATTATTTATATATTAACGTCATCATAATCAAAATTTATCACAGACTCAAGGTCCAAATTAAAAAAGACAAAACATAAAATAAAATACAAACAGCAAACACACACACAAAGATTTGTTACTAAAATAAAATGATTTCAGTGTCTCCACAACTTGGATATTGTTAAGTTTATATTAATATTTTGAATTAACCTTTATTTTTATATTTTCTGTTCTCATTTTAAATTGTTTTAATTTTTTTAGTAATTTTGTTATGTGCTTTTGTCACTTTCATTATTATTTTTAAATAGTACAATTTAGATTTATTCATTTATATTTGAGTAGTTTTAGTTTTGATTTATTTCCAGTTAGTAATTTTATTGCTTCAACTTGTTTTAGATAGTTGCCAAGGCAAAATTTCTAATTTTCATTTAGTTTGTTTTTCATCAAATTTTTATATTTCATATCAGGTTTATTTCAATTAACATGTTTTTAATATTTTTAGTTATCTGTGTCCGTATTACAAATATTTTTGGCTCTTATGACAAATTGCTTTATTACTCATTTGTAATTCATAACAAAATTATAAACAAAATTGAAACAAACTATTTAAACAGTATAAAATTAAGATCAGTTATATTTTTATCTTTAAGGAGACTCGTGAGAGTAACTGGGAGGCTCATATTATATAATTATAATAATTAAAATTATATAATTAGTTAAATTATATGCTCCCTCTAAATTGTAATGTGTTATTCCTGTTTATAATTATTGCTGCTCCTTTGACTTGAACGTAACTTAAATTGCAAGAAAAAAATTTTCACTGTTTAATGCTCATCTCTTTCTGTTATCTGGTGAGAATATGTTTCCAGAACACAGGAAATAAACAAGCAATAATTTCTCCTCTATTTAGCAAACTGTTGTCTGTCATGCATTAATGGTTTGCTTCCCACAAAACTTAACTGACCGTGTTAATGGATTACTAGGCATTGAGAATTAGACTGAGTCAGTCAGACAGGCTTTGGGGGTCCAGAAGGTCAACCAGGACACCTCCGCCTATCGTGCCGTGTGAGACCAAAAGGTCACAGCCTTGTCTCTTGCCCTTTGAACATTAAAATATGCTCCATATTGAATCTGATGGCTTGAGAACGCAAGTAGTTCACTGCTAAAATTGTGTTTTCTCCTTGTTTGCTCGTATACGTAGGTCATGGAAATGTCCTTTTTGTCCTTTACAAATGATTCCAAGGATTATGAAAACAAGATAATCGAGGTAAAACTACTGTATTGTCCTTTTGTTTGTAATTTGTTTCTTTGTTCTTATTGTATTCTTATTACCTTCAATAATTGTTTGAGGACTTTTTAGTTGCACATACAATCACATTATATAATCGTTATTTCAGTATAGACCAAAATAATTGTGATTATGATTTTTGCCATAATCGAGCAGCTGTACTGTACAGACAGCTAATAGGTGTGGAAGTTCATCAACACACTTAATCCAGTGAATCAACTTGTAATTGCTTGTGTCTCTTTATTAGATAAACTGATGTGAACGAGAGAGTGAAAGAAAGAGTTTTGTGATGGGGAAACCTGTGCTATAAATCAGTAAGTGAAAGAGAGGCTCTGTGGTTGGAGAAGACCCTGGAGCAGAGCTATTAGGACATCTTCAAAGCACACAACTAATAAGAGCTTAGGAACATAACCAAGATGACACACAGACCGCTCTATTTCTGTAATCTAACACCCTCAACTCCACACAGCGAGTCATGTATCTGTGTTTGCAGGTCACACAGCCTGGCATCTATTGCCACAGACTGTAGTAGAAATTCCTACGCTTAATCAGTCTCTGTTTACTTTTTATTGTTAAACTAAACACACACATCGATTTTTCTGATGCAGTCAAGGTGAAAAAGGGTTGAAGATTCTCTTGTCTTTGTTTTGCGATGTCTGATTTTTGACATTTGAAGGTCAAAGGTCACTCAGCCCCTCCTGTGCTCCGCGTCACACTGATTCTGAGAGCTTATACACACATACATGCCTGTCGCAACGCACTTTTGTAGCTGTCACTTTCTCACACAGTAGGACACACTCATTCACTCCCTCGCTTGCACACACAGAAAACAAGGATGTTTGCAAAGAAGGATTTGTTTGAGTTGTAAAGATAAAATTACAAGTGATTTTTTGGGGCTTTTTGAACTATTCATTAAAACAACTGGTTTATGAAAGTCATGAAATTTGTTTGACTTGTTGAATTATGTTGTATATTTTCATTAACAGAACCAGCCCATAAGAGTCATTTGTTTAGGAAATGAACTACATTGGTAAAGCTGTATATTGGCTGCGCTGTATGTTTTTGATTCACTTAAAAGAATTGACTCATAAGAGCTGTTTGTGAAATGGACTAGTATACTACACCTATTGTTTTTGCTAAAAGGAACTGGTCTATCTTTGTGATTTTAACAATCAGTATTGGGATTGTTCAAACGAATATTCGTGATTAATCGGAAAATCGTTATACAGTATTCATTCAGCCCTAACTGTTAAGATTGTTAGAGAAATGTTGCAAAATAAGAAAAAAAAAAATGCAATATGAATGTTTTACGTTTCTATTCTTCTTATTTTGCAAAAAAATATGCGCTAGAATCTTGAAAGACATACATTAGTAGATCACCAGAATGCCCAGTAGCAGAGACCTAGTTAAAACTGGGACATACATCCAACATGTAATCTCTATGGGAAAGCTCACATGTATCAAAAATGGTCAGCGGCGGCTAAATTTAGGAGTGTGTGGTAAGTAGGTCTCACGGTCTTATCTCTCTCTCTCTCTCTCGCTCTCTGTCTCCTTCTGTTTTTCTTTTTCCCAGTCGGGAGGGTCAATCGGTGCGCTTGGTTTCTGTGGTAATCATTAGGTGAATGAACGTCAGGGAACATGGCCTTCCATCAGAAGTTCCAGTGAATTGTGAGAAGGTCTGGGGGTGTGATCACCCAAATTGCCCCAGGACTATAGGTCAGGTGATTCCACATATAATTAAACAGCTGTAATGTAGCCAATACCAAATTTGGAGCAATTTCAGTTATTTGTAATATTTATAACTATAATATGACACCAATTTGCTGCAATAATTGCATAAATCTATTAAAGACCGATAGATTAAAGACCAATTGTGGGAGAAAAGGGAAAATTCAGTGGCCCTACCTTGCTGAAATGTACTCACAGAAAGTAATTTTGTTGCTGTATTGCTAATATGAGCAATCATATGACCTTTTTGGACATTTTTGGCAGAGAGCTGAGCTAGATACTTATTGATAGCTAATAGCTTTATGAAATTATCCAAAATGTTGAATGAAAGAACACAAAAGGGGCAGAAATGTGTTGAACTTTGTGAACAACAGACATTCAAATTCTGTGGAAATCTGTGCATCTTTCTGTTGAGTTCAACAGATTCCATGTGGGCCTGGAAGTCAGACAGGTTCTAATTCCTCTGAATTTCGCAAAGTACATTTAAATGTGTAAGACCATATTGGGCCCGTACTGTATTTAGTTGTAGTTATTGTTTTTTCATTTGACTAAAATATCCTTTAAGTTTAGTCAGTATTTCGTCATGTCATTTTCCTTAATTTTAGTCAATTTTACTTTGACTAAAATGCAATCTAATTGTTGACAAAAAACCATTTTAGCTGAAGAGAAAGTGCAATTCATATTATATATATATATATATATTATATATTACACACAGTAAAATCCCCAGAGTTAAATCAACTCTGTTCAGAGTACATATGGTCCCTCTCTAAATAGTGTTAAAGTAACACTGAAGCAGAGTTAAAGTTAATGAGATAATTAAGCAATTAATAAGGCTGTGACTGAAGTCAGTTGTAGTTCTTGTGTTTCCCTTTTCTTCAGTTATTCTGCTTGTTAACAGCAGGTGTTCATCACTAATGCACAATCATCACTTAATTAATTGCTTAATTATCTCATTAACTTTAACTCTGCTTTAGTGTTATTTTAACGCTATTTAGAGAGGGACCGTATGTACTCTGAGCAGAGTTGATTTGTATATATCAAACACAAAATGTGAAAACTGTCTGTGAAGAACTTGCCTTCTGAAATTATAATGAGGTCACTATTCTGAAACAGTGCTATGAATTCCTTAGGCTTTAGTTATTCATTGGCTGTGTTTCAGTGCATTTTTATGGGAAGTGCATATTCATAATGTGATGTTTGCATTGTATATCTGATTAATCTCATACTTTATGTATAGAATGCGTTTATGTGAGTAACCTTCGTTGATAAGATTTATCCTGCATCTATGAATCACAGCTCACTTTGTTCAGTAGCTTGGCAACAATGGTAATGCGAGCAGTTGGGTTATGTACATTGAAATTTGCAGGAATGTTTGCAAATGTGTATGTTAGTATGTCTCTTGAGTAAAGAGATCCCAAGGCTGGAGAGCAGAAAAAGGATGTTAAAAAGAAGAAAATAATGAGAAACAATTTAGAGACGGATAAAGAGCATTGGGTATTCCTATAGGGAATAGGGAATGAAGACAGAGATAGTAGCTAAACATATCAACTGATCAGCCATCTACCTGAACCTGCCTAATAACAGTAACACTGGCAGAAATGATTGAAGTGTTTTCACAATGATTGACACAGTGTAGTTAGATGATTCCTCTGGGATGTGCAGATCAAAGCTGAAAGGATAAAAGCAAGGCAGTTTTCTTTAGTCGTGTCAGGAATGGGAACGAGTTCCTCCAGGGGAAATTCTGGAGAAGCTAGATGCTAAAATCCTTTGGTGTAACATTTACATGAGTGGTGAGCGCAGATGTTAAGTCACCTGAAGCCATTTTCATTCACTAATGCTGGTGAACGAACACGTGTGTCAGTCACTGAGGCGTTTCTTTAAAGAGTTGTATGACTGAAAAGTCAAAATAACTCAACCAAAATGATGTTTTAGAGCTAATGGGCTAGTCTAATGGTGAGAGAAGTTTGGGGTTAAGTCTCTTATGCTCACCAAGATTGCATTTATTTGATCAAAAATACAGTAAAAATAGTAATATTGTGAAATATTATTACAATTTTCAATAACTGTTTTCTGTTTCAATATATTTAAAAATGTAATTTATTCCTGTGATGGCAAAGCTGAATTTTCAGCATCATTACTCCAGTCTTCAGTGTCACATGATCCTTCAGAAATCATTCTAATATGCTGATCTGCTGCTCAGAATACATTTCTTGTTGAAACAGTTGAATTGTTGAATTTTTCTGAATTCTTTGATGAGTAGAAAGTTCAAAAGAACAGCACTTAGCACAAATAGAAGCAATTTAATTAATTTTAAGATTATTATTGTAATTTTAACATTATAAGTGTATTTACTATCACATTTAATCAATTTAATGCATCCTTGCAAGACTTTTGAATGGTAGTGTAGCACAGGATAGAATTTGATCCCACCATCTTTCCATAATAGCTCTGTAACTAGTATCCTTATATAAGGAGTGTTAGCTTGGGAAGAGCATTTATTCTTGATCGCACCCCTCCTGTACTCTTTAAAATATGTATAATCTTTTACCGAAACTTGGTCCTTTTCCCACCTCCACCCACAGTGTTTTATGGTGATTCAGTGTTCACAGTAAAGCTCAAGTACAGACAGACAGGAGATGATCTTGCATGAGACGGGAATGAGGATGTTTAAGTTGTCCTGACTTCTGGCAGGGATGAGAAAAGGCTGATGCCTGGAGGAGAAGTGTATTGTTTAGCTTCTTTTTATCTTCTTGTGGACTTCACAGGGATTTTGGCAGAATTCCATGTGAAATATTATTGCGTAACATTAACCACTTTGTAGCTGCACGTTAAAGAAAGACTGAAAGAACATTTGTAGTAGATAGAAAGAAAATTAGATGTCCTCTGTAATTGACACTTTTATAGACTTTTCTTCTATGTATTTGTATTTACATGCATTTGCCAGTTGTTCTCTAATAGTGATGCTCTGGTAGTGAAATCAGTTTTGTTCACACCAGTTTGTAGAGTGTAAAATATGTTATTGCTCTCAGATATTGAAGGGAAGTTCTTATGATTGCCAAGGCTGCGTTTATTTGATCAAAAGTACAGTAAAAAAGTAATATAGTTTATACTATTTTCATTTTTATTTCAAAATGTAATTTTTACCTCTGATAGCAGCCATTACTCCAGTCTTCAGTGTCACATGATCCTTCAGAAATCATTCTAATATGATGATTTGGTGCTAAAAAAAATAAATATATATATATATAATAATATAATAATAAATATTATTATCAGTTGAAAAGAGTTGTGCTGCTTAATGTTTTTGTGGAAACCATGATACATGTTTTTCAAGACTCTTTGATAAACAAAAAGTTGAAATTATTAAATTATTTTAGTCTTAACTGTCACTTTTGATCAATTTAATGCATCCTTGCTGAACAAAAAGTATCAATTGCTTTAAAAGTACTGTTTTTGAATGGTAGTGTATGTGTGAGTTTAGATTGTGCCTTGCATTGCTTAGCCTGCAGTTGCCCCGTCCCGGAAAGGAAGTTCTGCCTTTTGGTTAAATGAACTAGTCTCCTTTTTCATAGACATATAATATTTTTTTTAACCTAGAATTTTTTTATTGTTTGAAAGGTTTGAATTTCTGTCTTTCCCCATTCGTTGTATGCCTGTTAAGTACATAGAAAATAACTGCCTGGGGGTGTTTCCAAGATGGCCTCTAAGTGAAATGACTTGCATAAAGGGATTGTGTGCCATTTGACTTCATAACTGATTGAAAGCTCTTAAACCAACTTTCCTTGGGGCAGAGAGTGGTGATCTAGTGAATATTCAGCATGCGAATAATGCTTACGTGCTTTCACTAATTTATCAGTTACTGTTTGAAAAACTGGTTTATTGCAGTAAAGAAAAAAAATTCAAATCTTGTCTGCATCAAAGAATAGATCCAACATGAACAGGATTTGCCCATTTGGTTGGCAAAATTATAAGTAGCCAAAACAGAAGCAGTCCCTCTCAACATCTTTGCACCAAAGCAAGCCTAATGAGCTGGTCAGGGTGACCCTTGTTCAACATCTGGTGTTGTAATTGGATGCCCAGAACTGACCCCTCCTTCCTTTGATTAAAATGGGCCTTGATTTTTACGGGCCAAGCTAACGGAATCCAGACCCCCAGCACTACGGCTCCCATCGTCGTGGGAATGACAGGTTCCCTTAACGACATGTGGATTGGCTGCTATCAAGGGGGTCAGCGTGGGTAATAATGACCCAGCAAGCCCCACACTACATTTTTGTCCAATTAGAGCGCAGCGCACTTCAAAAGGCCATACCTTCAGCACAGCAAGATGCACATGAGAGAGGAAGAATGGGATAGACAGGAAGAAAAAAAGAAAGAAAGAAAACCAGAGAAGCCGCTTTTTTGAGTGTTAAGGACTCGGGAGGAGGGTCCATAGGGTCTTTATAATGGAGCCATGGCCTGAGTGTGTGTGAGGCTGGGTTATTGTCAGAGCACATATAGAGACTAATGGGGTTTTGAGGGTTGGAATTTGTAGTTGGTAATAACTGAGGTCAGGAAAGGTCTCTCTGAAAAAATGAATGGGACAATGGGAAGGAGAATATGTTTTGTTTAAACACAAAGAATGTGTTCCACAACTTCCATGATTTGTCATATCTGATTTGTAGATGGACCAGCAAGGAAGGGAAATCTTGAAACCAAGTTGCCAGCATTGGTCAACATTAAGAACTGGCTCCCTTTTAATTCATGCGTGTGAGATTTGAGTTTAATTGGCCACATCCATCCATCCATGCATCCATGCATCCATGCATCCATCCATCCATGCATCCATCCATCCATCCATCCATCCATCCATCCTCACATTCAAATCCAAATCCTGAGTTCAATTGTAATTAAAATGTACACATTTATTTTGAATTTACTTCAATACTGAATGGGACAGAATCCTGCAGTGATGTGAGTTTTTTTATGTGTTGGCTGATTAATTTGGGTTCAGGGATTTACATCAAACTCACAGACTCCATACTCTTTAATCATCAGATTTTCCAAAAATATGATGTCACACTCTCATTCACTCACCTGGAATCATCAGTATGCCTTCTAGGAATGAAGGCAATCGTTGGCCTTTCACCCCTGCAGCCACTTCAGCAGATTACTAAAGGATTTCAGTTTACTATGCAGAGGATCATCCCATTAGTGCTTAATCTGAAGTTCTGAAGTATTTTAAAATTACACCTGCTTTATTATGAAGTCATTTTTCATGGAAGTGTGCAAATGAGCCACAACTATGTCCTTATTTGATCTGTATTTGCAATTGCAGATATGTTAAAGTTCAGGAACCACTGTGCTGATGCTGGTTTAGAGGGTCAGAGAACTCTACCTTTGAGGTGTAGTTATCACAGATCCGGGGTCAGTTTGGAGTGGTCTGCTATCTGCATTGAGGATTTGAGATGACAGGTGTTCATCTCCTGAAGTCTGCATGTTGGTAATATCCCCTTAGGCTTAGCTGTGCCCTGTAGGTCATACACACACACACACACACACACACACACACACACACACACACACAAACATTATATTATAATATATATATATATATATATTATAATATATATATATATATATTATAATATATATATATATATATTATAATATATATTATAATATATATATTATAATATATATATTATAATATATATATATATATATATATATATATATATATATATATATATATATATATATATATATATATATATATATATATATATATATATATATATATACTGCTGATGCACTCAAGGCTGTCCATGCTTCTGCGTATCAGCCCCCTGGTGTTCTCACTGACCTAATGACAACACACATAGTCCATTTCTTAATCCTCTGATAGGTCACCTATAGCCCCTGGTGTGCTTTGACACCAGTCCATTCGCCTCTTCATCCATCCATCATAATTTCCGTAACTACCGTTGTGACCCTGCCTTGTCCCTTGATTACATATTGCTTGATTAAACATATGGATTTGGATTTAAATCCGCCTCTACCCAGGCTTGTGCGCCATTCAGAATTCAATTGAGAATGTTTTTTTACATACCTGAATATTAATTGAGGTAACAATCAGGTTGAGGAATTTCAATATGAATTAAAATTTTAAGAAGGATGAATGCAAATAAATTCACATGACCGCAGTAATTTTTAACTAGAAGAGGTCTGTCAGTATATACTTGGCTTGATGAAATCTTGGCTGAAAATTTAAATACGTTTAAAAAGTCTTTTAGGCTTCACAGACTGAAAAATCTGTTTTTTATTTGTGATTTAATTTAATTATACATCTTATATTTAACAAATATATGGATCATTTCAACTTCATTGATTTCAGCTCAGAGTAGAAAATGCGCTGATTCTTCAATTCTGAATTTTCCTTGTTTGTTTTTTATTGTTAAATGAATTCTTTATTCTGAACTCACACTTTTTTCCATGTATGGGTCAATGACCTGATGCCTAAATTCTCTGTCCGGTGCCATTTTTTCAGTTTAAATTTGGTTTAAATGCATAAAAAGACACCATACATATGTAGTATCTCTCCCCTGCATGTACTCACTTTAACTTTTCAAAAAACATTAATTATTTCTAATTTTCTGTTATTTAAAGTCTCAAAAAATCGTGTGGTGTGACCGTCCGGCCATAACTTCTGTTTTGAAAATGGCTTTGAAATTACTCTAAAAATCTATTTTTTTGTATAAAATTAATTTGTTTACTGATCTCTTTAAATAGATTTTTTAAAGATATTTAAGATCTTTGTGTCATTTGGAGCGACCACACACCATATAGTGCGACCAATAATAAAAAATAAACCAAAAAATTAAATATCAAATTTCTGTTGCTGAAATATGAATACGGTATGCTTAAGTGAATTATATTATGAAAACATTTTTATCAGTTTTATGCAATTTATAGGAAAAAATAAGTGTTAAACTACATTTAAGAAGGCAACTCTGAAGTTATAGAGCAAAAATATAAAAATATATATAATATGTTAAATGTTTTTTAAAAAAGGTAAATATAATTTGCAGCTAGAGTAAATAAAACATTTCTAAATTAATTAATGATAACAAAATGTTATCTTTTAACAAGCTTTCACAATTCAATTCAAACAAAATAAAATAAATGAAAGTCATGAACAATGGAGCCGTTCAAATTAGTCGTCCTGACTAAGGGTGAGAAAATCTGTGTTATTATTCTTTACATAAGCTTAGATAACAGTTCAAGTAATCCTACAATTCATGGTGAAAAGACATAAATGTCAGAACTAGCCTTACCACATTCCACTAATGTTCGAAGTGTTGAAACACATGCTAAATGCATGTTCGCCGATAAAATCACATATTTTGTTGCTCCCACACAAACCTACATGTTATGTATGCACAAAAGACATCTGAAATCAAACAGTCCACACCAGTTCATTATGGGAGTAATTATCAGGTAATTTTCGTCCAAATTTTTAGCAAATAGCTGAGGTTTCAGATGAGACCCCATAATGCCTCTCTATGCGTTGCCATAGAGATGGATCATTTTTAGAGCTTGACCTGTGATCCTCACCTTTCACCCCCACTCAACCAGACCCCTTAATACCTTCCTGTCTCCATTAGGGCAGTGCTGAGGTCACAGGCATTAGAGGTCAAAGAGGAAAGTTCATCTTGCCACTCAGGTCACATCACTAAATAGGTGCATTGTGATATTTTTAAGTCAACGGTTAAGATGGGGAAAAGAGGATAGAGCATGTTTTTGGGTGTGAGAGAGTGTGAGTTTGTATAAACAGTCACATTTAGGGCATTTGACTATAGTTACAATTAAGTGACCATCCAGTCCACTGCAATTGAAGATTTAAAGCTTCCTTTCACAGATGACTGAGAAGAGAAGAGTGTGGTGAGGTTTAGTGAGACTGAGGGTTAGACTTTTACGGGGCCTGTGAAAGAGGGCTGAGGGGCCGACAGCAGTTATGTGTGAATTCTCATTAGTCATTTACCTTGTCAGTGCAATGGAGGCGGTCTGACAGACAGGAGATAAAACTGGTGTGAATATACCTACATCTGTACAGGTGGACTCTATATAACACCTGCAATTACACATTCTTTAACAGCTTTCTACACACACACACATGTTTGTTTTTGTGAAATGTGGGGACATTCCATAGACATAATGGTTTTTATACTGTACAAACCGTATTTTCTATCCCCCTACACTACCCCTAACCCTAAACCTAACCCTCACAGGAAACTATGCACACTTTTACTTTCTCACAAAAACTCATTCTGTGTGATTTATAAGCCTTTTGAAAAGTGGGGACATGCTGAATGTCCTCATATTTCACCTTTTTTTGTAATACCTATGTCATACCCATGTCATTATACACATTTATGTCCTGATATTTCACAAAAACAAGTACACACACACACACACACACACACACGTTTACTTAGCTGTCTATATGGAGACACCATTGACTACAACTGTTTTTATTTACAGCTATTTATAAATACTGCAGAGTAACTCAAACACCCTAACCTTACAGTGTTTTTTTTTTTTTACACTATTTTTTAATACTTATATTTTGTATTAATATTATTACATTTAATTTATATTAGAATTATATTATATATTTAGTTTTTACAAATGTTTTTATTACAATATTTTTATTTTTATTATAGTGTTATTTATTACATTTTATTTATTTTATTTAGATTATATTTTAGATTTTGTACATATAAATATATATTTACAAATGATGGGTGTTTTTTTTATTCTAATATTGTTTGTTATGTTTTGAGGTGTCGCAATATAATGGTATTGGCATACAGTATATGGCGGTATTGCACCTTAACGCTGGTTGCCAACAGTCATAAAACACAAACAGATATGAAAAGCATGTTGCCAGATATGACAGACGAGACACTATACCTGCACTCCAAGAGAGTTAACTCGCCAGTCTGGAAGTTTTTTTGGATTCCGCAAAAACGACTCATTAATCAGCCCAGTCTGCAGGAATTGCAGTGAGCACAAAAGGGAGCAATAACATCAACTTCTTCACCCACCTCCGCCTCCGTTATCTTGCAGATTTGGACACTGTACAGAAACGGGAGATTTTACATTGACCTGTTAACTGCTGACACCTTTCTAGGTTAGTCCAAAAGTGTGCTTATTTGGATAAAAACTTATGGATTATTGGATGTTTACTTCAAATATCTTTAGAAAGTAGTATTATTTTCTATTTTTACCCAAAATAGGGTGATGTAAGCATGGAATGCTAAACTTTCACATGTAATTTATGTTTCATTCATACTCTACGCTAGTGGGCGACCTCATGCTGAAAGTCCACAAGTGAGTCTCAGGAGTAATAAAACTTGTGACTTTCCAAGAAATATTTTCATACTATGGAAGTCAATGGCTATTGTCAACTTTCTGATTACCAGCATTCTTTAAAATATCTTCTTGTGTGTTCAACAGAAAAAAAAGAAGCTCATACAGCTTTGGAACAACTTGAGTCAAGTCAAGTCAAGTCAAGTCAAGTCACCTTTATTTATATAGCGCTTTTTACAATGTAGATTGTGTCAAAGCAGCTTTACATTGATAACTGGTACATTATTTTGGCTGCACAGCAGCTCTTAAAGAATAGTGTCAATGCAAGAGTATCAAAGCACTGTCAAATATCAAATGTCAAGTCAAATGTCAAGTGTCCCCAACTAAGCAAGCCAAAGGCGACAACGGCAAGGAACCCAAACTCCAACAGGTGACATCAGGTGGCAAACAAGTGGCAAATAGGTGTTAAAATGGAGAAAAAAAAAACCTTGGGAGAAACCAGGCTTAGTCGGGGGGCCAGTTTTCCTCTGGTGAACAGTGCTTTGTTACAACTCAGGTTGCTATCATAAGTCTGATAATTATGAGGGTAAATTATGACAAAATTTTCATTGAACACACCATTGCGACAATACATGGTTTATCTGTGTTCTTCAAACCATCTTGGGTATTTTCATAAGGATTTAATTTAAGGATAATTTAATTTCTGCCTCATTCTGTGATAAGAAGGGGAAAAAAAAAAAAAAAGAGTTAAGATGAATTTGACTGAGCATTACTTATTTTTTAAATTTTGCTAAGATTTCTATAGATATCACAATGTATTCCTATCGTGAATTCTTTTGGTCACGATAATTGTGTAGTGAAAAATCTGATATCGTGACAGCCCTTACTATAATATTTGTATTTATATATTTGTATTTATATTTAGATTTATAGTATTGAGGACAACCCCAGATGTCGCCAAAGTATTTCCAGTTTGACCTAAAAAATGACATCATGACTGAACAGCTAACAAGCGCTTCTATCATCAGTGAAACTGTTTCCAATGCAAGTGCATGACACTCTCAACAAAATTATGTTGAGCTTTGTCGCCAACATAGAAAACAGTTCATATTTCCATTTCCATCCCTTTCATTGTGTGATGTTTACTAAACTCCCCAAATGCAAATGTGAATCGTGTCAGAATTTGGTTGTCACTCCTATTTATAATGGAACTGTGTAAACGTATCTTAAAACAGGACCGTATTCAGCTGCTGTGCGAATGTAACCAGTGTGGAATAAGCTTTTTGTGAACTTTCATGGGTTTATTGCTCTTCAGACAGAATGGGGGCTGTATTTCATTAACTCTCACACACAGCTACAGGGTATGTATAGTTCTTATTCCATATAAAGGTAATATTTATCTTACTGTGGCCTTAACAGTCTCCTAACCACCCACAGACTGTATCCACATCCATGCAATGAGGGCACTTAAGGACTGGCTGTGTGTGTGTGTGTTGTCCACCCCTATATCTGCTATACACTCATTTTATCTTAGAACTCATTTTATCTTAGATTCAGCGTGTATTTCCCCACCATCTGTAATGTTGTGTTTCATCCTGTTCCTGTCCCTCACCGAAACACTTCAGAGATAAAAGCTCTTGCTCTTTCTGTGTATTATAAAAATGATTATTTAAAACTTGCCCACAGTGCTGTCTACCTCCATAAAGATTCCTGTGTGATGACATGGCAGAACAGACTTGTAATACAGCCATCAGAGAGGGTGATTGATTGGCCAGCGCTCACCCCAAACCAAACTCTCACATGCTGGATCTGTAGCAACTTGCCAGGGCTGAAAGAGGTATTAGGGTGTGTGTGAGAACCAGAGGAGAGAGAGAAACAGAGTAGGAGGAAAGAAGCTTTGAAGAGGGCGAAAAAAATACCTGCAGCCAGGTGTAAAGTGGAACCTCTGTCTCTTTTTGTCTCTCTCTTTACTCATTCCTCATTTGGAGCTGGTCTCGGGATTGTGCAGTCTTTCTGAACACACACATGCACCCACCCCGTCTCTCCTGGGTTCTACTGCCTGGTATGATTTATGTGTTCTGCATACAATAGCAGCGAGGCTAGAAATAGAGACAGGGCATATTTAATGTACTGTTAGACCAGTTCACTGTGACAGTTTGCCCAAAGCACCGTAGGTGGAAAATCCTCTATCCTTCACCTAGTTATCCTAGGACGGAGCTTTCTCATTGGCATTGAACGGCATGTCATCAATAGGGGTGTGATAAAAAAATTGCGATTAAAAAATGCAGTGATGTTGCAGACAGGAAAAAGTAAGGAAGGAAGAAAGAGAAATAAACAGAAAGGGAAGACAAAAGTGGATAGAAAAACAGAAAAAATTAAGGAATGAAGGAAGTTGGTCAGACAGGAAGGAAGGAAGGAAGGAAGGAGGGAAGGAAGGAAGGAAGGAAGGAAGGAAGGAAGGAAGGAAGGAAGGAAGGAAGGAAGGAAGGAAGGAAGGAAGGAAGGAAGGAAGGAAGGAGAGAAGGAAGGAAGGAAGGACAAACAGACAGGAAGACAGACAGATAGACAGACAGACAGAGAGCATTGAAGATGGATTGATAGACAAAAAGAAAAAAGAAAGGAATGAAGACAGAGAGGATTGAAGTTAAACAGGAAGGAAGGAATGAAGTGAAGAGAAAGGAAGGAAGGAAGTTAAACAGAAAAGAAGGGAGTTAAACAAGAACGAAGGAAGGCAGGAAGGAAGGTAGGTAGGAAGGAAGGCAGGAAGGCAAACAAAGAAAGTCAGACAAAATGAAAGGAAGCTGGAAGTCAGACAGGATGGAAGTTAATTGTTCAAATAGTATGCAGGAAGGAAAATATACAGGAAGTAAGTTAGACACAGGTAGAATACAGACAGAAAAAGAGGAAGGAAAACAGACAAACAGAAAGGAAGAGCAGAAGGAGGGAAGTTAGAGAGGAAGGAAGGAAGGAAGGAAGGAAGGAAGGAAGGAAGGAAGGAAGGAAGGAAGGAAGGAAGGAAGGAAGGAAGGAAGGAAGGAAGTTAAACAGGAAGAAAAGCAAACAGAAAAAAAGTCAGACAAAAAGAAAGGAATAAAGAAGTCAGACAAAAAAGAAAGAAAGCTGGAAGTCAGACAGGAAGGAAGTTATACAGATAGTATGCAGGATAGACTGATGGAATTAGATGGGTAGAATACAGAGAGGCAGACAGAGAAAAAGAGGAAACATAAAACGGAAAGGAAGGAAAGAAGCTCCGAAAGTCGGAGAGGAAGGAAGAAAGAGACAGAGACAAACAGAATGGAAGAAGGAATGAAGACAGACAGAAAGGAAGTTAAACATAAAAAGGAAAGAAGAAAGTCAGACAAACAAACAAACAGATAAAAAGGAATATAGACTGACAGAGACAAAGGAAAAAGGAAGATGGCAGACAGACAGACACCAAGACATAAAGAAACAGAAGAAGGAAGACAGAGAAAGAGTTCAGAAAGAAGAAATGAAGGAAGGACGACAGACAAATAGGTTTAAAATGTATTTTCTAGCACATCTTAAAGTATTTCATTTGCGCTGGATTTTCTGTTTGGTTTTTAGTCTGGTTTGTTGAGCATTTGTCAGTGTATGTGCAAGTGTGTGTATATCTGTTTATGAGAATCTGTATGATTGATGATCTTGAGAGCTGCTTCTCCTGCTTGTAAATAGTTACTGATTGAATGAAAACCAGAAAAGAGTTGAACTCAAATCATTCTTCAAATACCAGCCTGTCATAAAACCACAGACTCTGTTTCGACACTGATCTCTGTGTAAGGCCGCACTCAGTGACCCAGTGTTCACGAATTCACAATTATAGAATTGGCTCCCTTTCGGTTCATAAACGTGAATTTGAATTAAACTGGCCACAACACACAGTATAAGTTGAACTGAAATTTGAATGACGAAAGAGGAATTGGAAAGAAATGTAAGTCACACAACAAACAATTCTGTTGATAGTTGAATTAGAATAACATGACTAACTATTCAAAAATGAGCAAAAACAAATAAATTCTCACTTGTCTGTTTAAAGTTAAAATTCATTCATGTTTCTGGCTCTGAATTTAAGACCTTGAGGCATTCTGGGAAAAGATGTTTTCTTCTATCATGGTCAAAAAATTGTAATTTGTTTTTTAATATAAAAAATATATTGCTGTACTATGAGAACTCCACCTGCCTGAACTTGAAACAACATTTCTACCATCTCTGTTTTGTAGAGCACAATTTCCTCACAATAGGAGCAGTCAATACACAAAGAGCTCAATGAATGGATGAGTGCTGAGCGCACTGAATCACAAATCAGATTTCCTCTGTGGATATTGAGTAATAGTGCTGGCCATGTGCAGTTCTGTGACTGAGTCAGACGAAAGCTTTGTTCACACTGGCAGCCCAAATCTAATTACTGTTGCACATTCAATTCAAATCTGATCATTTATAGTTTGAACAGCAGAAAAACACATGAAATTTGATTCTTACAGAGCTTGCAGGGCAATACTATATTGAGTCCTCAAATGTTCTTCTCCTCCACTGATTTCACCAATTAATTTAGCTCAAATCATTTAATGTTCCACTTTACCTTAGATGTATTTTCTGTCTTTATAAACTTACTTACATTGAACTTGCATGAACTTCACTGCCCTTCAAATGATTAATCAGTATGGTAATGCGATTTTAAAGGTTTTTTTTTAAATGTTTTTGAAGGAAGTCTCTTAAAAAATGAAAATTTGATGTTTATTTGCTTACCCCCAGGGCGTCCAAGATGTAGGTGACTTTGTTTCTTCAGTAGAGCACAAATGATGATTTTAACTCCAACTGTTGCAGTCTGTCAGTCGTATGCACGTGAATGGTAACAAAATCTATGAGAGTAAAAAAAAAAAAAAAAAAAAAAACATGCACAAGACAACTCAATTAAACCCTGCGGCTCGTGACGACACATTGATGTCCTAAGACACGAACCGAACAGTATTTATATCATTTTTTTTACGTCTTATACACCACTATGTCCAACTGCCTTGAGCACGCGCACGGCATCCGGTAGTTTAAGTGTGTATGCGCTCTGGCGTAGTTTACGCAAGCGCCGGAAGTGATCTCTTGCGCGTATATGTCACACATTGTTTACACAGTGCACAAACATACTACGGCTAATCAAAATGGTACTTACTTGCGCTTATCCAGATTGTTTAAACCGACTTAAAACTAAAAGATTACATTCTCTTGAGCAAACTCATTCGGGAGTAGTGACATTCCACGTATTCCCAACTTCTGAGCCTGCTCGCCTGAGGTTATGGTTGATTGCTCTTCGGCTGGATATCAACACACCCATTAAAGGTACAATTTGTGATATTTTTTTTTCCCGCTAGAGGTCGCTAGAAGCCTATTCAAAACAAAGGCGTAGTTTGATGACGCCAAGTTTTAGAGCGGAAACTTGGGACATGTGGTCTCCATCTCAACGGACGGTGCAAAAGAATAGGGATTGGAGTCTGGAAGAACTCATGTTCGTGGATGCGATTATTAACGTTACTGTAGTATGAAGCAGAGCAGGACCGAGTGTTGCGGGAGCTGAACGAGGAGCTGGAGCGATTGATCAACACACGCCTCACGAGCAGCGGGACTTTTATTATGACACAGTCGCCGGCGCCGCTTCCGCTTTTCCGGTCATGAGTTTACGGGAGCTGTCCTTGTCGACAGAACCAGCGGCAGATGGTAAACAGTAATTATGTTCCATAAATAAGTAACACAATCCACCATAAAACGTGCAAGAAGTAAATAAGGAACTGCTTGAAGCAAGCTAGTGGTTTGCTGGACGCTAGACACTACTTCCGCATTTGTCCACGGCACTATTGTCATGTGGTTTCTACGTCAGTAAAGGCGGTAACAAAGGGTAACTGACGTCATTGACAGGCGACTGCACTGCCCCATGTCACTGTTTAGAATGGGAATTTTCTCATGATTTACAAGTAGTTGAAAACATTAGAGATATTGTTTGTAATCAGCTGGACAAAATATATAACACTAGCCTAGTGGTTTTTGGATATTTTACTGCAAAAATTTTACATATTGTACCTTTAACGTACTAAAGTTGTTGAGGGTCTGGAGCGATCATTTTTCCCCTGATGATTTTTCCACATCCAACTGAGGTATGTGAACAACATCTTTGTATATGTCCTTTTTATTTGTAAAGCTGCCCTTACAAAAAGTAACAAAATAAAATGAAGTTTTGATGTTATAAACCCATGTTTTTTAGTGGTTTACTTCCATTTGTATAACAACTACTGCAGGCACCATGTTTAAACTAGGCCAGAGGCGTACACACTTCATGCACCGGATGCCGTGCGCGCGCTCAAGGCAGTTGGATAGTGGTGTATTTGAGGTAAAAATGATATAAATACTGTTCGTTTTCTT
This sequence comes from Chanodichthys erythropterus, assembly GCF_024489055.1. Classification (NCBI taxonomy): domain Eukaryota; kingdom Metazoa; phylum Chordata; class Actinopteri; order Cypriniformes; family Xenocyprididae; genus Chanodichthys; species Chanodichthys erythropterus. Next base: position 11,053,778 of record NC_090224.1, on the reverse strand, counting down.
GCAAAAAAATGATCGTTTCGTGTCTTAGAAAAACAATGTGTCGTCATGAGCCGCAAGGTTTAATTTGGATTTGTCTGTGCATGTTTTTTTTTTTTTTTTTTTTTTTTTTTACCATTGCCACTCAAAAGAATTTTTTATAATAATAGTTAGCACTAACTTTACAACTACATAATCATATTTCTACTCCAATTCGATTTTTTTTAAAATACAAACATTTAAATGGTGGCTGTCATAAAAACTTGACGGATTTATTCAAACATGCATTAAATATTGAAGAACATTAAACATTATAACGAATATGTAATATGTTGCATATATTTAGCAAAATGCTCGTCTCTAGAGTTAATTTTTCAAGCTAACTAACGAGTTTATGGTCATCATGAATATGGTTTTTCTGAGGTAAATGTGTCATTAGGTGACATATTGTTTAAGAGCTCTTTTATTTATGTCTTTCCGCAGTTGAAACGCTGATTGAGCGATTACATGAGACAGGATACGGATTTCGGTAAGTTACTATCTTTTAGCATATCTTCGGGTGTTCATTCATGTTTATTTTGCGCTGTAACTGATATTAAAGCGGAAAAGATGATCGCTTCACGCTGCCGCCTCTCTTGAACTGAGGCGCATACAGTGACCTCTGTCACGCCGTCACGCCACATTAAACGGAGCCAAAACTGTATTTATTTTTGAATTTCGTAATAAAATGCACATAATTTGAAATCTTAGACTTTGTTTCATATCAAAAGTAAATATGAACCACAAAGATTGTTGCGATTTATTGAATGGGAGGCACACAATAGTTCCGTTCATTTATCAACTGAAAACAGGATAGACTAATCGATTCTTAGGATTTAACCACTGGCAATGATGCCATTATACGTTGCAAATTAAATTGCTATTGGATCTTTTAGTGCATTAGGGGGTTTTAAAGAAACATTTAAGATATCTAACTGTGTCTTTGTTTACATGTTGAGAAGGAGCATCTCCCAGTTGTGGGGAAGTGTATGCAATGACTGAACATAAAGACAGACAAACGCTTGGTAATTTGCGAATAGTCAGTTGTAACAACTGGATTTAAAAATCTGAATCATCTGCAGTGTGATCATAAATGAGAGAACAGACATAGAAACAAAGAGAGTGAGTTAGAGTACATATAAAATAACCACTTTTCACAGCCAACCACACCATTTATCCCACCAGCGTGCAATGCTTGTGAAAATATCCCACTGCATAAAATCACACTCATTTGCAAGTTTCACTGATTATGTAAGCAAAAATCAGTAATTACTCCACTTATCTAAATGCTCGTTCTCTGCATGGCTCCTAGTTATTTCCAACAATGAATGTGAGCTCTTTCATTACATTTGTGTATTATTCAATCAAGACTCCATATGCGCTCATTTAGGAGCCATAGAGTCTGATGTATTGACACGCTGACTGCTGGCCTCTTTGGCTGCCTGTAAATGTTGAATGGGTCTGCTGGACACTGAATGCATTTATAATGGGGCTCTAGATGTGTGGACAAAGACACTCTCTCTGTCTCCATTGCTTCTATCTTTGCAATTACAACATTACAGTAATAATGTTAGCGGCTATAAGCGTGGAAACACAATGGGGGAGAGAGCAGTTATAGGTTTTTGAATAGATTTAAATGTTCAGCACTCCAGTAAAGATGGTGGGGGGGATTCACTAAAGTAAAAATTGCACACGCTGATAGCACTGTTTATTATTATGTGCTGCCATTGTTGTTTTAGCACCCAGTTCACTAATTAATTGACTCTTTAAGATGCCAAAAGTGCACTAACGTTCAAAAGAAATTAATACTTTTATTCATCATGAATTAAATTGATCAAAAATAACAGTACTTTTGTATTGTTACAAATGATTTCTATTTTAAATAAATTTCTATCTGGCCTTTCATCATTATTATTATTATTATTATTATTTTGCACTGAAAAGAATGACAGAGGTGCATTCAACACCTTGTTTAACTAGATTTCATGTTTACACACTGAAAACACAAAAATGCTGCAGTTATTTACTGTAGTGAATACCTGTTTTGGATCAATGATTGTGAGTAGTTTGTGTCTGTGTGTGTAAGTGACATTCAGTGTGGGTCACTAGGGAGAGGAGATGCATGGAAAATGTCCCGACACAGTGTTTTTTTTTTTTTTCTGCAGTGAGCGAGAGAGCATGAGCTGACTATGGCAAAAGCGCAGAAACACACATGCAGACTCAATTCTGCTGACACTTCGGCTTCTGGGATGTTAGTTGCTCTGACAAAAAAACCTGTACTGAGTAAACTACATCTCTACACGCACCGAATGACCTCTAAATGCATGATAGATGGATAGATCTATAAATCTCAGTTCACACTTTCTTTCCACATTTTATTCTTTAATTGCAGACTTGGAATGATGTAGAGAGAGAGAGTCTGTTGCAGCGTTGCTTCCTCACCCAGCTGCATTTAAGCCCTTGATTAAAGGCCTGCAATTTTCCATTTAAAATATTTCAGGATCTTGTAAATTTGTGTGATGGAAAAGCAAGCCAGCTTTAGGGGACTTCAGTGTGTTTATGTGAGAGTGTGCGGGGTGACAGAGTTCAGGTGTGTTTTGTGTGCGTGTTGGTACGAGTGTGTGTGTGTGTGTGTATGCTGTCTCTCTCAGACCAGAGGTAGGGGAAGGGTTGAACTTTTGAACTGACTCTCTTTAAGTGTAGTTTAATTTATAAAAAACATTAGAATTGTGAAAACCATATATTAATATTTTACTTCTCCATCCATTTCTGATTCTGTAGTCAGCTGAGCATTTTTTTTTTATACAGTGGTCCCAGAAGGGCTCGCTTTAAATGTCTGGATGTCATTTTATTGGATACAAAATATCAAACCAAGTGGCAGCTAAAAACATATGATGCTTTTTTCCAAAATAACTTTCCAATGACTTTTTAACCAACTTTTTTTGTAGATTTACTTCCCATCAAGTTTACACATGTATCCGAGCAGTCTTTCTTCTTTTCTTTTTATTATTAAATACATAAAATGTAAGATATATTTATTTATTCATTTTCTAAGATTGGTTTGTCTCTGTTTATTTAACATTTAAAGTGCCCCTATTATGTTATTTTAAAGGTGCCATCGAATGGAAAATTGAATTTACCTTGGCATAGTTGAATAACAAGAGTTCAGTACATGGAAATGACATACAGTGATTCTCAAACACCATTGATTCCTCCTTCTTATATAAATCTCATTTGTTTAAAAGACCTCTGAAGAACAGGCGAATCTCAACATAACACCGACTCTTACATAATAATCGGGATCATTAATATGTATGACCCCAATATTTGCATATGCCAGCCCATGTTCAAGACTTTAGACAAGGGCAGCCAGTATTAACGTCTGGATCTGTGCACAGCTGAATCATCAGCAGTGCTTCCCACACATAGACTTTACTTGGGCGGGCCGCCCACGTATAATAACGGCCGCCCAAGTATATTTGAAGACACATTTTTATATTTTATACTCGTTATGTGTGCGTCAGAACTGTTTACTCCCGCTGACATTCCCACAGGCGCTGCATTTTGCAAAGTCACAAGGGGGCGCTGTTGCGTGTTCTACAAGCTCGCGCAACAGCACTTCAGACTGCTTCAAAGTGATTCTCAATCAATGAAAAGCGCAGATTTATGCCAAGCGATTGCTAATGAACTCAAGTTGATGAATTATTACAATGTCTACTTTATGGCCTTTATATGAAATGTTTTAGACGATTGTAAGAATCTGAAGGATCAGCCTGCAATATTACAGACATTTCAAAATAAGAGTCCCGGTGTATTTCGGGTTTGTTTATAATTAAAATTCACATGCTAAGTTTTTTTTCTTTTTCTTTTGGGCATTATTGGTATTTTGGTTACACAATAAATTGTATTTAATTTGATTTCCATTTAATTCATAGTAAATTATTGTAGTCTCCTCCACAGGAAGAAAAGACTAAGAACATTATTTGACACATATATTATATTTTATAAATTTTACTAGTAAAATCTGTGTCCCATTCACTGAGAGAGACACTATATGACAGCAAGGAGAACATAGAAAAAGGTGAACCATTTAAATGCTGTAATTTTGCATAATTTACAATGCATAATAATGCATAATATTAGTATGTAATTAAATGTAATATGCTATGTAATTAAAATTAATTTCAATAAATAAAAATACTGGTAAAAATTACACATTATTTGTTTGTCACATGTAGTAGACCATTTTTGTGCCGTGGGTAATAGGAGGATTTTTCGCCCGGCTACCACCGCATGTATATTTCAAACCTGTGGGAAGCACTGATCAGACTAGGTAAGCAAGCAAGAACAATAGCGAAAAATGGCAGATGGAGCAATAATAACTGACATGATCCATGATATCATGATATTTTTAGTGATATTTGTTTAATTTGTTTAAATTGTCTTTCTAAATGTTTCGTTAGCATGTTGCTAATGTACTGTTAAATGTGGTTAAAGTTACCATCGTTTATTACTATATTCACGAAGACAAGAGCCGTCGCTATTTTCATTATGAAACACCTGCAGTCTGTATAATGCATAAACACAACTTCATTCTTTATAAATCTCTCCACCAGTGTGTAATGTTAGCTTTAGCCATGGAGCACTATCAAACTCATTCAGAATCAAATGTATACATCCAAATAAATACTATACTCACATGATACGAAGCATGCATGCAGTATGCATGACGAACACTTTGTAAAGATCCATTTTGAGGGTTATATTAGCTGTGTGAACTTTGTTTATGCTGTTTAAGGCAAGCGCGAGCTCCGGGTGCGGGGAGAGCGTGAGGAATTAAAGGGACCGCAGCCTGAATCGGTGTATATTTAATGATGCCCCAAAATAGGCAGTTTAAAAAAATTAATTAAAAAAAATCTATGGGGTATTTTGAGCTGAAACTTCACAGACACATTCAGGGGACACCTTAGACTTATATTACATCTTGTAAAAAAAATGTTTGATGGCACCTTTAAATGTTCCTAATTTTGTTTTGGAGGTCTCCTACAATAGAAATGCATCAAAAGACAAAAAAAAAACACTTTAATTGTCATATAATATACATTGCACATTGCCTCATTTCTCTAAGATTCTGAAAACGGCTTGTTGGAAGATACAGTCTCTCTAAACCCCTCCTTTCTGCAAGCCTACTCTGCTCTGATTGGTCAATCGGCCCAGTCTGTTGTATTTGGTCTACCGCTTACAGCTCCTGTTGGAAATGAAACGCCTATTACCCTATCTGAATTTCAGGCTTCCTCAGCGCGTGTATACACAGTAATGCGAATAGTAATGATAGCGTAATTTTCCCCCGTATCTATCCAGCGTGAGTCCCCATTCTTTGAAACGCATGCGCTGTGGATTCGCAGCACTGAAAACAGTGTCTTCTTGACATGTCGACAACACAAACCAAACTCTTCCAGGCCTCAGCTACAACTACAGTGTTTGAGGGCGGGTCAAAGGAGACATTGTTCACGGGTAGCCAATAAAGACCATAAGTTGGCTTTATGCAAATTTGTAACATTGTTACTTAGGTATGTAACAGAAAGTGGGATTGGAATTGCTGACGACTCATTTCAGCAGTTCAGAATCGATTCTTTCTTTTTGGAGAGAATAACTATTTATTGTGCACTTTGACCTTTTACATTCACAATCAACTATATTACACACTACATGAGAGGTACTATTCAAAAAAGCATAATAAGGGCACTTTAATAAAAAATATTTATATATGATGGATTTAAAGATATTTATAGATAAATATAAATATTTTTCTGCCCCCTTTAGTGTTTCTGCTGTTGTTTTTGATAATTCAAATTAAATGGTGAAAAGTCACTGCTTGTTTTGCACACAGCATGCTTTAGGGCCTCTAGAGCAGAGGTTACTGGGGTCAGTCTCAATGTAGGCATGTCAGAAGGGTGTGTCGTTCAAATACTTCCCCTCCTTGAGAGAAAGAGCCCATAATCTTTTGCGCGATTAGCCTATCCTTTATTTAGACAGACACACACACACATAAGCTAACCTGTATGTTTTGACAGATACGTCCTGATATCGATCAAGGAGCATGTTTGACCCGTAGCTTTTTGCCATTTACAGAGGAAGTGCAGCCTAATCTCTTTCTGCCTTGAGCAAAAGTGGATCTGAACCACACACAAACAAACACATTTCTATAGTGTCTCCTCCAGACAGCATTCATTTTGAATTAACAGAGACAGACTTTAGGCCTGCCTGCCAGTTTGTATTGTTCATGGCCAACTGTCATGTGGCATCTGGTGAGAGTGGATCTGGCACAGCGATGAACCACCATCGTCGCTGATCAAATGAACTGAACAGAATCAACCCATCTGCAGTCCCTGTCTCTGATAAAACTCAATAATGAAATCAATTATCAGGACTCTGTGTGGGATTCAGTTTAGTTATGGAGACAGTGACATGTAGAGAGAAACAAAAGGAGAGACTGAGAGAAAGCTGGAAGCTGTCACATCACAGTTGACATCACAGTCTGATGTCTCTCTCTCACATACATTCATAGACTCTGATTCAACGTACGTATGAATATGAATTTATGTATTTGTGAATTTCATTCAGAAACATTCCATTTCTTTCTGTTTTTATAAATATATAAATGTGTTTTAGCAAACTTGTGCAGCTTTTCCAGATATTTCCACAAAAAGTGAGAATATTGTGCCAAAATGATCAGATCCATATTCCAAGATATTGAATCTCTAAAAAATGCTGGGTTGTTTCAACACAAATTTGGGTCAGAAATGGACAAACCCAACAGTTGGGTTCAATTTTTTAAATAAATTTTTAACTCAATGGTTGAGGTTGTCCATATTTGACCCAAACATGGGTTGAAACAACCCAGCATTTTTTAGAGTGCGTGTTTGGGTCAAATTTAGACAAACCCAACCGTTTGGTTTCAAAATTTAATTAAAAAAATTTAACAAAAAGTTGGATTTGTCCATATTTGACCCAAATATGGGTTGAAACAACCCAGCATTTTTTTAGAGTGCATGTTTGGGTCAAATTTAGACAAACCCAACCGTTTGGTTTCAAAATTTTATAAAAAAAAATTAAACAAAAAGTTGGATTTGTCCATAATTGACCCAAACATGGGTTGAAACAACCCAGCATTTTTTAGAGTGCGTGTTTGGGTCAAATTTAGACAAACCTAACCATTTGGTTTCAAAATGTAATTAAAAAAATTAAACAAAGTTGGATTTGTCCATATTTGACCCAAACCCAGCATTTTTTAGAATGCATGTTTGGGTCAAATTTGAGCAAACCCAACCGTTGGGCTTAAAAATGTAATTAAAAAATGTATATAAAAAGTTGGGGTTGTACATATTTGACCCAAACATGGGTTGAAACAACCCAGCATTTTTTAGAGTGGATAAATATTTTCACATAGATAAAACAGCTTGAAGAAGTTTAATTTTCAATTTTCATTTAAAACAGCTTTAAATGAAGAACTGCCCATTTGAAGAATAAAATAACCTGAAAATGTATTTTTCTGTTTTATTCTGTTATTATGATGTCCCTCACACACACTGACTGACAGTTACAGACTCTCTTGCTCAAGGTCTGATTGTGTTATTCTTCATTCACTTCTCTTTGTTTTTGTTTTCCGAATTGAGTTACTGTTCTCATTTATTCTTTCATGTGAATCCTTTACCTTTTTCTAGACAGGTTTACAAAGCGTGCGCGCGTGTGTGTGTGTGTGTGTGCGTGTGTGTGTGTGTGGTGGGAGGTTCGCTGCGTTGTTCTCTGGCAGGGGAGGTTTTGAGGACTCCTGTGGTCTGAAAGAAAGAAGCTTATGCCCCTCTGATCTGTCAGGCAGAAAGACAGACATGGGGAAAGATAGAGAAACGGTATGGGAGAAAGAGAGGAAGATAAAAAGACAGAGCGAGGGGCAGAGTCAGACAAGTGGGAGGCTGAGGGAGAGAGGGAGTCATTTGGAGGTTGGGGGAGGGATGATGAGAGAGATACAGTGTGAATGACAGTGAGAAAACAAGATGGGAAGAAAGAGATGAGAGGATGAGAGCGTTCTTAAGACACATTGACAGTGGGAGAGACGAGAGGAGGGAGAGCAGCGGGAGAAGGGGATCAGGAGCCACGAGGAGGGAGGAGAGCCAGCGCAGGGGGGAGGCACCATCCCGCGGATTGAGACGTATCCCACATTGCCCCTCTCTCTGGTGGCGCAGCAGGCAGGGCGCACGGGCCATGGTGTGCGGTGGTGTGAAGTTGACGTGGCGCTGGCCCTGGCACAAAGGAGCGGAGGAGGAGGGCGCCAGGCGCTGTGTGGCAGGGTTGCCCAGATACGGCCACTCAGGGTTGGCATGTTGTTTTTGTGTCTGTTATGCGCTTCCAGCCTGACACACACAAACACACACGGCACACTCGCGTTTACGTCCCCACCACTTTTTTTGTAAATTTGTCCCCATCACTTTATGAAACGGTTTGCAGCGAGGATTGTATCAAATAACTGTCTAAGAAACTTTGATGTATGTGTGATACTGAGGAAACATTACTAGTTTTCAAGCATTTTTTTCTGTGTGTGTTTTAAATTAGGCATGGGAATTGTTCTGGTCTGGATTCCTCTTAATGATGCAGATTCCATTTAAAAATTCTTTTATGCCTTAATATTTGATTTAAAAAATATTGGGAAAAATGCAATTGCAAATTATGGAAATTTTATTATACATTATGATTCAAAAGTTTGGGGTCCGTTTTTTTTTACTTGAACTTTGACAGTTTATAATTTATAATGTTGCAAAAGATTTCAACAAACAAGTTCTTTTGAACTGAAAATATTAAGAAGGAAGGAATAAATTACATTTTGAAATACTGTATATTAAAGGGATAGTTCACCCAAAAATACTCAACCTCATGTCGTTCCAAACCTGTTCATCTTTGGAACCCAAATGAAGATATTTTTAATGAAATCTGAGATTTCTGTCCCTCCATTGACATTGTACGCAACTACCACTCTGATGCTTTCTAAAGTAGTTCACAAAGAGATACCAGTGAGGTATCATTGGTATCTACCAATGATTCCGATGTGAGAACCAAGAAGGTTCATTCTCATGTGTTGCGCAGCACGTTTGAGCTTCCGCAAGAACCAAGGAAGTTTGTTCTCGCACATCAAGCAGGTTCGGTTGAGCTTATGTATATGTTCGCTGGTCAAAGTTTCTGTCAATAAAAGCCTAAATTCAATCTGTTCATCATATAAAGTGATTAAGTCTCTTCAGAACAATTGGACTAAACCGCTTGATTCATATGGATTAGTTTTACGAACTCTTTTATGAACTTTTGAAGCATCAAAGCGTCAGTTGCACAGACTGTCAATGGAGGGACAGAAATTTCTCAGATTTCATTAAAATGTTTTCATTCATTTGTGTTCCATACATGAACAAAAGACACATGGGTTTTATAATGACATGAAGGTGAGTAAATGATGACAGCATTTTCATTTTTGGTTGAACTATCCCTTTAAGGCAAGATACTCCAGGTGAATAGATACATTTCCAGAACAGAAATCTGAACACTGGATTAAGCCAGTATTTTTTTTATTTTTTTTTTCATTTTGTTGACATATCAGAGTTAAAGATTTTTACAAAAGGAATTTTGGACCCAAAACTTATAACCTACTGCGTAAGGCTTATGTTTTGAGAATGAATAATCATATGTTCAACCAGTCAGTAACTACACAAGCTTTAAGTACATAATGAACACTGTAAAAAAAATCCCGTTGTTTCTACGGAAAAATACCGGCAGCTGTGGTTACCAGAACAATAGTGTAAAAATGACATCAAACCGTAAACATACTTATGGAGTTACATGTGAATTTTACATTTTAAATATGTATATTTAACATTGGATTTCAGTACACTGTAAAAACAATCCCAGTAAAATTTACGGTAAAATAACGTATTTCATTAACTGATATAATGTTAATTTACCAACCTAATGAAGTACTAATATCTGTTTTGTATCTTTTTAATACACTGACAGTCACCAAACACAGTGGTGATAAGAGTCACATGATGAATCAAAGTTCATCACAAGCAGATTTTCCACAAGCTGAGGAGGACAATACTAATATATAGAAGGAGCACACAGTGTCATTCACACACACACTAAGCACCATCATGGTAACATGCATGAAATTTTAAAAATGCAATAAACATTAATTTAACAACATTAGATGTAACAAAACCCTAATGTACATAACTGATTAGAAACAAATGAGAAAAACTAAAAAGAAACAGTTATTTCAACAAAAATATATCAAATGTGAAGTGTCACGCAGGGAATTGTGGGAATGTCAATTTACGGTTTTTCACTGTAAATTTTACAATGAATTGTTATTTTTCACTTTCAAAAACTGTGAATTTAACGGTATTTTACTGTAAAATTACATTCAATGTACCGTTAGATCTATTACAGTTATTCACCGTATATAGTACGGAAACTTTCTGTAAACCAATTAACAGTTTTTCACCGCAGCATTTTTACAGTCTTTTACTGTTAAAATCACGGTAATTTTTTACAGTGACGGTTGTACAGTAAGTTTTGGGTGTGATTCACATCAAAAATTCTCATAAGAGAATGGGTTCGACTATAATAGTCAAAAAAAAGTGTTTGATTCTGTTAAAAGAACCGACTCATAAGAGTGATCTGTTCGAGAATCAGTTGGACCAGTTATGATTTTGATTCACTAAAAATAATTCTTATTATTACAGGAGTCATCTGTTCAAGACTAGTCATGTTATATGTTTTTGATTCATTTTAAGAAACTGACACATAATAATCATCTGTTCATGAATTGGTTGGACTACACTGATTATATGCAGAATGTTTTTAATTCAATAAAAAGAACCAACACATAACAGTTCTTGATTCCTAGTATTATGTTGAAAATCTTGATCGCATTTTGTGACATCACAACCAGCCCACAATTTCCCACTGCTTTTTTCCCTGCATTTTTCTGCATGCGCTATGTGTTCGTTCTCCATGTGTGTTTCATATTAAAGTCTCGTCAGATGGGATTGCTTATGCGGTCAGAATGATTAGTCTTCTGCGAGTGCGTCTGAGGCCCGAAAATCTCATCTGTCACTTACCAATGAGAAAGTCATTCTTGCCACAATCTCTTTCCTTTCCCTACATCTCTCTCTCTATTAACCGTTGCCCAGTGTAATCAGTGCATTGGTGCTGTCTGTTAACCTGATGTGTAATGATTACAATCCAAAGCTTGGGGAGATAAAAGGCAGTGCGGGAGGAAAAATCAGACCTCCATCAAATTCATTCCCATTTCCTGATGCCACAGACAGAGGGGTCTGAAACGGCTGGCTGATTGGCGACGGCGCTTTGAACGGCGCTGTGTGAAGGAGGTTCCTCTTACCCACGGTAACTTGATATGCGTTCTGGACTTTAGACTGACACACGCCGGATCAAAAGAGACGAGGGAGAAAGCACAAACTCGCTCGCGTAAACACACATACAAACTCATCCGCAGACTAGAGAGCACAAAACTCTTCAATTTAGATACAGGTGTACACTTACACATTATGTAGCTCTCATTTCTGTCAGTCTCTAGAAAGTCTTGTTCATTTAACGTTAAATGGCTCACTGAGTGACAGAGAGAGTTTTTTTGTTGATTTTCTGATTTGTGTGTCTGTTTATCACAAATACTGTGCGATTTTAAAGGTTACTTCATCCAAAAATGAAAATTCTGTTATCAGTTACTCACCCTCATGTTGTTCCAATCCCATAAATACGGTGGCCCAGTAGTGCACAACACAACGAAATTAAAAGCAAACATAAGTTCACAACACAACGAAATCGAGCCACAACGCAACAGAATCAAGCCATAACACAACAAAATAAAGCCACAACACAACAGAATAAAGCCACAACACAACGAAATCAAGCCAAAACACAACAGAATAAAGCCACAACACAACGAAATCAAGCCACAACACAACAGAATAAAGCCACAACACAACAGAATCAAGCCACAACACAACAGAATAAAGCAACAACACAACGGAAATGCTCCCGACCACTAGGGGGCTCTCAGAGCTCGGTAAAGTTAGTTTTCCTTGCCAATGTTCTATAGAGTCGGCAGTAATATCAATACCACAGTTAGTTTTAACAATATGTAACCACTGTATATCGCCATGAAATATTAATTCGAAATCACAAAATAACTGTGCAAAATAGCTTCATATTTATACCTGTGAATGATTTGACGCGCTACCATAGAGCGCGTTACCACGGTGCATGGTGAAGGGAACGTCTGCCAATTCCACCAAGTGGTTAAAACGTATAATTTGTATTCATTAAAATTAGTTATAACATTTTAAAACAGACATATTCAAATTCCAAAGCTTGTCAGTCTTACCAACAGGAACTAAGAAGCTTTGGAATTTGAACATGTCTGTTTTTTAAATGTTAAACAAAGTCATTGTAATGAATACAAATTATACGTTTTAACCACTTGGTGGAATTGGTGAATGTTCACTTCATCATGCGCCGTCAAATCATTCACAAGTATAAATATGAAGCTATTTTGTGCACGTAGTTGATTTTTAATTAATATTTCATGTTTACATACTTAAAACTAATCATGGTATTGATATCTTTGTAAGACTGTCTACTGTATAAAACAGTGGCAAGGATTACCGATTACCGAGCTCTGAGAGCCCCCAAGTGGTCGGGAGCATTTCCGTTGTGTTGTGGCTTGTTTCCGTTGTTTTGTGGCTTTATTCCATTGTGTTGTGGCTTGTTTCCGTTGTGTTGTGAACTTATGTTTGCTTTTTTTTAATTTTGTTGTGTTGTGCACTACTGGGCCACCATACATAAAGCTTTCGTTCATCTTCTAAATAAAAATGAAGATATTTTTAATGAAATCTGAGAGATTTCTGTCTTTCCGTTGAAAGTCTATTCATCCAAAACTCTGACGCATCAAAAGTCAAAACGTTCATAAAGAGATCCATATGAATCAAGCAGTTTAATCAAAGTCTTCTGAAGAGAAACATTTGCTTTATGTGATGAATAGATGTAATTTAGGCTTTTTTATACACATATAAACACTAATCAACACAGTTACATAGAACACTCAAATATGGTAAACAGAAGCTCAACCGTACTCGCTTCAAACAAACAACAAACCTCATTGGTTCTTAGAGAAGCTTAAACGAGCTGGCATGAGATGCGAAAATGACCCTCATTGGTTCTCACACATCAAGCAAGCACTCAACGACATGATTAAATGTACCATAGTTCAACATGCCTCAATTTACACCAAATATTAAAGGATTAGTTCACTTTCAAATAAAACTTTCCTGATAATTTACTCACCCCCATGTCATCCAAGATGTTCATGTCCTTCTTTCTTCAGTCAAAAAGAAATTAAGGTTTTTGATGAAAACATTCCAGGATTATTCTCCTTATAGTGGACTTCAATGGCCTCCAGATGGTTGAAGGTCAAAATGACAGTTTCAGTGCAGCTTCCAATTGCTTTAAACGATCCCAGACGAGGAATAAGGGTCTTATCTAGCAAAACAATCTGTCATTTTCGAAAAATATGTAAATGTATATGCTTTATATAAACAAATGATCACCTTCCAAGGGGTTCTGCCAAAACCGCACTTTTGTGTTCTTCAAAAAGCTTACGCTGTATGTCCTACACCTTCCCTATTCTACTTACGCAGTGCCAGTTCCAATTTTTCCGTAAGTAGAATAGGGAAGGCGTAGGACATATAGTGTTAGCTTTTTGAAGAACACAAAAGTAATATATAAAGCAAATACATTTTTTTCTAAAATGAATGATTGTTTCGCTAGATAAGACCCTTATTCCTCGTCTGGTATCGTTTAAAGCCCTTTGAAGCTGCACTGAAACTGTCATTTTGACCTTCAACAGTGGAGTCCATTGAAGTCCACTATAAGGAGAATAATCCTTAATTTCTTTTCGACTGAAGAAAGAAGGACATGGACATCTTGGATGATATGGGGGTGAGTAAATTATCAGGGACATTTTATTTGAAAGTGAACTAATCCTTTAAGATCCATTTCAGATAATTTAACGTAAATCTGGTCTAAAACGTTTTGTGACCCACACATGGCCACATCACATTTGTAGTGTACACACTAATGCGTCCTGATAAACGGATAAGCTAATGCGTCCCAGACAAAAGCAAGAGACCACCTACTTACCTGTCAATCAACTATTGAGCCTGAACTCTACAAATGGTAACATATATTGTGTGGCTAAAGTAGATCAGCTCAGTCATTTTGTCCATACTGTCAGACGTGTTTGTGTTGTATGCAAACCTTTGTGTGAATTTGAAATGTGGCAACTCTCAGCACATTTTTCTCTGATTGATGAAGTATTAAACCATTAACAAGAATTTCATAATCTAATTCAAATCAACCAAAATCACAATAATCAGCATCGCCTTCACATCATAATCCTCATCGTCTGCTTTCATGTGTGTTCTGAGGGAGAGGACGAGATGTCCCATCTCATCATGAGAGCTGCCAAAGGACAGACACACACAGACAGACAGACAGACAGACAAGAAGGAGGTAGATGAGCATTCATCCAAAAATAAAAGGATGAATAAATGATTAGGAGATGAAAGGCGCAGTGGAGGGAGGCGTCGTCTTCTTTTAAAGCATGCAGAGTCATTGACTCATCCAATTACCACATTATTCACTCTCTCCATCCTGACCGCATCCCATCCAGAAGCCCAGTGTGTGTGTGTGTGTATGTGCATGAGCATTTACGTACTTATGTATCTAAAGTTTGAGAAAAGACTTGTCCACAGAAGTTCACCAAATCTGAAAACTCATTTTCACAGACATTTTCACACAGTAAAAAAAATTAAACTTCACTTAAATTTAGTTGCTGCTTAAATTATTAAGTATAATCAATTTTATTTCACAAGTCATTTCAACTTAAAGTATATTAAACTGACTTAAAAGGGTCTTGAACTGCATTTCTTTATTTTAGTTTCCTGAGGGGCACTTATGTTTTCTACCATTTTCTACCATTATTTTTCTCCCTCTGATTTGAACACTCTGTTGGAAGGAGCGTGTCTGCTGTGAGACTTCAGTGTAAATGCCCACTGCTATGATTGGCTAACGACTTTACATATGAAATGGTTATTACATGTGGAACTCTCTTGAAAACATTTACTATGTTTTTACTATTACATCTGTTGAGATTAACTAATCATGAAATGATTCAATGTGCAGTTTAGACAGTCATTGATTATAATGCCGAATGTTTTGTCGAAAGTCACAGATAAACTAGCACTGTGTGATTGACAGCTCCAATGATTATAAAGGAAGGGATCTTTGATTGCTTTCTGTATATAATTTAATCAAAATTTAAATAACAGATTACTAAGAAAAACTGTGAAGTTGACCATTTAGTCAATGGCTTGATTTACTGACACATAAACAGCAATAAACCATTTTGAGACAAAGAACGTCTGACTGTACATGAACCATTACATATCAGAAATCACAGATTAGGCATTAGAATTAACGCGATTACTTACATATTGTGGCATTACTGTCGGGTCCATATCTTACTGTAAAAGTCTATTTGCAAAGCCTGTGCTGAAATTGCGACTGATTTACCAAAGAATCAGTGAAATGTACCAAACAAACAAACAATGCTCTACTGAGACATTCACATAGTTGAGGATAAGTACATTAGGATCTTTTGGAAGGTAATGTTAATTTTAGTCCCGTGATCCAGTATCTCTTTTCTCTCCTTCTTATCTCACTAACACGCCAGTGGGCGTGGCCAAAGATGTGATGATGTAGAAGTAGGCGTTAATTTTCTTCTTTGAAGGCGGTCTTTCGTCGCACTATGATGTCATAATGTGACAAAATCTGAAACCAGTCATTTTCGGAGATTGGTTTCAGTAAAAGCTGTTTTTGGATAGGAAGTTTTGAGTTCTGAAACTTACAGGAAGTTTTTATTGTACAGTGGTCTCTTACATGTCAAAAGTTCAAGGAAAAGTTGATTTCTCAATTCATGACCCCTTTAAAAAAATCAAGTTGAATCTCATTTAACTTTGAAAGTTGAAATTACTTAAATTATTTTGATGAGCTACAATAACGTTAAAATATAAGTTGCCATGACTTATTGATCATATCATAATTTATTTACAGTTCAATTGGAAAATTGTTTCAATAATAATAAAAATGATTATTATTATCATCATTATCATTATTATTATTGAAATATTTTTCCAATTAAGGACATCTCCAAATCATATTGCTTTTTTTTAAGTAAACATAACAAAAAATATCTGTTTTGATGTCACCCTGTTTTTTTATTTAGTATATAGAATTAATCTGCTTTAAAGCTGATCTCAGCTCAGTGTAACTCACAATTTTCTTTGTCTGACCTTTTACGAGTAACTTAAATAGCCATGTTTACATACAGGATAAAGGCATCATTCTCCATTCACTGTGTGTGTATGTGTGTGCGTCAAAACTACGTGTGAGTTTTAGACTCCCAAGCAGATTGTCTAGTTATGTAATGCTAGATTTGCATGTGAAGGGAAGGAACCCGTTTTTCATGCTGCACTGGATGTGAAGTGAAGCCCCCTTTTCTCTCCTACCCCTCTTTTTCAACCGGAACGAGGGACCGCGTCGTCTCAGATGGAGGGATGCTGAGAGAGTGACAGGAAGAGAAAACATGAAAGGCTTTAAGTGTGAATTCATTAATAATGTGCACCAGCGTACCGGTGTACAATGCATACTAAAAAAAAAAAACCTCAGACTATGCAATTGGGACACAGGTTATTCTAAAGGGATGAAAACATGAAAGCTATGGAATTAATGCATAAATCCTTGGGACATTTCCCATAATTCACACAGTGACACGTGAGAGTTATTATTTCTGGTATCATTTTATTAATATTTTTTTAATAAGAAGTGTAATTTTTGTATAATAGTATAAGAATATAATTTTTAATAAATGTTTTAATTATTTTTAAAATCTGAGGATAAATCATAGAGATGTTTGTTTTTTATTAATTTGTTTATAGGAAAAAGTTGACCAAAAAAATTTTATATAGTTTTAATAAAAAAAAAAAAATCCATAATGAATATACAAATATATCCAAGCAATTAACTCGCTATTTAACATAACAATCATGTATAATGCATCAGACATCTTCTCCTTGTCCACTTTTCTTGTACTTGACTCAATAGCAAAGACAATGACAGATGCTGTCCTGTTTGAGCAACATCAGTCATTTATCGAACACAGCTTTCTCTCCGCCTCATAACAACAGTCACAGATATTCCAGCACATTCCGATGCACATTCTTGAATTTCTTTAGCAGGTTGACTAGCTTTTCTGAGGGCAAGATGAGGGGGAGTTTAGATAACCCAACCCCACATCACCCCCACACCCCAAGGGGGGTCACACAATGCATGTCACGCATATCATTAATCCTGGGGGTTGTTTCCCCCCAGGGGGCGCCCACTGACCCACGCATAAAGGATAAAAGTGTTCTGCCATGGGATTGGGCGTTCTTAACAGTACGGCCCAGGAGCCTACAACATCCATACAATGAACAAATCCACATACAGTGTTAGTAAGATTCAAATGTGGCAGATTGTGGCAATTTTGATGGTCTTTGAATGACATTCTCTTAAATACAAGTGAAGACAGTGCAGAAAAGAGGAGGAGAAGGGCAGAAAAGAGTTAAGGAAGAGAGGAGTTTTGTTTTGCTTTGCTTGTTTTGGGGTGAAAGATCAGGTTCTTTTCTTGGGTACCTGAAATGATGTGTAAAAAACGCTGTAGTAGTAAAATTCTTTTGTTTATTCTTGTTTCACTCTTAACTGCTATTTTAAGCTTTATTTTATATATGTTATATGTTGTTCAAAAGTTTGGGGTATGTAATATTTTTTGAAAGAAGTCTTTTATGCTCACCAAGGCTTTATTTATTTGATCAAAATACAGTAAACGCTATCTCATGACCAATTTGTACGTATTTTACGAGGTGGCTAATTCGCACGATGTCACTCGTGTGAATTCATACAATTTGTCTAAACCCCAGTGACGGGTCGGTTTAGGGGCGGGGTTAGGGGTAGGTCATTCGTACAAATTCATACGAATTTGGCAACTCATAAAATACGTACAATTTAGCAAAAAACTTAACAAATTCGTATGAGTGAAGTCGTATGAATTCGTACAAATTAGCCACTTCGTAAAATATGTACAAATTGCTGTGAGATCGGGTTGGTAAAAACACTTATTGTGAAATATTCTTACAATTTTTTTTTTTTTTTTCAGGATTCTTTAATGAATAGAAGAGCATTTATTTTAAATAGAAATGTTTTGCAACATTATAAATGTCTTTACTGTCACTTTTGATCAATTTAATGCATCCTTGTTGGATAAATATATTAATTTCCTTAAAAAATCTTACTGACTCTAATTAGCACAAATGTTTAAGAATACTATTTAAAAATATTTCTTATATATAATCTGTGGGTCAATTGAAAAGAAGCTTCTGTATTTTTCTTTTTTCTAAATTTAAAAAATGATTCTTAACAGTTTTTAGGTATTCCACATGACGATTTAATTATTGAATATTTTTTATTTATTTTTACTAGGCAGGATAATTGCATGATATGCTGATTATCAGTGTAATGAATAAATCAGCATATCATGTTGTGTTGCGGCTAACTGTTTTCCAGTTCATGTGCCATGATCACCATTTTTTAACAGTCGTAACTTTGACTGCATACTTTATGCTCTGTAAGTTTCAGAAATCTCTTCCTTTCTTATTTGATTAATTAGCAGCTGTTTCTCGCAGTTTTTTTTTTTTTAAACTTGCTGTTATTAAAGACTTAGTATGGTGTAGACCGTTGTGTCAAGTACCTCCCATCATGCATTGTATCTGTGATCTGAAGTGTATGAGATGAACACACATAGTCCTCCATCCTCTCGGTGTCCTTCCTACATTCTTTCTTTCCATCTCTCTCTCCTTACGGTGAGACCAGTCTAATCCTATTCATTGAGGCCACTCTTTTCCTCTCCTCCTCTCATTATCCTCTTTTCTCCTCAACATTCCCCTTTTCCTCTCCGAATCCATTTCTCCAAATCTCCATTTCCCCAACGGACATTTACAAACCCTTGGGTCCCACCCTCACCATTCCTCTCTCTACCTCTCTCCTCTTTTATTCTCTATCCCTTGCGCTCTCTCTCTCTCTCTGTTTCCGACTGGGCTTTGCTATTTAATCTTCTTGAAGCGTTCAAGATGTCATTCGCCCCTGAAGCCAGAGGGACAAAGGCCTAAATCCAGCCCTCTCTCAATGGGCCACGCCCCTCAACTGCCGGTGTGCACTTTGAAGAAGGACGGGGTGGGGTGGGGAGTGTTGATTTCGAAGTCCCACAAAAACTCCCATGGTCCCCAATTTCTGCATTGGTGGCCTTTTTCTTTTACTTGATGTGTTGAGGGCTTTGTGAATGTCATGTGCACCTCAACTAAAGTAGGCCCCCTCCATGCACACACACACACACACTCAAATGTGGGCACTGAGGTTAGGTTGCATGTAAGGTGAGGCCCATGTGTGCTAATTGAAGTAGGTAGAGCGCTTGTTCTCAGTTTAATTATGCTGTAGTATACGTTTTATGGGGAAAATATCCAGTATGTTCTAATCTGTATCCATTGCTAAATACTAAGTTATTGTTATTCTTTGTTGTTTTATATTCCCTATTTGTCTGTAGAACAGTCAGTCAGTTTTTATCTGTCAATTTTTCCATCCATCCATCCATTTCCTCTGTAGGGTCACATCTTATTTTTTTACTCCATCCATCCATCCATCCATCCATCCATCCATCCATCCATCCATCCATCCATCCATCCATCCAAACTGTTTATCCTCTGTAGGGTCACATCGTATTTTTTTACTCCATCCATCCATCCATCCATCCATCCATCCATCCATCCATCCATCCAATCAGTTTATCCTCTGTAGGGTCACATATTTTTTTTTTACTCCATCCATCCATCCATCCATCCATCCATCCATCCATCCATCCATCCATCCATCCATCCATCCATCCATCCATCCAAACTGTTTATTCTCTGTAGGGTCACATCTTATTTTTTTACTCCATCCATCCATCCATCCATCCAAACTGTTTATCCTCTGTAGGGTCACATCTTATTTTTTTACTCCATCTATCCATCCATCCATCCATCCAAACCACTTATCCTCTGTAGGGTCACATCTTATTATTTTTACTCCATCCATCCATCCATCCATCCATCCATCCATCCATCCATCCATCCATCCATCCATCCATCCATCCATCCATCCATCCATCCATCCATCCATCCATCCAAACCACTTATCCTCTGTAGGGTCACATCTTATTTTTTTACTCCATCCATCCATCCATCCATCCATCCATCCATCCATCCATCCATCCATCCATCCATCCATCCATCCATCCATCCATCCAAACAGTTTATCCTCTGTAGGGTCACATCTTATTTTTTTTACTCCATCCATCCATCCATCCATCCATCCATCCATCCAAACCACTTATCCTCTGTAGGGTCACATCTTATTTTTTTTACTCCATCCATCCATCCATCCATCCATCCATCCATCCATCCATCCATCCATCCAAACTGTTTATCCTCTGTAGGGTCACATCTTATTTTTTTACTCCATCCATCCATCCATCCATCCATCCATCCAAACTGTTTATCCTCTGTAGGGTCACATCTTATTTTTTTACTCCATCCATCCATCCATCCATCCATCCATCCATCCATCCAAACTGTTTATCCTCTGTAGGGTCACATCTTATTTTTTTACTCCATCCATCCATCCATCCATCCATCCATCCATCCATCCATCCATCCAAACAGTTTATCCTCTGTAGGGTCACATATTTTTTTTTACTCCATCCATCCATCCATCCATCCATCCATCCAAACTGTTTATTCTCTGTAGGGTCACATCTTATTTTTTTACTCCATCCATCCATCCATCCATCCATCCATCCATCCATCCATCCATCCATCCATCCATCCATCCATCCATCCATCCATCCATCCATCCATCCATCCATCCATCAATCCAAACCACTTATCCTCTGTAGGGTCACATCTTATTTTTTTACTCCATCCATCCATCCATCCATCCATCCATCCATCCATCCATCCATCCAAACAGTTTATCCTCTGTAGGGTCACATCTTATTTTTTTTACTCCATCCATCCATCCATCCATCCATCCATCCATCCATCCATCCATCCATCCATCCAAACCACTTATCCTCTGTAGGGTCACATCTTATTTGTTTTACTCCATCCATCCATCCATCCATCCATCCATCCATCCATCCAAACTGTTTATCCTCTGTAGGGTCACATCTTATTTTTTTACTCCATCCATCCATCCATCCATCCATCCATCCATCCATCCATCCATCCATCCAAACTGTTTATCCTCTGTAGGGTCACATCTTATTTTTTTACTCCATCCATCCATCCATCCATCCATCCATCCATCCATCCATCCATCCATCCATCCAAACTGTTTATCCTCTGTAGGGTCACATCTTATTTTTTTACTCCATCCATCCATCCATCCATCCATCCAAACTGTTTATCCTCTGTAGGGTCACATCTTATTTTTTTACTCCATCTATCCATCCATCCATCCATCCATCCATTCAAACCACTTATCCTCTGTAGGGTCACATCTTATTTTTTTTACTCCATCCATCCATCCATCCATCCAAACCACTTATCCTCTGTAGGGTCACATCTTATTTATTTACTCCATCCATCCATCCATCCATCCATCCAAACAGTTTATCCTCTGTAGGGTCACATCTTATTTTTTTTACTCCATCCATCCATCCATCCATCCATCCATCCATCCATCCATCCATCCATCCATCCATCCATCCATCCATCCATCCATCCAAACCACTTATCCTCTGTAGGGTCACATCTTATTTTTTTACTCCATCCATCCATCCATCCATCCATCCATCCATCCATCCATCCATCCATCCATCCATCCATCCATCCATCCAAACTGTTTATCCTCTGTAGGGTCACAACTTATTTTTTTACTCCATCCATCCATCCATCCATCCATCCATCCATCCATCCATCCATCCATCCATCCATCCAAGCTGTTTATCCTCTGTAGGGTCACATCTTATTTTTTTACTCCATCCATCCATCCATCCATCCATCCATCCATCCATCCATCCATCCATCCATCCAAACTGTTTATCCTCTGTAGGGTCACATCTTTTTTTTTACTCCATCCATCCATCCATCCAAACCACTTATCCTCTGTAGGGTCACATCTTATTTTTTTTACTCCATCCATCCATCCATCCATCCATCCATCCATCCATCCTTCCATCCATCCATCCATCCAAACTGTTTATCCTCTGTAGGGTCACATCTTTTTTTTTACTCCATCCATCCATCCATCCATCCATCCAAACTGTTTATCCTCTGTAGGGTCACATCTTTTTTTTTTACTCCATCCATCCATCCATCCATCCATCCATCCATCCATCCATCCATCCATCCATCCATCCATCCATCCATCCATCCATCCATCCATCCATCCATCCATCCATCCATCCATCCAAACTGCTTTTATTTTATTTTATTTTATTTTACAGTTTTTGTCCATTGGTTTGGCTCATTTCTTGAAACAGAAATTACATTCTCAAAACTCTAAGATCAAAACAGTCTTACAGTTCAGCACAACACTATAGCTCACTTGCAAAAGCTCATACCTCTCCCAAAACAGTTCACTCAGGTGTCAA
Source organism: Chanodichthys erythropterus (assembly GCF_024489055.1). Taxonomy (NCBI): domain Eukaryota; kingdom Metazoa; phylum Chordata; class Actinopteri; order Cypriniformes; family Xenocyprididae; genus Chanodichthys; species Chanodichthys erythropterus. Next base: position 11,030,860 of record NC_090224.1, on the reverse strand, counting down.
AACTTAATTTCCTTCTCATTTAAACATTCAGTGCCCCCAAAATGCTTTGTCCATTTTGGCATTGTGTGAGCACTGCAAGTCAAAATGTTTAGATGTTTTGTCACTATGGCAGAGGACCATTGAAATATCCCTCATGTCCACCTTTCAGTCTTAGCCCAGTCCTTCATTGACAATGGTTACTGTACTGTTTTTTTGTCTAGCTATCAGAATACAATTGTGTATAAAACTGACAAAAAGAAATAGGATTTTAGGGTATAAGAATAGCCTCCAAGGTTTGACATCACACATTGCACTCATACTGCCAAGGAAATTGTAACCATTATCATTCACAAAAAGAAAATGTATACAGCATAATATACTGTAATATAAACACACAAACAAAAAACAATGAAAATTATATGCAGCCTACAGTGCTGTAAATAAAGCTGGAGTTTCACAACTAACAGTTCTTCACTGGTCGCTTGTTTCCTTCCAATGCCATTATTCTCTACAATAGCGTAAAAAAAGAAAACATCAAATCAGTCATACAGAAGAGTCATACACTACAGTTACAGACAATTACACAGGAATGTTCTACAGTATGTTCTCCACAAGTTCAATATACTACTGGCCATACTCCAGTGGTTCCAAACCTGGGGTACATGTACCCCTACAGTGGGTATTTGACAGAAAGGGGAGGGGGAAAATCATCAATGACTAGACTTACTGAAATGTTACAGTAAAACCCACAGTATTAGATAGATTTACATGGGAGGCACTAATTGCAGCTCTTTGACCCTTTTTCTTATTGTATGTTATATTCTTCAAAATAAGGATTATAATGATAATTGCAGTTTTTAGGCAAAATGTTGAAGTCAGATAAATCAAATACTTTCATACCTGGATTACCTGGATACACAAATCAGGTAAAGTGGGTACTGAAGCCAAAAAAGTTTGGGAACCACTGCTTAATTGTAAAAAGGTTGTGATGGGCAACCAGAAACTGACTTACATTTTACATGTTAGTCAAGTTCTAGTTTCTCCTGACTGTCAATTGCTGTAATAAATTTATCAAATGTTCCAAGGTTTCATATATCGTATTCATGGTATTATGTTCTTGAATAATTTTGACAATTGAACAGACAATTGTGCATGTGATGACTTATACAATGAAATGACGCTGACACGTTTTGGAGCGAACAACCATTAGACTGAGAATCAACAATCAGTTTAGATCAACAAGATCTATTCACTTGGAAATTGTGCTAAATGTAGGCTACCTGTACTTTGTCATTTGCAAAGATGTACTGAGACATTGAGACATGTACTTAGACATTTGCAATTAGATGAAATGAATGAGAAAATCAATTCTGTTGTGAACAGTTGCCAAGTGGTTTGGAGGGTTGTCCATGTTGTTTTGAGAATGTAATTTCTGTTTCAAGAAATGAGCCAAACCAATGGAGAAAAACTGTATTTTAATGTGATTTCCTTGTAATTTAATTTATTTGACTTTAATTTAATTTAAAGTGAATATAATTCCTTTCAATTCAGTTCAACTAAGTTCGACTCAACAAGGTCAGTTTTCTTGTGTTTCAACAAAATGCATCGCAGTGAATGTTGTAAAGAGAGGAAATATAGGAACAATAAATTAAATGAAATCAACAACTCTACATTACAGTGCTTTGATCATTCTGATCCATTCATTTCCTATATAACAGCAACACATCCTCTTTTCTCACTTTGTTGAAGTTGAGCTCTACTCGTTAGTTTTTTCCTCCTCATTCTGAATAGCATTCCAAAATTTCCCTGAATAAGGGTAAAAAAGACCATCACTTCCAGGGTCTGTAACTGAGGATTGTGTTTCGACCACTGCTGGAAAAAGGATCTCACTTCAAAAGGATTACAAACCACAGTGGTATCAAATCTCCCTAATGCGGTTATCCTACACATTCACTCACTGCGCTCTAGGCTGATATCGTCTGGCCCACTGTCTTGGTATTTCCCTTTTAAATGCAGTGCTGCTTTTGCTTCAAGACATTGGATAGACCTGTTAGATAAGACCATAAGAAAGTATGAATAAACATTTTGCAGCATCATCAGATTGAGAAGTTATAATTATTAAAAGGAGGAGCATGAAAAACGACAATAATGAGCCGTTTTTCACACTTGAAAAGCTTCATTCTAAAAATTGGGTTATCTTTTTACATGCTTCACATTGTTCATCCTGGATAAGTAATTACTCCTGGGTAGTCAAGATTTCACAGTACATTTGTAAACCCTGGATTAGCATTCTTATTTGCATATTTATGAGGTCAATAACATTGATTGGATAGATACACTTCACAATATTATTTTAAAACTGCTTATGCATCTATGAATTATTATCATTACTAATTTATTTATTTTGTGCACAATACATTTACATCTTATTATGTTTATCATTCACATTTATCTATTAATTTATTTTATGCAGTTTATATTTTCATCTTTATCTGATATGGAAGCTGTTGTCTCATGTTTTTGCATGCGTGTCTATAAAAACACTCTTACTCACAGTTTTATGCACTATATATTGTCTACATGCTGTCTTAACAGATCGCTCATGTGCTTTAACATATGACATTAGTATGTGTCCATTGTGTGAACAGGCTGGTCCTCTCTCATAACAGAGGCTGTAAAAGTGTCCAAGAGAAAAATATATGACCGTCCTTCTGTTTTCTTGTGCAGGGGAGAATAAGAGTGGACCCCACTGATATATCACCCCCACCTGCCTTGCCGTTAAGAACAATGTGGGAGCTCCTTTATGAGTGAACGACTCCGTCCCCACATTCACTATCTCATAACCTGCAGGACAAACAAAGAGCCAAGCATTTCCTTTACTGCTTGCTTCAGGGAAGGTACGTGTGAGTCTGACGCAATTTCTCCAGGGAGGCAGCTGTTCCTCCAAAATGCTGAATGCTAAAGTATTGAAATTTGACAAAATTCAATGTTCCCTTTTTTTTTTTTTTTTTTTTACAGAATAGCATTCTTTTGACTCCCTGAAGCCTGATTGGCTGACTACAAAGATGTTATGACTAATGGAGCAATAAAATGTTACTTTTATAATTAATAGTAATATTATTTTTATAGAAAAGGTTCTAAACAGAATCTTAAAGGGTTCTGTCAGTCTCTTCATATATATAGAACCTTTTAGGCATTCCCATCATGGGATCATTTTATGGATTCAGTTTAAATTAATTAATTTTGTTTTAATACATTTATCATTTTAACCTACTTTATCATTAGAAAAAAAAAGGAAAAAACCTGTTAAACATGAATGTATGCAATCATTTAAGACATTTCTCCTTACATTGAAGGGTTCTTTAAAATTGAGTGAAGAACTCTAGGGTTCTATTTACAACAATGAACCTTTTTTAAGAGTGTTTTTTTTTTTTTTTTAAGTTTAGGGTCAGTAAGATTTTTTATTAATACTAATAAAATACTAATGTTAAATAATACTTCTGTTCAGCAAGGGTATATTACATTGTTTGAACGTGACAGAAAATATATTTATAATGTTACAATATTTTGATTTCAAATAAATGTGGTTTTCTGAACTTTCTTTTTATTAAAGAATCCTGAGAAAAATATATCATAGTTCCCACAAAAATTATAAGCAGCACAACTGTTTTAAATTGATAATTTAAAAAAAAAATTATATTATAAATTATATTATAAATAATATTTTTATCATATATAATATATATGAAATTATATTATATTGCATATATTATTTTATATAATTATATAAAGTAATATATTACTATAATATTGATAAAATATTATATATTAATATAATTTTTTACTGTATTTATCAAATAAGTGCAGACTTGGTAAGAATGTCAGTCTTCTTTCAAAATTGTTAAAAAATCATACCGACCCCAAACTTTTGAACAGTTAGATTCAACCAGTGGGAGTAATTTAGATTTACATAATATTTATTTTTATATAAATAAAGACTAAATATATAAAAAAAAAAAACACAAGTATGTCAAAAAATAATAGGCCTAACTGCAACAATACATCTTTTTTTGTGACTTTGAATTAATAAATAATATAATTTTAATACAAACATACAATATGGTGGTATTGGTTGCTTTTTGATAGTGCAAATGGTGGTCTATATACAAGAACTTTACCTCCTCTTTTCAGAGGTCAGTCATCCATGTAAACAATGCCTTAAGTGTACAATAAAAGCACGTTATGTGGTCTCAGTGTGCATTAAACCGTGCACATCCTTTTAGTGATGCGGTTCGTAAGATGTTGGGATCAAATTACAGGTATATCAAACAAACGGACTCTGCATTTAATGTAATCTGCCTTACCAATTGTTCTTTTGTATAAGCATTCAAATACGTTTTTTTCCCCATTTTTTTTTTCACTGAAATGCAAGACTAGTGCAGTGAATGTCATTTCCAGGTGCTGTTTGGCAGAGTTCTGTGTATTTGGACTTGTTGCCCTCTTTAAGCACAGCTAAAGGAAACAACAGAGACATTGGAACAAAAGTCCATCTGCAGATGCTTCCTCTAAAATTATGTAACTGGAGGATGTTTCTGGATTTGCTCTGTGTGTAGCTATGATGCCAGTTGGATCTATCTCAGCAGCTTTGCTACTGTAAAAATGCTCTTCATAAGATGTTCGCCCATGTGCATGTAGAAAGTTTTACAATTTCTGGTAGCAGATGGGTCCATATATGAGTGTGAACATGTTGATACTTTTCCCTGTGTGTGGTATTTGCAGGTTAGCAGTCTGTGATGGTGTGATGAAGCTTAAATTGCAACAGAGAATAATAGAAATTGATTTATAAAGGGCAATGATACTAAACCTTTTTGATTCCAAGGCCACCCATTGTAAAGTCAAGTCAAGTCAAATGTATTTATATAGCACTTTACAATCAATTTACAGATCGTTTCAAAGCAGCTTCACTTTAATAAACAGGAAAAAACTGATAAGCCAAATGTTTTAAAATTATTCAGTATGAAACAAATTCAATTTCAGCAGTTAAAGCTGCAGTTCGTACGTTTTGCCTCTTTGTCACCATCTCTGTTTGAAACCTGCAATTGCAGTTATTTGTGGAATTAAATAATTGTTATAGTTTGTTCCCAAATTGGGACTCCATCTTTATATAAACAGATGTGACATAATGAAAGATGAACGGCGGCATGCTTGAATTTCCTGCAGAAACCTACCAGTACCACTCGAATTAGTAAACATTATTACAAGCTTACCATTATGAATCGGGCTAAGGTAAGGAGATAGTTTTGAACACTGGATGGTTATGTACTTGCTTAAAATTGTATTTTGGGTCAATTTTTAACCAAAAAAGTTACAGACTGCAGCTTTAAGAAGCTCTACAGAAGGCACTTGTTTCTGTTCAGTTCATTATGTCTCCTTTTGTTTTTAAGCCCATAGTTTTCTCAGTTCTTTGTTCGGTCTTGTTTATGTGTAGTGGTTGTGTTCTCCTGTATTTCTCTGCAATCTCCTGAGTGCTATTAACTTATAAGTGTTAATAAAAGTTTTCTGTTTAAAGGTGTCATCGAACGTTTTTTTACAAGATGTAATATAAGTCTAAGGTGTCCCCTGAATGTGTCTGTGACGTTTCAGCTCAAAATACCCCTAGATTTTTTTTAATAAATTTTTTTAACTGCCTATTTTGGGGCATAATTAGAAATGCAATGATTCAGGCTGCTGCCCCTTTAATTGCCCGCGCTCTCCGCCCCCTCCCGAGCTCTCGATTCTATCATTGCATAATATAACCCTCAAAATGGATCTTTACAAAGTGTTCGTCATGCATACTGCATGCATACATCGGATTATGTGAGTATTGTATTTATTTGGATGTTTATATTTGATTCTGAATGAGTTTGAGACTATTCTCCATGGCTAATGGCTAATGCTACACTGTTGGAGAGATTTATAAAGAATGAAGGTGTGTTTATGAATTATATAGACTGCAAGTGTTTAATAATGAAAATAGCGACGGCTCTTGTCTCTGTGAATACAGTAAGAAATGATGGTAACTTTAACCACGTTTAACAGTACATTAGCAACATGCTAATGAAACATTTAGAAAGACAGTTTACAAATATCACTAAAAATATCATGTAATCATGGATCATGTCAGTTATTATTGCCCCATCTGCCATTTTTCGCTATTGTTCTTGCTTGCTTACCTAGTCTGATGATTCAGCTGTGCACAGATCCAGGCATTAATATTGGCTTGTGTAATGCCTTGAACATGAGCTGGCATATGCAAATATTGGGGGCGTACATATTAATGAGCCCGACTGTTACGTAACAGTCGGTGTTATGTTGAGATTCGCCTGTTCTTCGGCGGTCTTTTAAACAAATGAGATTTATATAAGAAGGAGGAAACAATGGAGTTTGAGACTCACTGTATGTCTTTTCCATGTACTGAACTCTTGTTATTTAACTATGCTGAGGGAAATTCAATTTTTAATTCTAGAGCACCTTTAATTCTTCTTCGTCATGCAGCCATGCATGACATTTGTCTTATTTTAAATCATTTCAAGTCACCTTGTGGGCCCCTGGTTGAGAATCACTGCTGTAGAGTAAAATTGATGCATTTGATGGATGAAATCTGATTTAATGGTGTTTTGGCTTTGTACAGGTACACTGAAACCCAGTGCTGGGGGTAACGCATTACAAGTAACTTGAGTTATGTAATCAGATTACTTTTTTCAAGTAACTTGTAAAGTAACGTATTACTTTTTCAATTTACAACTAAATATCAAAAGTACAAAAGTTACTTTTTCAAATAAGTAATGCAAGTTACTTTTTCACATTTATTGACTGACAGCTTTCCTGCCCCCATGTTGAGAGAAATAAAGTGCAGAGGTGTTGTGTGCACTGTGTAAACATGATGGTTATTTAGTAAATGTGAACATGCATTTACTCATCTCACTTAAACGGTTTGGGTTTAATCAATATGAATAAAAACAGTGAAATGCAATCTCAGAATTTTACACAAACCTGTAATAATTAGATATATTGAATTACACAAATATACTTTATGTATTTAATCTCACTTTATTAACCAATGTCTTTGCTGCTGGCCTTCAATGATACAATTCAACCATACTAATAAGCAGAAATAACTTTATATTAGATTTAGAAATAAGAGTGTTGAACTTTCTTCTCCTGTATCCTATTCTTCTTTAATCCAGAATGGCAGCACAGCTGAAAGGTTTGTTTGAGCTGCGCTCTCTACTGTACAGGTGTAAACATTTCACTTTTGGTGTGAAAGGGTGTTAACATTTGCCTAAAATAGAACTTTGTTGTTGTTATTAAAAAAACAAACAAGCAAGCCCAGCCCAGGTGTGAAAAATTAACGCAAGACTAAAGTAACGCATTATTTTTCATGACTACTTTTTTAGGGAGTAACGCAATATTGTAATGCATTACTTTTAAAAGTAACTTTCCCCAACACTGTTGAAACCCTGAAGAACAGCTCATGTGCTGGCCAAAAAATGTTCACACACATCACATGTCTGATCACCACGCAAATCCACACCTCTCTTTTAATTTATCATCCCATGAGGGAAGCCATTCAATCTTACAGCAACACATATGAATTCATTTCCATGCCTCCATACTTATGTCAGTCGAGCGCTTTCATTAGTCTCTTGCATTCGTTTCAGATGTTCTCGCTGGGTGCTGGGCATAACCGTGGTATTTGAAGGCCCATCTAAACCTGTTATGTATACAAAATCAGTGTTAAATGCTAGCGACCTAATCTCTGATATTTGCATGAGGCGAAGGCGATAATTGCAGGCTGAAAGCACAATAACAAGACAGTGCACTCTGCGTTTCCCATATCAATCACCACGAGTGGGGGAAAGCCAAGCGGGGCGGCTAGTTAGCGCTGGTCGATTGTTTGCGGGCCCTGACCGCGGTGCTTTTCGGGCAAGCCTGGCGGGGGGTTGTTCGGTCCCTCGCAGACCTGAGCGCAGCCCCCGTGTTCATCCGTCCATTCGGATCTGTCACCCCAGGGCTAACACAGCCAATGGCTACCCTTTGTCCCTCTCCGCATTCTTCGGGCCCATTGTGTGGGCCAATACCGGTTAGGCTCATCCTTACAATTCCTTTTGTCAGAAGGACCCACAGCACAGAGTCCAGAGAGGGGGAGAGAGCAAGCTATCAGACAGGGAGAGAGAGATCCAGAGATAGAGAAAGGGGAAAAAAGTTGCTATGTGGGAGAATGAAAGGACAGAAGAAAGAAAGGGATGTGATGGGCTGTTTTTTGATGCTCTTTTTCAAAGACATGGAGTGGCCGGCATTCACAGTGTCAAGTGTCAATGTCTGATCATGTGGGGAGTCATAAAAGCCGTTCACTTAACTTTGAGGCACCAAACTGAGTTTATGTAATATATTAAACTCTAAACACAACACCTTTTTTGAACACAGGTCATTAATCAAAAAAGCAGCCTTTCACACAGGTTGGCCACTAGAGGTGTATCACAGCACTACATTGCTGCCAACTGGATAGTTCACCCCAAAAATGATACTGACCTTCATGTCATTCCAAACCTGTGTAACTTTCATACTTCTGTGGAATATAGAAGATATTTTGAGAAATGTATTTTTTTTGTTGTTGTTGTTTATTCTGTTACTCTTCGAAATATCTCCTTTTTGTGTTCCACACAGAAGAAAAAAAGTCAAATAGCTTTGAGTAAATGAAGACAGAATGTTCATTTTTGGGCAAACTGTTCCTTTGATTTAACTGACCTTTCCCTTTTGCTCTCTCATGTGTAGCAAAAAAAGTGATTCATTCTAGTGAATTGGTTCAATTCAATTCAATTCACATTTATTTGTATAGCGCTTTTTAAGATACATATCGTTTCAAAGCAGCTTTACAGAGAATGCATGTCAACATTACAATTTAAAGAATGCAGTTAGCAATAATCTAATAATTTAGGCAATTAATTTACAATCACTGTTAGCAGTTTAATTGAAGGTAGAAGCAATGAGCTCCTGGAAAAATGAATTCATCATGAAATGATTCATGATTCGAGATTCAAAGTCTTTTACACAATGTTAATTTAGTTAAATGCTGTTTTTATTGCTCAACTGAGTAACTTATGAATAAATTACAGTTTATTCTTTTTGTTGTTGTTGTAATTAGTGTAAACGTTCCCAGATATGAGATTCATTCAAAACCCCTAATTATGTATCTATGTATCTATGTATCTATGTATCTATCTATCTATCTATCTATCTATCTATCTATCTATCTATCTATCTATCTATCTATCTATCTATCTATCTATCTATCTATCTATCTATCTATCTATCTATCTATCTATCTATCTATCTATCTATCTATCTATCTATCTATCTATCTATCTATCTATATATATATATATATATATATATATATATATATATATATATATATATATACAGTCAAAGCAAAAATTATTAGGACATTTTTTATATTTCTTATATATTTTTACTAGTGGGTGCAGGACACTATAGTTCATTTATGTAAGTGAGGATAGCAAAATAAAGTAAACTGTGACATATTATACTCAAAAATTCTTCATACAGTGGACTACGAATAAAATTGATAAAAAATTTGGAACCAAAAATTATTCAGACACTTTGACCTGAACATTTTTTTGTTTAAGAGTTATCTGACATAATTAAGATATTTTTTTCTGACACAGTTTAACTCTGAGATCTTGTCATATTTTATTACATTTAAGCTACAGTGAATAAACTGAATTAATGAATGAAATGTTTAAGGTGTCTGAATAAATTTTGGTTTGACTGTATATACATTTTAAAATATTGCCTTTTAAATTACTTTTTGTCATTAGTCTAGGTTGTAGTGTAGCTAACTAGGTCTTTTTTTTTTTTTTTAAAAAGAGTAGATTGATTGTTATTTAACTACTTAAAATAAGTAGTTTATAGCTTGGTGAACAACAGTTAAAGAGTATCTTCAACTCTGATTATCATACTGTATTTTGCTCTTCTTCCTTACTGAATCTCTATAAATCTCTGTAAATATCAACGGGTCCATGTGTGTGGTATTAAAGCATGGAAAACATAAGTTCTGTGACCCGGTGGGAGGGTGTCTGGAATTTCAGCGTCAGCTGAATCAGTGGCAAGCATAACAAGATACGGCCCTCTCTTACTCAAAACAAAACAGTCTGTTGGCTTTTACATTATTCCCTGCCAATTCCCATGTTGGATGATAGGACGACGTATGAAGAATGTTATCTGCTGTTATTTCGTAATGTTTAGCCAATGCTCTGCACATTCCAATGACATCACTTCTGACTCTGAGTATGCAGAAATCCCAGAGGAGGGATAAGTCGTGTTGAATCTGTAAGGTCACTAATCAAATCAATGTGTAAACAAAGAGAGTGCACACAAACACAAGCAAAGAGTAAATCTATGGCAAGAGTTAATCTTACTTTTGTGCCCAGTGTAAATAGCACTTTCTCTTTCACGCACTAATCTGATTGGTTTATTTGGCCCGTTAGTTCCCACAGCTCTCGGTCATAGTGTTCATGTGCATTTGTCGCAATTTATCGCATCATGTCCCACTAGCACCATGACACAGTGAATTCCATGGCTGTCTCCTCGACACACTGCATAAAAACATATATGTGATTTATTGATTGATTGGTAATTGGTTGATTGATTGGCTGGCTGCACGGTTGACCAGCCCAAGAATGCTCAAGGGTTCATACCCTCTTGCTGGGCCCTTCAGCACAGTGTGTGTGTTCAGTAAGGGGTCTTCGCTCATTGCATATGAATGAGTCGGGCCTCAGGGGATCTGATGCTTACAGGCTAATCCTCAGTGGTGCTGGAGATACTTAAGGCCACTTTATGACTCTTAAAACACATTGTTATCATCCTGAAGAGATTTATGACGTCTCACTGCTGCATTCCACTTCATTTCACTGTTGTAGAAGGTAAAACCCAATGAGGACAATAGGACTAACTGAAGAGTATGAATGAGGTTATCTCATGGTGTGGCTTGATAAGTAATGAGAATCAGCAAGGTTTTCACTTTCTCTAATTCCATTAGATAGGAAAGATGGGAAATTGTGATTTTGGATAGTTCAAATCTGGGTAAAATTTGGATTTCTTATCAATTACAATCTTGATTAGAACAATTTTTATTCCTAATAATGTTTTTTCACAAATTCACAAACAACTGACTCTTATGAACCAGTTCTTTTTAGTGAATCAAAAGCATACAACATAACCAATGTATTTTGATTCATGAACAAATGACTCTTCTGGGTCAGCCCTTTTAATGAATCATTCAAAAGGACTTCAGGAGTTACTGTGAACCTTTACTGAACATTCAGGAAGTTCCTAAAACGTCCTCTTTTGATAATGAAAGTTCTGCAGTTTAAGGTTCCTTATATGACTTTAGGGGGATGTTCCATTTAGGTTTTTTATGGTCAAAAAAGAACGTTACAAAGAGGACATTCGGGACATTAACAGAACGTTCCCACAAGGTCCTCTGTTGGTCATTTAAAAACGTTCCCGATATGAGTTTAGGGGGACGTTCTATTTTGGTTATTTTATGGTCGCACAAGAACGTTACAAAGAGGACATTTGGGAAGTTATCAGAACGTCCTATAGTAATTGTCCCCTAAACATTCCCAGAACGTCCTGAATGTTTTGTGAAGGTCCACCAAATAACGTCCCCCAAACTTTAAAAGAACTTCACATCGTGACCGTCTGTGAACGTACTGGGAACGTTACTAGGTGACAGGTTACCCCGCTAGAAATTTTACGTTCCCAGAACATTCTCAGAACGTCCCCTCTGGTGTTAAGGACATTGTCTAGTAACGTTCCCAGTACGTTCATAGAAGGTCGCGATGTGGAGTTCTTTTAAGGTTCTGAGAATGTTCTGGGAACGTAAAATTTCTTGCTGGGATGAATACCTCTTTACATTTCTGTTTGAATTTGATCTATACAAAATGGGCATTGTAACCGAAACGCACCCAAACGTATCAGAATTAAATCAAATGGCAAGTTAACCGAAATGAGAGCTTGTGAATCGGAAAAGAGATCTCTTCAGGAAATGTGCAATAATACCCAGTGAATAAGTGCTCTGATGAATCATTCTTCTTAAGCTAGTAAAAACAGGCCCAGATAGAATTTTTGTTGTATTTTCTGCTATGATTTTGGGAAAGGATCTGTGAAATTGTGTGGATGTGGATTCTGTGTGGGCCTGGTGAAAGGTCGCAGCTCCCACCACAGAGGTCAAAGTTGAAACGACATATACAATAGCAATGGTGTTCTGGAAAGCAACAGGGTGATTGGGTTGTCTTGACGACAACCAAAGAGAGACACTGCATTTTTTGAAAACGTCAGGAGCAGGAAGTTAGTGAGTACTTGGTCAGTTAGGACCATTTATGTACATGCATTTAATCTTCATATCTGTCTTTGAACTTACACTTAAGTTAAAAGATAAGCTCAATTTTATCTCTTATGTGCGAAAGCTGCCATCTTTGACATCTCCCTGAAAAGAGCAGAAGACCATGAACTCAACACAAAGCTTACGATGACAGTAAAAGTTAAACGGACTCCAAAAGTTTCCAACCAGATCCATCTGGATCTGAGCCCACATAATTAAACCAAGTGCACCCTATCTTCCAGGAAATAATGACATGTAGGACTGCACACATCTCGCCTGTCACCTCTTGACCCTGACATATCCTCACCCCCCATCGCGTCGAAGAGAACGCAGTTAAAACATTTGAAAAACGTTTAACCCGCACACCCCGGCCTCTGTTAACTGCGCTACTGCTGCTTTTCATTTCTGGCCTCCCCCGTCATCCATCTCCCTCGCTCCCGTTAACCACAGGAAGTCACTCACTTCCTCATTATAGCACATCAAACACTAGCAGAGACCATAAACCCGCCCCGTCGCTGCACCAACACATGCCTCCAATTCTGCCGCTGCGCCCCGGCTGCAACCATTTCAAAAAAGCCGCCGATTTAAACAAGAGCACTTTGTCTCAGTAAATCTTACGTTATAGACACAAGCCTCATCCAATTCTTGTTTCATAGGCTCTTTTCCAGCTTTTTGTGCCTGAAACGCATCGCATGGTCATCAACAGGTACGTGTCAACAAAGTGAGGGAGTGATTCGGGGTTAGTGAGCGGAAGTGTGGTTTTATGGCTCGACTCTGTGTGAACCTCGATGACTGTGTGTGAGTCTGGGATTAGTTACTGTGTATGATCCACACTCGAGCCGTTCGGAGGTGCTGCTACAGATCAACGTAATAAACCATGTCATTGATCTCAAGTGGTTTTAATCATGAGCCACAAATCATTTTTCCCTTTAGACAACCTTAATGCTTTCACATAAGTTTAGGGGGATCTACAAATGTGCTACGACTCGAACAATAAGGCTGTGAAATTGAAGCATTTGCTGAAAAGTGTTTCGGTTGATCTTTTGGAGCAATTCAGTTCACAGTGGTATTCAAGATCAGAGAAGACGGCCTTTCAGAGGCATGTAATTAGAGTTAAACCAAACTGAATCATGTATCCAAAGCTCCAGCGCAAGAACCCTTTGAATGGGTTTCTAAATAAAAGGCTGCATGCACATTTACATTTATCCATTTAGCAGTGGCTTTTATCCACAGCGAAGTGAGGAACAACATGCATGTACATTTGGATTCAAGACGTGCATCTGAGGCCTCCGCGAATGCACTGTTTAATTTTGTTATTTATAGAAACTGACCACTATAAGAGGATGAATTAATCTCCATACTCTAATCAAAGAAACAAAGAGAGTGAAGGGGGTGATTTAGATTTACACAACAGCCGTTTGGCTACATTGTAACTCTCATTTCTTTGACTATTATGGGACTGAACTGTTGGCCTTTCGAGTTTGGATGCAAATGTAGCCGAGTCGTTGCTAAAGTGAGCGGCCTACAATAAACACTATGTGACCCGTGACTGTTGTGTGATTGAGATGAATTAACGGGGCATTTTGGGAAGAAGTTGAACAGTAACTTAGGCCAATTAAATGCACGTTAGGCAAATGAGTATCTTTGTATTCATAGAGACAACCTTTGGCATCAAAGAGTACCTATGGCTATTGAACGCCTCAAAGGACCAACAGAAACACTCCTCAATTCACTTTAGAATAATGTGAGCAGATGTTGTTTTCAGATCAACACAAACATATGCATACTCCCATTTAGACTCGTATAGGTTAATGACATAAAACTCCTACTAATTTATTAAAAAATACATTAAAATACACAAACAATTGAATGTACCTCCTCTATGGGCATGTTTTTAATTTATGAATCAAAATTCATTTTGTTAGTCAAAGATTGAAATGAAGGAAAAAGAACCTCATCAAATCTATTTTATTTCTGCTTGTTCATGTGACCTCACTGTATGTGTGTGTGTGTGTGTGTGTGTGTGTATATATATATATATATATATATGTATATATATATATATATATATATATATATATATATATATATATATATATATATATATTAAATTTATATTTATCTCACAGAAGTGAGTACACCCCTCACATTTTTGTAAATATTTTATAATATTATTTATAATATTATTTTAAATATTATATCTTTTATTATATGTGAAAACAGTGAAGAAATGACACTTTGCTACAATGTAAAGTATAGAGTGTACAGCTTGTATAACAGTGTAAATTTGCTGTCCCCTTAAAATAACTCAACACACAGCTATTAATGTCTAAACCGCTGGCCACAAAAGTGAGTACACCCCTAAGTGAAAATGTCCAAATTGGGCCCAATTATACATTTTCTATCCCCGGTGTCATGTGACTCGTTAGTGTTTCAAGGTCTCAGGTGTAAATGGGGAGCAGGTGTGTTAAATTTGTTGTTATCGCTCTCTCTCTCTAATACTGGTCACTGGAAGTTCAACATGGCACCTCATGGCAAAGAACTCTCTGAGAATCTGAAAAAAAAAAAAAGAATTGTTGCTCTACATTGTCACAGACACGTCAGGTTCCAACTCACTCCCTTACCCACGCACCCAATCACCGGAATACTAATCACCACCACCTGATACTCATCATCACAGTCATCAACCACACTACAAAAGCTCCACACTCACACACACACATTGTCCGGTCTCGTTCGTTGTACAACTTGTTGTATGCTTACCTCAAGGACTCCCAAAACGATACTTACCTGCCCCCATCGTCTCCTACGTCTCCATCGTCTCCAGTTCTCCCCGTGTTCCTACCTGCCTGTGTGTGTGAGTGTTCCTGTCTGCCATCTCCAGCGTCTCCTTTCACCATCACCTGCAGCACAAGAAAAAGGACAGTATTAACTTGCATTCTTCTCCATTACCATCAACATCACCATCCACTTACCTGTTGCTCTGCTGATCGCTTCAATAAACACCGAAACTGCTTATATCTCTGCTTCCTGTGTCTCTGTTGTAACATACATAAAGATGGCGTAGGCTATAAGAAGATTGCCAAGACCCTGAAACTGAGCTGCAGCACGTTGGCCGAGACCATACAGCGGTTTAACAGGACAGGTTCCACTCAGAACAGGCCTCGCCATGGTCGACCAAAGAAGTTGAATGCACGTGCTCAGCGTCATATTCAGAGGTTGTGTTAGGGAAATAGATATTTGAGTGCTGCCAGCGTTGCTGCAGAGGTTGAAGGGGTGGGGGGTCAGTCTGTCAGTGCTCAGACCATATGCCACACACTGCATCAAATTGGTCTGCATGGCTGTCGTCCCAGAAGGAAGCCTATTCTAAAGATGATGCACAAGAAAGCCTGTACTGTGACATGTACTGTGACATACTGAAGCAGAGCATGATCCCTTCCCTTCGGAGACTGGGCCGCAGGGCAGTATTCCAACATGATAACGACCCCAAACACACCTCCAAGATAACCACTGCCTTGCAAAAGAATGTCTCCAGACCTAAACCGTATTGAGCATCTGTGGGACATCCTCAAACGGAAGGTGGAGGAGCGCAAGGTCTCTAACATCCACCAGCTCCGGGATGTCATATATATATATATAGCAAAGAGTACATCTCTAAGAACTTCACACATTCTACAATAGACTTTAAATGATTTCTTGTTTTCTTTTTCATGTTTGCTCTTATGGCATTGACCTACATTACAAAAAATCCATAGGGCATGTGAATGAATGAATGAGTGAATGGAAAGGTGGATGAATGAGTGACTGCATGAATGAGAGGATTGGACATATAGAGGGAGGGAGAGATGAAGGGGAGGTATTTAGAAAGTTATACTGAATCAGGAAATTCCTAGAACTCTCCAGGTGGGAGGGGAAGGGGGCGTGGAGAGTTAAGCTGGACCCCCATCCCTCTCCTGCCCCCCTGGTCAGGCTTAGAAGAGGACTCATTCTGTAGCCTTAGTCAGCATGCTCATAGGGGGCCCTCACAATGGAGCTATTCTGTGGACAAAGAGTAGAGTTAATGCTGCTATTCCACCACGCTAGGCTGCTGGGGGCTCCTCTCAGGGCCGCCGGTAGCGCAGGCTTGTGTTAGCCATGGCTAAAGGTAATTTATCCCCTCAAGCGTGGGTCAGAGGTTAAGGTAGATGACAGGTCAGAAATTTGAGGTAGCGTAGCAACAGGGAGTTATATATATATGGATTATATTATCTATCTATAGTATCTATATTATATTATCTATATATAGTCTGTATAGTAGTATGCATATGTTTGTTTTGATTAGAAAGCAATATGTGCTCACATTATTCTGGAGTGAATTGAGGAGTTCAGAGTTCTGTTGGTCTTTTGAGGCATTCAATAGCCATATACTCTATGCCAAAGATTGTATCTATGAATACAAAGGTATTCATTTGCCTAACATGCATTTAATTGGCCTAAGTTACTGTTCATCTCCTTCCAAAATTGCCCCGTTAATTCATCTCAGTCACACAACAGCCATGTAGACGTAGTCAAGACATTCTGCTGAAGTTTAAACTGCAGAGGTTTTTAATACAGTAATGTAGTAAAAAAAAAAAAAGTCTCAATCATCAACTGATGGATAGAACCACATTTTTTGCTTTTCGATAATCTGTTTCACTCGGATGTACGTCACATTATGCCAGAAAATATCTACTTCAGTGACATAATGACTTTGTAGAGACAACTACAAGTAATATACCTGAAAGTGGACAGACATAGCAAAATTAGCTCAACCAATTTGGGGTGGGTAAACCTATGTGATGATGACTAATGGTGTTTGTGGTTCATGTTTTAGAAACCTGTTTGGAAACAATCCAAGGTTCTTCCAAGTGGTGCAGAAAAACTTGGGGTTTGAATGGTTAAAAGACATAACACATTGAACCTTGGCAGATCAAGTTTGAAATAATTTCCCATAATTTCCTTTCATCTCTCTATATTGTGCCTATAAATCAAGACACCAAATAGAGAATTTAAGAGGTTTATTTGCACAATTTATGTGTGTGCATGAGCATGATTTTATGTGTGGGTGTCACACACTTTTGTTAAATGAGCTGAGTCTTTGTTAACGTACCCTTAAGCACACCTAACCCTGACACCACAACCTCTCTCCTCTCCTTCCCTCGCTTTTATCTCCATTCATCTAAGTGTCTTTCATTTCTCCATCCTCAACAATTTTCTCTTCTCACACTCCATCTTCCATTAAAACCATTCTTTGTCATTCTTTCAGACTTCTAAATTTAGGCACATTTTGTATAATCCTTTGAAGAAATACTTAAAGGAAAATTTCTGCCATTAATTACTCACTCTCATGCCGTTCCAAACCTGTGAGAATTTCATTTTGATGAAATCTGAGAGCTTTCCTTCCATAGACAGCTATGCAACTGACACTTTGACGCTTCAAAAGGTTCATCATAAAATTTATCCATATTAATTGAGTGGTTTAGTCAAAATTTTCTGAAGAGACACAATCACTTTATTTGATGAACAGATTTAATTTAGGCTTTTATTCACATATAAACTTTTTTGTGAGAAACAGACTGAAATTTAGTCTAAAATTTAGTCTAAAACCAATTTGTGAACAAATTATTCAAACCAGTTATGTGAACTAGTTCAAACAATGCACTGAAAATATCTGAATCAAAATAATGATATATTCATGAATGGTCGGACATCATTTCACTCTGTTATGAATGTGCAAAAAAAGAAAAGTTAAGGCGGATGTCATGAATTTCCATTTTTTTAATATAATGGCTTTAGAAGATTTGCAGTATAGAGTAATATGAACTAACCATCATGCTCTTATAGTCATTGGATCTTGACACCTCATACACTTTCATTATAGTGAAAAGAGTGGCCAGGATATTTGTTTTCCATACATTAAAGAAAGTCATAGAGTTTTGGAACAACACAAAGGTGAGCAAATGATGACTAGTGAGTGATTATGAATTTTTGTGTGAACTGTCCCTTTAAGTGTGTGCTTTATCACAGCAATGCTCGCCGTTGTTGACTTTTGAAAGCGCTGAGGGCACTTATTAGTGATGGGTGGAGTGGGGGGAAGTACATTTAAGGCCGTGCAACTCTAGACGGGATCTAAGGTCTTTGTCGGACATAAAGCATGTGGTCTTCTTTCTCCAAAGCGTGGCCTATAATGCCTGTCGTGGTCGTTAAGCGATTGTATTACTCCCAGCAGGTGAAGGGCGAATCTCCTCATAACCTTCCTTTATTTTTCCTTCCCTTTTGTCGTTTACAAGCCATTGTTTGGGACGAAGGCAAGGAAAAAGATGAAAAAAAAACTTTCTGCTGTTCTTTTGAAGGGTAAGCTGTTGTGCCTCATTGTTAAGGAGGGACTTTGATGTTTTAAGTTTTAAATGGTGAGTCAGGGAGAGTGTTGGACTTCGATATGACAGACTTGAAGTGAGGTGTCCCATTTCTGAGGGGAGTTTTCGTAGAGGTGTTTTTGAAGGGGATTGGATTTCTTTCTGCTTTCACCTGTTCTGTAGTCCTTGTAAGTTCAGTGACATCTGCTCTGAAGTCTTCTAGCATGGACTGGGGCCTAGTGGAGTTGTAGCCTATTTAAAATGTGTTTTATTCAGCAACTATTCGGTTTCGGTCTGAATACCCAATTGTGTCGCTATAAACTTTTATGGCGCGCATAATATATGGCCCTATTTACACTTGGTTTTGAGATCCATCTCAGATGATTCAAACATAACTGGTCAGCCCAGACAGATCACTATTCACACCTAGAAGTGGAATGAGTCTTAAATGTATCTACTGTGACCACTTGTGATCACCTCAAGGGTGATGTCAGTATGTTACTATATGTTAATAAAATACAATACAGTAAAAGACAAAGCACAAAAAGTCTACACACTGTTTTTTCCAAAAAATAACTTTAATAAGGGTTAAGTTTTTTTTTTTTATATTTAGTTAACGTATTTTAACATTCACTGTTTGTAGATTTTGAGGAGGTAGTATTTAGAGACACATTTTTCCTCCTGTAAAATGTAGATGAACACACAGTTTAAGCATCTACACTCTTAAAAAATATGTTTTTTAAAAGTTCTTTACATGGAGTTACAGTTCTTTTTAGAACCATATCATCCTGAAAAAAACGTTTTATGCTAAAACTGTTCTTTGTGTTGGAGTTTTAGGGTTCTTTATTCCCGCCTTTTTGTTTTTTAAATCTGTAACTATCACAGCCACCTCATTACTGTTTTTTGGAGCTCAACCATCCAGACTATCAAAACAATCTCAACAGGTAAATGATTTCTTCCTTAAAATGTCTATACATTTTAACTTTCAAAATTGTAACTGGTTTCCTACCAATCATGTCTTTTTCTCTTTTTAGTTTAACAGAACATGTAAGTTTGACCAGCTCTGTACTGTTAAGGATACTTCTCCACTAAGTAAGAATTTGCCCCCCCAGAATTTCCTTGTGCCCCCCCAAAAATGTGCAGCCAACAATAAAAATGAATAAGCCTACATAAACATTAAAAACGTCTTATCTATTAAATAAGGATCGGCCACTTTAATCACAGAAAAAAAAGTGAATATTATGCTTATAATGATATGTAATCTCACAAAAATGGACTTAAAATCCCAAAACATGCGAACTGGGAAGTAACGAACATTAATCAGAAAACACGTCGAAAACAAGTGTACACCTAATCTTCAAGCAAGTAGCCTAAAAAAAATATCACAATGAGGATCACATCTGCATCAGCCGAACATTTTCTGCATGCTGAGATAGCTGTCAGCGAACATTTCCTCCGTAATTTCGTTAACAATGAATAATTTGAACATTATATCCAGGGGCGGCGCTAGGGTGGGCTAAGGGGGCTGGAACCCCAAATGTTTTTCCAAAAGCCCTGAATCTTTCAGGTTTGAGGTTTCTGTGCTGCGTGTTTTAAAGAGAAGTGTGCATCTGAAAATACAATGTAGACTGAGACTCTATATCACAAGATGTTTGAGCCCTCTTTCATGACCAGGTACAAGTCAATGCTGTTTCTTTGTTCCATTTGCACTCTGTACATGGGTTGAAGCTCTCAGTTTTGAGCTTCCAAAGTGCACCAGACTGATGCATTTAACTTTAAAATACACAAAAATTTTAAAAATTCAAGAATACTACAAAAAAAAGCTCCTTTCATGTCAGTAAATTAAAATTTCATTGGACAAGTATAGATTTCGGTTAAGCCCCGAATGTTTACAATGTCTGGCTCCGCCCCTTATTATGTCCATAAATAATTCACATGGCCTACATAGCCAGTACAAATTAGGCTATAGCCTATAATTTGTTAGCCATAAGACGATTCTTGATGAATCAAAAAAACAAAAAGTTAGCTATTAATATTAGCCTAGAAAATGCTGCCCTACCAAAATTTGTGATTGCCCCCCCAGTCCAGCAAGCCTAGTACCGGGCCTGAGTCTATTACACTGTCTACACCAGACGCGACCGACAAAACACGACAAACTGACCGTTGCAAAGCACTTGGACTATGTCAGACCGTTTACTATTGGGTATTTGTTGGGAATTTGTGGGTCGTGTTGCGTCGTGCTGAATCCAGTGTAGACATTATCACTGATTGTAATGGTTTCTATTGTCTTTTGACACTTCGCATCGCGCCGCACCACTCCGCTCCGTTCGCGTCCGGTCTAGACACTGTGTTATAGTATTTAGTAATGTTTTTAATTAAATTTTATTTATAGTATCACTTTTCATTTTAATTTAATTTTAATTTAAGTTTTAGTAGTTTCGTCATGTGCTTTTGTCAATTTTATTAGTTTGTTTTTTAATATTTCTATTTATCTTTCTATCTTTCTATTTATCTATAATTCAAGTTTTAGTAATTTTAGGACGTCAGCTTAAACTTTTATTTCAGTTAGTTGCCGATGCAACATTTCTATTTTTTAAAGTTTTTATGTTTACATTTTTATCTAATAGTTTATTTCAGCTTTATTTATTTTACAGAAAATGATTTTCAATAGTTTTTAGTTAACAATAACAACACTGCTCCAGTCTGAACTATTTTTAACATGGGCAAAAACACTACCTTCCAATTAAATGACATTTTTGCCTTCTGCCTTTCAGAGTGCTCATCCAAGTGCACATTCAACAGTTTTAATGGCACCATGTGTTACCTTACAACCTCACAAGCCTACAATTACAGGTTTAGCAATTAGCTGTGAATGTGCTGTTTAACACCTAATCAACACTCATTTGGGGAAGGGGAGCCAGGAGGACAATAAAAACACAATATAGGAATATTTGATTGTAACATTCATGTTAAGAACAAAGGAATAAAGTATAATTAAGGCATTTAGCAGATGATGTTTTTCCCCCAGAATGACTTACAAAAGTAAGAATCAGTCATCATCTATTATAATTATATCAGTGGATTTGAGATATGGCTCATTTCACTCAAGTATACGCTTACTGAATCTCACTCTCTCCATCAAAACAACCAAGCAGCACTGCCTGAATATCTTCATTCTGCATAAATTCAGAGTAATTATTTGCATGACTGCAATTCCAACGCAATTAACCTTGAGCGTCATATAAGAGGAGTTGCTGAGTGCTGAGAAATATGCAAATTCCATCCAAAAAGGTCACAGTGATTCGATTTTATCTACTGATTTATATTTTCAACAATGCCGTTTTCACATTCAACAGCTGTCAAGCTGGGAAAAGGGGATGTGTGCTTCATATTAAGTATGCTAATTCATTAATCTGATTGAACAATAGTCATAAAAAAGGAAAGAAAAGTTAATTAGTTGAATTAGTATATGTTATCTGCTGGGTTTTATATTGCCCTCTGTGGCCTGGACTTCTGTCTCAAATGAATGATTACCAAAATAGCCTGGTGTGCACCTTGAAAGAATAGAATTAATCTTTGATGTTGTGTGAAAGGGGGGTCAGGAAGAGAAACAGATGCCTTAAAATAAGGCACTTGAACTAATCAAGATTTGTTTGAGGTTCTCTTAATTGGGCGTATGTGTTTGCGTCATGTGTGCGGTGAGGGTACCAGGCGTCTGTGATTAGATTGTGCTGTGATCCATCAGAAGGACTGACAGGCTGGTAATGGCCTATATTCTCCTCTCAACCCCCATGTGGCAGCACTCTGACACCAAAACATTTGCCATGACCCAATATCTTGAAGTTGAAATTGATTTATTTCTTCCCACATTCGGAACTGGATGCATCAGTTGAATAGTCAATTTGATAAATTATAAGTTGGATTTACTTAACTCTTTATATATGTCAACAGGTTCTACGTAACTGGCTTATGTTGCATTTAATTAACATTGTTAATTCCAGTAAACTTAAATTTAATTTACATAAGGTTAATTCAATGCCATTTAATTGAATCAGGTTAACCTTCTTAATTTTGTCCAAAACTATTAAGTTCAGTTATCAAATTTAAAACAAGCAATCCTGTTAAATTGAACAATCAATGTGTTCAAGAACAGTTTTTACAACCTTTACAAATGTTATAACAAGGAAACCTTTTACAAAATCTTTATTCTGTAAAGACTCTTACTGTTAGGCGTTAGCCAGAAGATGGTTTTGTTACATCCATGGCATGCCCATTTTTATTTTTTATTATTAAAACAACTGTTGTTAGCAGGTCCTCACCCCAAGCATGCTCTACACTTCACCACAATGGTAACCCCCAAAAGCACTAACATACTCTTATAAATATAAACATAAAAGAACATTAATCACTAACAAGTATTCCAATTATATCATCTTGAAAAAAAAATGCATAAAATAACAGCCCTGTGCAAAGCATGATGGGAAGGGGAAATCATGTTCCTATAGTTAAAAATGCAACTGTTTCAAGTCAATTTAAAGGTGCTAAATAGGATGTTTTGTTTTATACATTTTTGCAGTATTACTTGAAACTGTCTTTACTAACTGATAAAAGACTATTTATGAGGTGCACTGAAAGGAATAATATTAATATACATCATCTGTGCACGAGGTAGGGCCTTAAAAACATCAGCCAATCGTTTACGCGATCATCGCGTAAACGATTGGCCCTCTGGCTTGTCAATCACTGCCGTGACGTTCCTTGTGAGAGACGAGCACGGCTGCGCGCTCCAGTAACTTTCCACACTCCACAGGCGCTGCATGCGATGTTTTTGTCAGAAACTCAAAACTCAGTAACAGTCTTTGGTTTCTCAGTCGACGAAAAGATCCTATTTAGCACCTTTAACACAATGCAATTGTGTTTGAATGAGAATCCTAATACAACTGTGTTAAATAAAAATATATTTTTAAATAAACTGAACAATATCATACAAACGCTTTTTTGAGTGATGATCTGCTTATTCTTTTTTTTTTTTGTAAACTTTTACATGCAAAGACAAAATTAGATATGTATTTTTTTCACATTTCAAAATTTAACCCCTGTGATCTGTTTGATCCCAGATCCCTACCTCAAAAAACAAAAACAAAAAAGTTAGACAAGTTTCAAATGTTCTTCATTACTATGGACCCACGCAATGTGACGCCAGGTGCGACACAATTGTTTTTTGCTAGTTTCAGCCCGACACAGTTATCATTTTCACGTTCTGTCGGACTTATGATAGCAACCTGACTCGTAACAAAGCACTGTTCGCCAGAGGAGAACTGGCCCCCCGACTAAGCCTGGTTTCTCCCAAGGTTTTTTTTCTCCATTTTAACACCTATTTGCCACTTGTTTGCCACCTGATGTCACCTGTTGGAGTTTGGGTTCCTTGCTGCTGTCACCTTTGGCTTGCTTAGTTGGGGACACTTGACATTTGACTTGACATTTGATATTCGACATTGCTTTGATACTCTTGCATTGACACTATTCTTGAAGAGCTGCTGTGCAGCCAAAATAATGTACCAGTTATCAATGTAAAACTGCTTTGACACAATCTACATTGTAAAAAGCACTATATAAATGAAGGTGACTTGACTTGACATGTTGTTTAAATAGCAAATGCACTTGCGCCCATCTGTTCGCTCATGGGCATGCTGGTCTGAAAACGTCAAAGCCGCAGTATTTTTTATTTTATTTTATTTTATGTTTTTGTTATTTAAAGTCCATGTTAATATAACACACTGCTTATTACACACAAAGGGATGCGCAGCAGCACACAAACATTTTTAAATATTAAATAATAAAAAGGATTACTCTCTGGAGAGGTGTTCAGTCTTTCTGCTTGCAAATTCTGCCATGTAAATAGCGAATCCGTCACGGTGCAAGCACAACTGGGTTTTAAAGGAAATGGGAGAAGAGACCTTGATTGGTTTATTGCATGTTACGGCCAAAACACACCCATGACTCATTGAGAGAATAGGGACAACACTTTTGGACCATGCGCCTGGTGTGCCGACCTTTTATTCGTCGTTAAACTAGCAGAAGAGGATTCGGACACGCCCTAAGTGCACCTGTGCCGTGCACTTCAGACCATGTGCTTAGATCCTTAAAATAGAGCCCAATGTGTTGAAACTTAAATAAATACAATTCTTATTATTATTACACATATAACACTAGAGTTTCTGAAACAATAAACATAAATATAATCTAGTCAATCAGGACAATGTAATTGACTGACTACAAAACAATTGCCAGAAAATATGTTTATGACTACAATATACTAATCAATACAGTGAAGTAGCATATGAAGCACCAGATCCACAACACACATACACACACACACTAAACTAAACTAATGGCACTCAGTCGCCTCACTGAGGTTCATTAAGCTGATTTCCTTTGAGGGCTGGCCTACATTTGTCTGAGAAGCTCCAACTTCTTCTCTGTGATCAAACAGACAGATAACTGTCAGAGCCGGAGAGATCAGGACATTTGAACAATAGCGCCGCCCCCTACCAGCCCTGAATTGTTACGCTTGCTTTCCTAACCTCTGCCCTTCTCTTCAGGCTCCTGTAATGCTGAAAGGCCTGTGCCATCTCTAGTCCGCTATATCATCCAGCTTCAGAGTGTTCATAAGTGTGTGTGTCTCACTAGGTTAAAGGTGCTATTCTGTTAGGTCATGGAGATCAAACCTAGTAGTTGGGACTTTAACTAGCATGAAATGGGCATTTCATCTCTAGTTCTGTCAGTTCAGACCTCTCAGGTGTCTCCCTTTTTCTTTTTTAAAATGTAAAGATATTTGCTTTAAAATGTTTTTGTTTTTTTTATCTTAAAAATATCTGGTTAAACTGACAAAACATATTTAGAAATTGTATCTTTCATTTTGTGGCTCATAATCTGCCTCGTTAAGCATGTGCTGCTGAAAAAACTAATTTGTCCCGGTGGTTTATTTAAGCTAGTCAAGGACCCGGCTATGTGTAATTTGCCGTAATGTTCTCCAATGATAAGTTTAGTTTATACAGTGACAAAAAAATAATAAATCAGGTCAAGCACATTTGTACACAAACTTTTGTGTAAGAACGATGGTTTTGACACACAAAGCACATGCATACAGTGCTCATTACTCTCAGGGCAAAAGGTAAGAGTTTTTTTTACAGGGTAGTTTGAGTTATGACCCTAAAATCCCCTGGCAACATCTGGACTACATATATGGACCAACCAGTACCGGACACGATCACAGTTTAGATGGTGTAATGAGGTCATCATTTTCGACAGAAATGCTAAATTAGTCTGTCAAAATGTTACGAAAACAAGGTGATCAATATCAACACCTAATGTATGGAGAAACTACGGCTGCACAATTAATGGAATAATAATCGCTATTGCAGTTATGGCTTTAATGTTGTTGAAAGAAGGCTGCATATTATTAGATGAAAAATACAATAAAAATAGTTCAATTGAAAAATGTTATTACAATTTATTTAAAATAACTGATTTAATATCTTTTAAAATCTAATTAATTCCTGTGATGGCAAAGCTGAATTTTCAGCATCATTACTCCAGTCTTCAGAGATTCTTTAGAAATCATTCTAATATACTGATTTGGTGCTCATTGCCCAGATCAATATTTTTCTATAAACTGTGATACCATTTGAAAGTTTGGGGTAAGTAAGATTAAAAGAAAGAAATTAACCTTTTGAACGACATGGTCCCACACATGAGATTTTTATTTCTGTGTCCCACATTTGGGATTTATAATGTTCAGTGACGTCACATAACTGCCAGATTCAAACTGTGCTTTCGCTTGTCATTTATCACAACTATGTAGTGTTTTCAACCACATAATGTTTATTTTAGGTTTCAGACATTTAAAGACACATAAGCACTAGTAAAACAATACATTTAGAGATGGTAAAATACACATGTCTATGGAACATAGATGCAAACTCCTCACCTTTAACTCACCTTTTTGAGATCAAAATAAGTCACCTATGGGATTTGCATTGAGCCAATGAGAAAGTGTTTTAATTTAATTTTACTTAAAAAAAAAAGTTTAGCTCAGTATTGCCTTCTAATCAGCCAATATTGTCTTAAAGGTGCCCTAGAACTTTTTTAAAAAAGATATAATATAAGTCTAAGGTGTCCCCTGAATGTGTCAGCTCAAAATACCCCATAATTAATTTTTTTAACTGCCTATTTTGGGGCATCATTATAAATGAGCCGATTCAGGGCTACTGGCCCTTTAATTCTCCTGCTCCACGCCCACTGAGCTCGCGCTTGCCTTGAACAGTGCATAAACAAAGTTCACACAGCTAATATATCCCTCAAATGGATCTTTACAAAGTGTTCGTCATGCATGCGTCGGATTATGTGAGTATTGTATACTGTTATATTGTTTACATTGACTATGTATGAGTTTGAGGCTGTGCTCTGTGGCTAACGGCTAATGCTACACTGTTGGAGAGATTTATAACGAATGAAGTTGTTTATGAATTATACAGACTGCAAGTGTTTAATAATGAAAATAGTGACAGCTCTTGTCTCCGTGAATACAGTAAGAAACGATGGTAACTTTAGTATAAAAAATAAATTAAAAAAAATCCCTTAAAGTAACTACAAAAGAGCATGTAAAGCACATATCTTAAAAAAAAAAAAAAAGCCCCCGCCCCAGAAATGTTACAGTATAGACAGATCGGAGACAGGAGATAACAATTCAGGTAGTTTATTGAACACAAGCAGAGAAGATGGTGACAACAGGTGAGTAGTAGATGCAATGGCAGTGAATGATGAATGATAGATAAGTGATACTGTCCTTTGTGGTTGCAGGGTGACGTTCAAGGGCGTAGATTTGGTTTCAACTTTGGGGGGGTTTGAACGTTGGTATGGTTGTATTGTATTGGGGGGGTTGTAACTGATGGATTTGAATATTGGGGGGGTTGCTGTGATTGGTGGGTGTTGGAGCTTGGCGTGTCTGTGACAAGAAAATGTTCTCACCTTTTTCCCCCTTACCTGTTTGCATCCCTGATGGAAGCAGCGATAACAATCCATTCAAATATAATTTGCTGACGTGTTTTATTCATATCATACATTGAAGAGTAGGAACTTACTGCATCTTAAAACAAGTCCAAATGAGGTGCGTAAACAAAAAATCCAATAGATGAAACAATATGATTTCTTTGGTAGAGTGTGCAGACTCTGAAGTGAGTCATATCAGACACACATAGTGGGCATAAGTAACTATAAAGTTTACGCTATTCTCCTCCCAGTTCACCGGCCACTTACATGTATTTTCGGGAGAAACTGATGAATTCCCATGCTGTAAATCCGACTGTTAGGACTCTCTGAACTGTGGCGCAAACTGATGGCGGTGCCCATCTCACGTTATAGATCAAGATCATTTATAAATGATTTAACATTTAAACGACAAAACACACTCACTAATTACACATATTTGAGAGTCGGAATATCAGATAGTTGATGACATGGTAAGAAAGTTTTGTGAATATTCTGAATAAAACAGGAAAAATGAAATAAAAGCGATACATATGACTGCGGTGTGTCACGTGATAAGCATGACGGGGGTCAGTTAGAATATTTTTTACTTATGCATGAAAGGGTTAATACTTTTATTAAGAAAGGACACATTCAGTTGATCAAAAGTGACAGTAAAGACATTTCTATTTCATTTCTATTCTATTTCAAAGAATCATAAAAAAAAAATGTATCACAGTACAATTTTCAGCATTGATAATAACAATTAAACTAATAATTGAGCACCAATTAATTGATAATACTTGAGCACCAAATCACAAAGTAATCAACATTAATAATCATCATGGTGCAGCTCTGCCAGAAACAGAAAAAAAAAAAACATTGTTTTAGTTGAAATCAATCACGTTTGCAGGGTGTGCTGCTTCTTTTATGTGTGTGTGTGTGTGTGTGTGTTCCTGTGGGTTTGTGGTGTGATGCTAAGGTCAGACTCATTGTGTCATGGATGAAAGGCTGTGTTTGCACACGTGCTGGAGGTTAAAATGAAAATGAGTTAAAAAGCAACAAAGAAAACATAATGAATGATTCTCTGAAGGAAAAGAGTGAGAGGTGAAAACAGAAAGGTGTGTGACATTTGGGCACTGCCATCTGTATGGTAATTGCTACACGCTGGTAAAGTTTGATCACACATGAATTTTCTTTCTACTATGCTCTAACATTACCACATTCTTCACCTGACCCAGAACAGATGGCACCCCCTCCCTCTCCTCTTGCCCCCCTTGGAGACAGTGCCCATCCAATGAGGGGCATTTTTAAAGCTGGCATCCTTTTGTTTGGGTGGCAACTCTGCATGTTATGAGGATTAGAACATTTCTGACAGTGCTGGTTGATAAGAATCAGAGCATGTTGTTGTGCTGTTGGCTTTTGTTTTAAACCCTGTCTTTAGTCTGTCTCCAGTTTTCCATATGCTGTCCATCCTGTTACTCCACAACAAGCGCTGGTCCCCGCACATAGCAGAGGGTTGATTGACAGGCTGACACTGAAATATTCCACGGCACAGATAATCTGTTGAATACAGCTGGCGTGTGAACATTCCAGAGGAGACATATATGTATGTATGTTTGCATGTATTTACATATTTGTTTATTTTTATATTAGTTTATTTAGTGTCAGTATTTTTATAGAAATTAATACTTTTATTCAGTGAGAATGCATTATATTGATCAAAAGTGACAGTAAAGACATTGTCACAAAAAATGCAATTCCTTTTGAACTTTCTAATAAATACAAATATGTGTATCAAAAACTCTTGTGCATCTGGATTGGAAGGTGAGATTATGTCTGAAAGGGAACAAACAAGTCTGTATATAGATCATAAACTTTAATATATGAAAGTATTTACGCATTAGAGCACATTAATTTCCTGTTTATCAATTATATTAATAGCATTTTATATTATTTTTATAATCCTGTTTTATGTGCATTTTATGGCAGATGGGTTTTAAAATCTGTGCTCTGAACTCAAACTCTTCCGCTGACTGAACTTCATAACCCCTTCTGAGACTGTTTATGGATATTTAACCATACCATAAACAATCATACAGTCACATAATATGGAGCTATATTTTCCGAGTTTATTATAGTTCAATGATGTCTGCAGCCGCACCAATCAGAGAGGAATAACTCATGTTTAAGGAAGAATGTGACATTTTTTTAACACATGTATATGGGTGAATATTAGTATGTTTTCAATTAAGCATTCAACATTTTTTCATTTTCTTATTGATGCCACAGACCCCCAAATATGATCATTTTCTTACAACCCCCATCCTAAAATGTAAAAGGCAGCTATATGTTTTCATGCATAAAGACATTAATACTGTGAAAAAATAATATGTGACCCTGGACCACAAGTCGTCACACAGGTTTATTTGTAGCAATAGCCAACGATACATTGTATGGGTCAAAATTATCAATTTTTCTTTTATGCCAAAAATCATTAGGATATTAAGTAAAGATCATGTTCCATGAAGATATTTTGTAAATTTCCTAATGTAAGTATATCAAAAATGTATTTATTAGGGCTGTCAAATGATTAATCATGATTAATCGCATACAAAATAAAAGTTTGAGTTTGTATAATATATGTGTGAGTAATGTGTGTAATTAATATGTATATATAAATACACACAAATTAATGTATATATTTAAGAGAAATATGTTATTTATGTACAAAAAATGTATTTATATATAATATAAATTATATAAAAATATAAATAAATACATATGCTTGTAAATATTTCTCAAATATATACATGGATGTGTTTGTATTTATATATACATAATAATTACACACAGTACACCCACATATATTAGGCAAACTCAAACTTTTATTTTGTATGTGATTTAATCGTTTGACAGCCCTAGTATTTATGTGAGTGGATATGCATTGCTAAAGGCTTAATTTGGACAACTTTAAAGGTGATTTTTTTTTAAAGTTGATTACTTTTCAGATTTTTTTGCACCCTCAGATTCCAGATTTTCAAATATTGTCCTATTATAACAAACCATACATCAATGGAAAGCTTATTCATTCAGCTTTCAGATGATGAATAAATCTCAATTTCCCTTATGACTGGTTTTGTGGTCCAGGGTCACATATGTGCAAAATATTATTCAGTTAGACCTACTTTATATTACTTTTTTAAAACACCACACTACTTTAGATATATTATTTGTTTATTTAAATTTTAAATTTTGCTTTATTTAATTTATTATTTAATAATTTATTTATTTAAATCAAATCTATACACTTGTTATATTTTATTTTTATATCATTTTATTTATTTATTTATATAAAAAAATCACTTGTTTATTTTAATATTTTTTCATTTTAATCAAATTTAATTTAATTCAAATTTAATAGATTTATTATTTATTTTTACTTCTTTTTTCAGAGATCCCTAGCATTCCCTTGCAGCCCCTTGTGAGGAAAAAACCCCGGTGCATAGTGGAGATATTTAATTATTTAAAATATTTAATATTGTGATCAGAAATCGTATTATGTGAGGAGTTGATTTAGCATCATATTAAAAAAAATTCCAAATTATCAGAAAATGTCCCATTTTACCCATATTCACCCTATCTGTATAAAATCTGAGGTTTGAAAAATTAAATAAGATACAAACAGTGCTTTGTATGGTGGCCAGCTCTATCAGTTTCCACATGGCGATGTGTTATTGTCTTAGCTCGAGGCTTTGTTTTTGTTTTTTTTATAACCAGGCAGGATAAGCCATCGGCCAGATGGCACAGTGGGGTCTCCCATGGTTACCTCATCCTGAGGACCAAACATCGCAGACACGCACACATATACAGCACAGACTGTTATGTAACCTTGTTATGTCTAGACGGTCCAATTTTTAATCGAAGGTCTCTCTTTCTGTGCACCCCTCCAAACCTTGTTTCTCCTGTACCGTAGCGACAGAATTCTAATTCTGTCTGTTTATTCTGGACCAAAGAAAATCGTTCATTGTGACACATTGGTGGGCGGGGCTTCAGTCAGCTTTCAGGCCATGTGACTGAAGTTAGTAAACACAAACCCGTTTCTCAGTCCAGCAGGATATTAGACGTACAGGTCACGATGCCTTCCTCACAAAAGACGCCCCCCACACCCTTCGCACGTACACACGCATGCACAAATAGAATAAAACACACTCGCACTTGAAGTCTGCCACGCTGCAGCTGCTCCAGTTTCCATGGTAACGTGCAGAACAATGAGGTAAGAAGCTGCGGGGGCCAGTCTGAGTGTGCGCTGCGCACGCTTTCATATCCACTCGCGCTGAGAGTGTGTGTGCCAGCGTTTGTTTTTGTGTATGAGTGCCTGAAAGTGCATGTGGATGTGCCCTGCCGATTTCTAAATCAACTGAAAGAGGGAGAGAGAGTGAATTACGAGGGAGATACTCGTTCTCTTTTGTGAGAGAGGGCTTGGTCAACCAGATCTCTCTTCATAGCGAGGCAGATGGAGGGAGAAAGGCTTGGCGAATGAAAAACAGGAAAGTTTGAATAGAAAAGAGGGGAAAAAAGTCCAAAAATATGTAGAAAATGCGAGGCTTGTACTGAAAATCAACTCAAATATATATAGATTTTGGATTTGATTCAAATTTCGTCAATTTAAGTATAGTAACTAACCAAACTTTTTTGACATTATGTTGAGGAAGCAGTAGTAAAATAAAAAAACATGATCCTAGAGAAAAACTAGACTTGCCCAGCTCCTTCTTTATGCTTCAAATGAGTGACATGGGTATTTTTATTTGACAAAATGATTTAACTGGGGGGTTTTTTGCTTTCAAAGTCATAATCCCCATGAAAGTCATAACTTAGGAGAGTTGTTTCAGGGCTGTTTGAAATGTGGATGTTGCCGCCCACAGAGGGGCTTCAAGCATGTCTGAAATGCAGTTCAGCGTATTGTTTCTCAATACCTGACAGGACTCAAACTCACTAAAGGCGATACAGAAGCACTCATCTTTTGACAACAAGCTCTTTTGTTTTTAAAATGTCTATTTATTTTTCAAAATGAGGTATTTCAAAGTGCTGTGAGTCGCAGCACTCAATGTACATTATAGAAAAGGAGAAAAAAACACTTTTTCCCAATGACCCAGTTCTATGAACCCAATACTTACAAATATATAAACAAAGAAAGAGAAAGACAGCAAAGTATAGAAGCCTTATAAATGGAGATAGAAAGAATTTTCTGTACAAAAGAAATTAGGGTAGAAAAAAAGAATAAAAACAAGATAAAGTGATATCTACTCAGAACTCATTTTCATACGAAAATATAAGTATCAAATTTAGTATGTATCAGAAGCACACTAAAGCATAAATGTAGGAATTAGTAAAGTGTGTCATAACAGAGAGATTATAAGACAAAAGATTCCAAAAAACAAAACAATGTGTCCTTATATTACAAAAATCCTCAAAAATGGAGGTCTTACAGTACTTGTTAAAGGTATATAAACTTCCAGTCTAGTTATTGGCAGCTTTTGACATCTTTATAAAAAAAACCAAAAGACAATAATCGTATACAAAAACAAGGCAGACTGAGTGTATGTTCTTTTAAAATCTAATCTATTTACAAAAGTGTCTGACATCAAGGTGCGCAGAGGTACATCCATGAGATTCAGCACCAGTGAGGTGTGAGAGATTATAGCCATTCGAAGTGTCTCGTGTCATTTGTTTAGTGTCCATTTTGCAGGAAGAGCGTGAACGCAAAGGTCATCGACCCAATCGCGTATTGAAGACTGTGTTCATAAGGGTCTTGTCATTGAGGGGAAGTTGGGTTTACAGGTAAGCACCTTCCCTCATCATTGTAGCGTGATTGGGGTGACAAAGTAAACCTGAAACATTCTTGACGTCAAAAAATGTGCAAAAAAGTGTCAGCAGTGAGTGTCCCTAGTATTAATTTTGGGCCGTTAGCCTTAGCGGTGTGTCGTCCGTCATTTGACGCCGACCATTAGCTGTGAGGCGTTCAACCAACGAGCGTTAAGTGTTAGCGAGTCCTGGCCTGCTCGAGCCTGCGGAGGAGCTGTTGTCGTCGGGTCTGCAACCTGTCTTTCTCCTGCTGGAGTCGGAGCTCCTGGGCCTCAAGGGAGCTGACGTACTCAGTGGCCTTCTTCAGGATGACCACCTTTGCCGCCTTGTCGTTGTGCGCCAACTCGGGCACCTGGTCGCGCAAAGTCAGGAAGCTAGAGCGCAGGTCGTTTCGCCGCTGGCGCTCCAAGATGTTGTGGTTGCGCCGGCGTTCGCTGTCCTCCGAGTCGGAGCATCGCGGGCTGCTGGAATCGCTCTTCCTCATGCGCTGTCCTGGTACACTGTTAGTAGGGGAGTTCGGGGAAGAGCTCTGGTTCTTGCCAGTGCGTAGAGTAGTGCTGTTGTCGATTCGGAGTTTCTTGCTTGGGGGAGCGCTGGGTAAGTCTTGCTGTTCGGAGTATGGGGATGGGGCTGCGTAGTTATGCTGTTGCTGGTGGATAGAGGCTGCCGCCGTCCTCTTCAGAATGAGCTCCTGTGGAGCTTTGCTCACCCCTGAGCCCAACCGCCCTCCTGTGGACGCCTGAGAGTTAGAGACGGCAGACAGACCAGCGCCGGTTATCTTGCTGGTGATGGAACGCCTTTTCTCGACCGTGACGACGTCAATCTCCTCCTCTTCTTCATCGTCTTCATCGTCATCATCGTCGTCGTCATCTTCGTCATCATCATCATCATCTAGAGGAAGAGAAGGAGATTTAGGTTAGCAGGTTTGTTGTGCAACCATTCCTCTGGAAGTACACAGGTATGAACAAGCACTCTTAACTGAAACATGCCTGTGTTTTCTCAGGGTGTGTGCTCGAGTTAATGTCTTTGTGTGGGCAGATGAGACAATTGCACAATACAATCATCTGAACACGCTCTGTCAAACACAGAGGAGCTGGTTTCTCCCCAGACTGGACCACCTTGGATTTGACTTTCTACTTTAACACACACCCTCTATTTACGGCATCTAATAAGAGGGTTTCCAAGCACATGAGCATTTCGTCATGTCATATTTTCTTACAAAAGCTGTTCTGCTGTCAAGTTAGGCATTTCACTTGGTGCCTTTTCAACTGGTGACACATTTCAAGTTAAGCTTAGATGGCAAGACGTCCTCAGTGTGACGCCCGAGAGCTATGTTTATGAGATAATGGACGTGATTATCAGCTAAGCCACACATGAAGACTGTTTGGCATTTAATGGAGCCTCTCACTTCAAAAGCTCCCTACAGGAAACCGTCTGCCAGCATTAAGGAGAGACCAAACGGGGCAATTTAGTCTCCAGCAGAACGCAGACAGTCAGTGTGTTCCCCTTTTCCATTGGTTTGCCGCGAAAAGGGATAACAGCACAGGCGGGAAAAACTAGCGTTGTAATCGTGTGGTCCAATTATTCGCGGGCTTTGCCGAGTAACACTGATCTGATGCCGTCTTAAGCCGCTGCCCTGGAGAGGTGCCAAGCAGACAGCTGGAGGAAAGGCTCTGCTTGTTCAAAGCCGTCACCCTGTAAAGAGAGATGACCCATCGTCTCTTTTTTTTCCCTTGTCTTTTTTGTTGTTGTTGTTGTGATTATCATTCACTGCACCTCTCTGGAAGATTCTCGGCCTGCCAAGCTCTGCCCACTGGGCAGGAAAGGGGGGTTTGCCTTTCTCGTAGATGCAAACGCATGCCTTCTTTATCACATGCTGGTGCCCAGTGCCAGCTCTTATTCTCTCACCCACGTGTGATTGTCGTTTGGGATTTGCATTTGAAACAAGTCCTCATTTAGAAGGGAAGCAACTTATTGGGGGGCACTGAATTTAGGGGCTGCCCTCGCTCACACTCCCCAAACATATGAGCCTGTGGTTTTACACCATCAAGAGCTCTCAATCTGAAAAAATGAATAAATAATTAAATAAAAATAAGAATTATTAAAATAACGTTTGTGTTTCAAAACAATCTTGCATCTCATAAGAAACCTAATCCTATGACCTAATAAATTCCCAAATTAGATTCTACTTCCATACCTAAAGCCAGATTAATGGAGGGCAGATAAGGGCACGTTTTCCTATTTAATATGGCTCAGTGACGCTTTTCTATGTATTAAATCTCTAACCAAGAGCTATTCCGCCAAATGGCTCGACATCATCGACAACATCAAATATTACCGCCATCTACTGGGTATGCAGATCTAGTATTACATAAATTCCCCATCACCGCCCACTACTACTACTGAGTGTGTGCGCGCGCTTGTGTGTGACCGACAGTCTGGAATGTCACTCACTAATCCGATTCAGGGCCTGTCATATGATCTTCAACAATTACCCCAATGACCACTTACAAACTAGGCCAAACTATAGACTGCCAAACTTTTTAGCTGCATCATTACCATCATCATAATTTGGTGGTGATGATGATGATTAATAACTGTAATTTATAGACAGTTTCGTGTGAACACTTAACTTTACATTAAGTAGACACTTACCAGAGTCGCTTGGAGTCTCGTCTGCGCTGACTGGAGGCAGCTGTTGGCTCCTCAGCTGTGTCACACTTTGGCTGCTGCTGCTGCTCCCGTTTCTTTTGTTGACTGGATAAGGGAAAACTACGGTAGGGTCCACACACTCCGGTATAGAGTGGCTAATTTCCGGCGACTTGACTGTCGTGTCTTTAACGGCTTCAGTACCGGTAGGAGCAGAGACTGCTTTCCCGAGTTTCTCATTCACCACCCGCTCCAATTTCTCGCGTGCCGAGAAGCCGCTCCACATGCAGTCCTGAATGATGATGGAATTGTCCGTAGTATCCAAAACGGAGCCGAAGAGGTCTCCGTCAGACGCCCCCCAAATGTCGTCTTCCGGTAAGAGCAGAAGCTCAGAAGCCCAGTCCAACGGGTCCGTTAATCCAAAGCCCATCAGCGAGC
Organism: Chanodichthys erythropterus; assembly: GCF_024489055.1. Classification (NCBI taxonomy): domain Eukaryota; kingdom Metazoa; phylum Chordata; class Actinopteri; order Cypriniformes; family Xenocyprididae; genus Chanodichthys; species Chanodichthys erythropterus. The sequence goes on along the minus strand of NC_090224.1, from coordinate 10,994,080 downwards.
AATCCCCAGCCACCGCGCCCAGCTCCCCCGGATCCCCTGGAAGCGCTGCCCGGCTCGGGGACAGAGGAGGAGTGGGCAGCAGCTCGAATTTCTTCCAGATGTCCTCTCCAGGCGGTGCAGCGTCTGGTCTGCAGAAGTAGAAGTCATCCTCGTCCGGGTAGAAACACGGCTGCAAGGAGTCAAACTCCAAATCAGAGTTCATGGTTTTAGCTGGCATTCTCCCTGTGAGACACACAAACTGAAGTGTTAGAATCACCACCGCTTTCCAAAAAAGGAAAAAAAAAAAAAGAAAGAAAAAAAAAGCTTTTGTTCCAAAAGCCCCTGGTGAGGTAACACGGGAAAATGGCAAACATATCTTTTTATTAATGACTTTCATCCTGATGTCTTTTAGGTGTCATCTCACCGTCCCCACTGTGTAGTGTGAAAATTTTCATTAGCTCACTTAAACTTTGAACTGTAGCCTAATTGCTGCATGAAACACAAACTCTTTCAATATGGAGATTTTTAATAATTATATTATTATTATTACTAGGTTATCATCATCAATATTAAATAATAATAATAATAATAACAATGTTATAATAATAATAATAACAGCTTTTGTCCTAACAAAGCCATTTGGAGTTAATATGCAAAGAAAAATCACTAAATACAGTATTTATTTGTAATACAGTAAACGCTCAGTTAAAGATGTCTTTGAAGTGTCCTCTCTACATTGTATACTGTGATGGGGTTCATTAACTCACTAAACTTTGGACTGTAATTGTAGCACGAGACACAAACTCCTTCAGTAGCAAGTCTTGCAGAAAGGTAAATAGCTCATAAATAGTATTTCGCGTCAATGAAACCAACTAGTTGACACTAAAAGACCTGGGCGTCTTACCTCTGAGAGTTTCTTGTCCCTTCTTTATCGCAGTCACTGTGCCTCCCGTTTGGAGTCGCACATCTACCGCGGTGACCGAAGACTGTTCTGTCTCTTCTGTGTTTCGGGCTCTGAAGTATTATTCTCCTTGCTTGCGTTTAGGAGATGTATTGGCTCCTCCCACAGTGGGCGGAGCGCTGGGCGAGGTATTTGTATTTGTGGGACATTTGCTGTGTGAATTTCTTTGGAAAGGGCATCATTTTTGGTCTGTTTAAGGTGTTTAATTTTAAGCAATAGCTCACTTATAAATAATAATAATAAAAAAAAAAACATCATGTACAAAACACTAACTTCTTTAATGCAACGCAGAAGGGATGTTGTGAATGACAGATCTCAGTCCTCGTTCACTTTCATTGTGTGGGAAGAGGCAAAGTAAACGACGACTTTCAGTCTCTAATATTCTTCCAAACATATTTTGTGTTTCATGAACGACATGGTGGTTAAATTATGCCAAAATGTTAATATTTGGATGAACTGTCCCTTTAAGGGCCTGGAACAATTTACATTGAATGTAAAGTAAATGACTGAAATATATTTGATTGAATATGTTTTATTTTTAATCTACTGTGTAACCTTGTTTTATTCAGAATATAAATGTAGTTGTATAATATATATGCGTTCAAACTGGATGAACTGTGTTGTGAATGAATCAGAGCGAGTCAGCAGCATCTCTCCTCATTGTTTAGGTCAGTGAGGTAACGGCCGATCCGCATAACATACAGTGACGACTCACTTCTGCCGCCATGTGGACACGTGATGCGCCCGTCAGTGTTTGCATTAAGGGGACGAGGTATGTTTTGTGTAGCTGGATGCTCAACCACGAAAATGCTTATCAGTTAGCCCTCGACATGAAAGCTTTATTATTTAGTAGATTGTGTTGATTTAATTATATAGCGGGTTTGTATGATTTTTTGGATATTATAGGAGGAGATTATGTTATGTTGTAAGTTTGAACCCATGGCGTTTTGTTCCATCACACTCTTTAAAGGGGGTGAGTTTCAAATAATATTCCAATGATATTAATTTTCTTATATTGCGTCCATTTTTTAGTTAGCAGATTGACCCAAAGCAGGGGAGATAAAGGCTTGTTGTCACACTTTTGAATCAGTTGAGTTTGTCTCGGGGTTTATTTTTGAGTCAAGGTTGGAACTTTACCATAAAAATAAAAGTTTTTATTGACCTGACAAAAAAAAAAAAAAAAAAAAAAATCATATCAAAATACACAACAATGTGTGAAAATGTAATTGTCACAAATTAAAATATTCATGTTGGAGGTAACATTAAAAAAATCTAAATATATAATTTTGTTGTAATATATTCCTATTTTGTAGCCTACACACTAAGTCAGATATGTCTTTAAAGTCCTCTCTACATTGTTTATTCATTAAAAAATCAAGTGAATATTTCTCATATCGGGTTTATTTTTGAGTCCATTTCAGAGCTTTACTTTAAAGACTTTGGACCTTTAACACAAAAATATTAACAACAATTTTCATCAACCTGACATTTCTAAAACAAATAGTCTAAACATTGGTTAAAAATCACCCATATATATTAAATTAAGTTTAATAAATAAATGTAATGAATAAATTTAAGCTATTAAAATGTAATATTGTTGAAATTGGAGGACAGAATCCACGAAAATTATCCCAGAACTCTCTGAACTAGATTTGTGAAACTAACTTATAAAACTCCTAGAAAAATGCATTTGTGCAATTAAACTTGACTCAAAATCTTTGAGATATAGCCTTTGTGATCACTTCCCCGTGTGACATCAACATACTTGTGCTTCTCTTGTGAACAGTTTGCTGTGGGAACTCAGTGAGAGAAAGACAGAGACCATAAGAGAGGGTTTGGGATTTGAAGCGCTCCTCCAGAGCCCAATCTCTATGACCTCAGCTCAGGAAGAGCTTCCTGTGTGAAAGTGAGGGGGAGTGGGAAGCTGAATACTTTTGTCGCAAAGTGAATGTTTGGTACTGTCAGTCAGCCTTTGATTTGTCTGTGCCGGCTTTGTTGCTTCAGTTGGATTTGCATAGTTTTATTATTATAAATTTGCAAGTAAAAACTTCAAGGTGATTCACGGATTAGTTTTCAAACATTTAAATGGCTTTCAACGTAAGTCGTTTGTGATAATGGCTTCATATTTGGCTCTATATTTATTATTTCATTACAAATGAAATATCTGCCCATTAAAACATGTGAAATTGCCAATGTTACATACTTGTCGAGATGCCTAAGAGAACGTCTGTCTGTGCATTCATCCAACTCAGTCTCATGTTGTCCTGTCTTACTGAAGCAGTGGGTGGAGTAGAGTATGGATGGTTAAGCAATTGGGCCAGTTTGGATAAAACATTCATATTTAGAGAAAATACAAAAGCAAAGCATAAAGCCTCAATGACAACACGGGGGGAGACAATGAGCGCACGCAGGCCAGGACATCAATAGTGCGCACGATCGGAAGTCAGGCCCGGGCGCCTGCTCCTCAGCTCTGGTATGCAGAGTGTGCACAAAATGTGTCAGAAGTACATTTTTGCCTTAGTTTTGTGTGATTTGGACATGTTAATGCTCTTTAAATGCACATGTTAATGTGTATCCATTTTGTCTACATTGCAAACTGCAATGATTTTCTTTTAATGCAGTAATTTTTTCCTTTAATGTCTCTCACCTTTGTGTAGATCTTTCATTTTTTTCTCTCAATAAACACATGCACTCTGAACTTCTGTAGACTTTGCTTTACCCTAGAGCCCCTCCTTTAATCAGCAGACTCGTCAATCATAGCAGATTCCACAATGGCATAATTCCTTAACAAATGACATACAAATTCAACTTGGTGGAATTCAATTAGTAATCAACCTTCCACCCTCTTACCCCACACAGTTAAAGTGCCTCCGCTAAACCCTTTAAAGTGATAGTTCTGCCAAAAATGAAAATTCTGTCATCATTTACTCACCCTCATGTTTTAAACCTGTATGGCATTCTGCTGTGGAACATAAAAGGTGAATATTTTGGCCTTTCTTTTCAATATAATGAAAGTGAATGGGAACTGAGGCTGTCAAGCTCCTCTTTGAAGCTATACAGTAGCTTGATAGTTATACAGAGATTATCCTTTTGTGTCCAGCTGAAGCAAGACAATGCATGATTATTTGCATTTTTTAAGAAACTCATCATATCTGCAAGGATATGCATAGCATTGGGTTTCGATGTGGTGGGGTCAATGAGGATATGGAGACATCAGAGCTACTTTGATAGAACTGTAATGAATGTATAGTGAAGGGGATAAAAGTAGATATCATCTCTCTGGCATGCTTCCCTCCCTCTGTCATCATATATCTTTTCATCCTTTACCATTAGCTGTTTGGCAGAGGTCTGCATATGAGTCAGTTGGATGCAAGTGCAAGTTTGAGCAACTGCTAAAGGAATTTAGTCGATCGGATAGAATGTTTCCTGTGTCATGAACTTTCTTATTGACTTAACAAATCCTTATCTATCTATCTATCTATCTATCTATCTATCTATCTATCTATCTATCTATCTATCTATCTATCTATCTATCTATCTATCTATCTATCTATCTATCTATCTATCTATCTATCTATCTGTCTGTCTGTCTGTCTGTCTGTCTGTCTGTCTGTCTGTCTGTCTGTCTGTCTGTCTGTCTGTCTGTCTGTCTGTCTGTCTGTCTGTCTGTCTGTCTGTCTGTCTGTCTGTCTGTCTGTCATTCTATCTGTCTGTCCATCCGACCGTTCTATTTATTGATAACCAATTTTTTAAAGCTGTTATAAAGTGTCAAACAAGGCTTGTGAAGGATTTTTTCCCTCTTAAATAATTTCAATGGTTCATATTAGAATGGCCTTATTTTCAAATCACAAATATGTCTGTATCTCTCTTGGTGTATGTATGGACATTCGTAGGAGTGGGTGTCTTTTTAGAGTGTTTATGTTACTACATATGGTGTGTGCTTTTGTTTGATTTCCCTTCTGGTTGAAGTGGGCAGAGATAAAAGATAAAGCTAAAGAGTAGCTCAGCCCTTCTTAGTTTATAGGGAAATTCCGCAAAGCGGACTGAACTAGTAACCAGAATCTCTGCTACTCTTTCCTGTCTTTACCACACCATCAGCGGTATATTAACAATAATAAACTGTATGAAATAAACCCCAGTATAAAAAGAAGTGTCTTCAATAACCTCAAGTCGAGACATGACCAAGTCATCTTCACTATGTGCGACTGGGTCACTCAAGACTTACACATAGGTACTAGGCGAAGTTCCTCCTTTATGTCTCTCCTGTCAAGTTCTTTTGACTGTTAAACACATTCTGTTGGACTGTAATTTTTATTATACTGCTTGAAAACGCTTTTATTCAGAAACATGTCTAAATTGAATATTTAAGAATGTATCACCTGAATGTAGGCCTATTTTAGATTTTCTATCATATGTCAAGTTGAAATTTGTATATGATAATTGAAATTTTATGGATTGTGATCTTGACCTTGTGTTTGCCATGTAAATAGCCCTGATTCTAACCAAAGACTATAGAATAACACAAGACGTGTCATTCGTATTGTTTTGAATGGGAGAAAGTGTAACGCGCAATATGGCGGAATAAGTCCCGCCTTCTAAATAAGAGCCAATCGCCGACTGGTAAAGTCATCGTGTCACTTCAGCGGACATTAGAATCACCAAAACAGTCAGACGCGCGTCTCTAAAGAGACGCGGATTTAGGTCTGCGCATGCGCATTAGCTTGATCCAGCCTGAAATTTTTTTTTTTTTGTTGTCATGATTCGAGCGTTTAGAAACTAAATTTATGAGCCGTTTGTTGTTAGATTTCATTGGTGATTTTAAATATGAAATTTAATCGTAAGGTTGGCGAACAGTTTTGGAGAATTTTGATGTTTTGATTGTCATTGGACTTTGTTCTAACATGACGTTAAATTTCTTTTTATAAACAAACAAACCACATCATCAGCAGAATAACTCCATCTTTTGCTGCCCTTAAAGACCAAACATAAGATCTTTCTTTCTTTCTTTCTTTCTTTCTTTCTTTCTTTCTTTCTTTCTTTCTTTCTTTCTTTCTTTCTTTCTTTCTTTCTTTCTTTCTTTCTTTCTTTCTTTCTTTCTTTCTTTCTTTCTTTCTTTCTTTTCAGTCCTGGCTTCATTGAGGCATCTATTTTCTCACCACTGCGCAGATCTTTCAAGCCATTATCCAAACAACAATTGAAGACAGGCTAGCAACAAGCATGTAACCTAAACGACCCTGCGGCACCAGGCTGTTACGCTCCTGTTGGTATTTCCATGGGTCACGCTGCCTTACATTTGAGACTGCAGGTAGAGCTGACGAGTGTGTGATTGACCGTGTAAAAGCTCATTGGTTTGCTTGCACTGTGCTTGGTATTTCACACTGTATCACACAGTTTGAGAATGATTTATTACCACAGAGGCCTGTTTGAACAGACGTTTTCATCCCAGATGAGACTTTGATGAACCCCCAGCTAGTTTATTTGAGCAGAGCAGAAATATTTGTGGAGGAGGTGCAAGACCACCAATTCCACTTTCATCCCTTTTGTTGAGTTTGAGACTACCTTTAGTTTACCTCTCTTTAGAGATGGGAGTATTCCGGCTATAATTTCAATGGCTTCTTTCAGCATTTATGTAGCGTTTTATCTGTATTTTCAAAAATGGAATAAAATACAACATAAAATGAAGGACATTTTTGATTTGCATCTGTTCTAAAAGGAGATTTTACAGTAAACCATTAACAAAGATTATTTAAGGCAACACTTTAGTTTAGGGTCCAATTCTCACTATTAACTAGTTGCTTATTAGCATGTGTATTACTAGGATATTGGCTGTTTATTAGTATTTATAAAACACATATTAATGTCTTATTCTGCATGACCATATTGTACATCCCTTAATCTTACCAAATGCCTAAACTTAAAAACTACCTTACTAACTATTAATAAGCAGTAATCAAGATTTGATTGAAGTAAAAGTCATAGTTAATAGTTAGTTAATAGTGAGAATTGGACCCTATACTAAAGTGTGACCAATTTTTAGATATTTTAAAATGTAATTCATTCCTGTGATGGCAAAAGTGGATTTTCAGCAGCCATTACTTCAGTCTTCAATGTCACATGATCCTTCAGAAATCATTCTAATATACTGATTTAAGAAACATTTCTTATTATTATCAATGTTGAAAACAGTTGTCAGTATGTGGTGTGGCCACCAGCTGCTTTAATTACTACAGTGCATCTCATCATCATGGACTGCACCAGATTTGCCAGTTCTGTGAGATGTTAATCCACTCTTCCACCAAATCACCTGCATGTTCTCGAACACATTTGGGGTGACATATGGTTACACATGGTTTGGCACTGCATTTGCGATCAGCTGTCCTTCCTGTCTACCTGTAGCACTGTCATTAGCGTCTAATATTATGGACATTGAAGTTTATTCCACTGGCCACACTGCAATCTTCATGCCTCACTGCAGCACAGCACATAGCCAGTTCGTTCATGCAAACATTCACATAAATCAGCCACGTAAAAGAAACACAAATAATCCTACATTTTTGTTTGTCACAGCAATTGTGCTTTGATGGGTTTAAATACAAGCTCTCACTTGCCACATGTGGACTTTTCAAGAACTAATGGCAAATGCTCAGATGTAAATTATTTGTTTATCCATTCTTACATTGAAATGTATAGTGGATGCTTGGAGGTCGATGTCGAAAGCCTCTGTTGTATTTATCTTTGTCTGTCTTTGAACAATCTTATCCGTTTCTTTCACATTGTGAGAGTGGATCCACAAAACCAAGGCCCTTGAGTAATCCTGTCAGTCATTTTAGAAACTTGTTTGTCCAGCCACTTTGACAGCTTGAGTTATAGCTCTGGCGAAATATGTTCAGTTTAAGAGGCCCTGATAGACCAGAGCGGAAAGCTTTAAAGGCGGCGTGTAAACTGAGTGTGTGTAAATTTGGCCTTGGACAGGCAGGTTAATGACCCCATTGTTGCAGTCTAAAAACCATGAGGCATAATCCACTGACTCGCCATGAATCTCTTGTCAGTGTTGGTTAACTTATATTTTGTGAGTCTACATATGTTCATGTCAATTAAAGCATATTAAAAGGAAAAGCAAAATATTCTTAAAGGGTTAGTTCACCCAAAAATGAAATTTCTGTCATTAATTACTCATCCTCATATCGTTCCAAACCCGCAAGACCTTCATTCATCTTCGGAACACAAATTAAGATATTTTTTGATGTAATCCAAGTTTGTTTGTTTTTTATCCCTCATAGAGAAGTAGTCCAGAGAAGTAGTAAAGACATTGTTAAAATAGTCAACGTGACTACAGTGGTTCAACCTTAATGTTATGAAGCAACGAGAATACTTTTTGTGCACAAAAACAAAAATAACGACTTTATTCAACAATAGAGATTAAAAAACCTCTCGGATTTCATTAAAAAAATATCTTAATTTGTGCTCCGGAGATGAACGAAGGTTTTGCGTGTGTGGAACGACATGAAGGCGAGTAATTAATGACAGAAATTTCATTTTTAGGTAAACTAACCCTTTAAGATTTGTGTATAACTGTTTTTGATGTGCTTTTACCCACATACCTTCATAAAATGTGAATTAAATACCACTAACCAATATCATTAAAAATATACACAAAATTTAATAATTCATTCACTAATTGTATAATAGTTCCCAAAAATGAAATGCAAATATTTACATACTTTCATGTTGTTTCAAACCTGCATGACTTTCTCAAAATGTGAAATTTTGAAGCCTGTCCTGCCTACTCCTTTCTAAACAATGAAGTGAAGGGAATTTCAAGCTCCAAACTGATAATAAACATTATGAAAATATCATAAATGAGGTCTGTCTGACTTTTGTGCAGTCTTCTGAAGCCATACAACAGTTTTGCATGAGGAACAGATGAAAATTCAAGTTTTTTGAGTTAGACCAACGAATCAGCTGATTTAGTTCACTAAACCAGTCTGATTTGTTCACATACTCACTGTTATTTGTTAACAGCTCAAAGAGGGAACATTATCATTGGTATTTCTGGTGCTTCTGCATCTTTTTTCTAAGCACTATTATTACTATGCATGGAAAATAGTGACATTTTTCAACAATTCTTATTTTGTGGTCAGTGGAAGAAACAAAGTCATATGGCATTAGAAGGACATGAGGGTGATTAAATGCTGACAGATTTTTTCTTTAATTTTTCCTATTAACTAATAGCTGGACGCACATCGCTAACAATTACAGATGTTTGTTTTCCAATAGATAAGACCTGTCTAGATATGAGAGGAGCCCCCCACTTATGAGTAAGTGCTTCGCTTTGATGATATGCTTTAAAAGACATGGCTTCATGTCCTACGGATAAGAGGTGAAGATAAGACCTTTGGAAATAGTCGCTATGTTTGCTTGCGCCATTTAAGGATGCAATAATCCAGTTTTTCTGTTTTCATAGACTCAAACAGGCCATGTCCTGCTGCGACCCACTTGAACCCAATGGCTTGTTCCTAGAGGTCATGGAGGAGCTGCTTTCTTTCTCTCTGTCCTCCCACTGGTTCTCTCTTTATCTGAGTGTGTTTGTTTGGATCAGTGGGGGTCATTAGGGGACTAAACATTTGCCTGATCACAAAGGCAGGGATGGTTAATATGTTTCAACGCCTCCATTACTGTGTGTCATTGTGCACACAGAGGGTCCCCCTTCTTGTACATCTCACACCGACATACATCTCACCACCTTAAACTGAGAAATGGAGACAGAAGAGGAAAAAGAGCCCAAACCAGAACTGCAACACTTCCTGCCAACGTGCCCAATCTTGCCTGCATCAGATCTTATTCGCTTATGGGAAGTGGGAGCGGAAAAAAAGAGAGAGGAGAGAAAAAAAAAACTTAGAGGAGGCGAGAGATAAGACACAGTGAGTGCCGAGCAGATTGTCCACATAGAGGAAAGTGTTACGGGTTTGGGCTGGGTAGACTGTGAATGGGATGTGAGAGCATGCATAAACAGGAAGATTGTGTGTGTGTGTCGGGTTATCTGGCTTTTGAGAACTCCACTCCTGTCTGGACTGACTGCCACCTTCCTGCCACCTCTGATCTCCTCTAAAAGCTAACGTATCCGGCCATAATTTTAGCTCTTATAGGACTTGTGTGTGTGTGTGTGTGTGTGTGTCTGTGAGAAACAGAGGGAGATTAACTCCATTGGAACAGTTTGTACAGTATTTAAAAACCTAAAATAATAATAATTAAAAACCCAAACACACACACACACACACAAAAAAGTTGAAAGTGAAAATTACCTTATTAGACATAATAAGGATCCAACAGATCCAATATGTAATCTTCAGAAATGATCTTAAATTATCTTTTAATTCTTCAATCTCTTCAAAGACCTCAGAATCAGTATCCAATTTGTAATAAGAACTAACATGCAGAGACAAGACATGAAAGAGAAACCGAGCACACGAGGGTTGGTCTGGTCGCCTGTTTATCCTTATGAATCAATTTGAAACAATTATACTAAAGCCTGAAACAACTCGTTGCAAGCTCGCATTGATGTGGCCGTAACAAAACCTCAGTACTCAATGAGCCAGTATAGAGTTAACTGTTAAATTGCGTGTATTATTATTCAGCTTGACGGTTTAACTAACTTGCTAAGCAAGATTCTCTTCCAACTGTTGCTTTTGCACTGATTTTACATTTATGACACTTTTATCTAAAGCAACTTCCATTGTATTCAAAGCAGGTTTTCACAACAAAACCCATCCAATTGCTTCTCAAAAGTAGCCCAAATGCATTCCGGTGGGTAAAATCTGCATTTTTTTTAACAAGGTTCCCCAGGTAAAATTCGCGTTTCAGGGGCTAAATATCATGTTATTTTGGGTTCACTTCAGCCCGCGGAAATGAAAAACAACCCGCGGCAACAATGTTAAAATAGCCCAATTCCGCGGGGAAACCACAGACTTGGCAACAATGATTCAAGGTACACATTTCATCAGTTTCTATAGCTTATATGTAGCTATAGCTCCCCTTGTGGTACATAAGCGTACTTAAAGGTGCAATATGTACATTTTTAGGAGGATCTATTGACAGAAATGCAATATAATATACATAACTGTTTGCAGTGGTGTATAAAGACCTTGCATAATGAACCGTTATGTTGTTATTACCTTAGAATGAGCCATTTCTATCTGCTATCTCAGACAATGACATATTTGTCCTGTGTTGGCCACTGTAGCTTCTATATATTGCATTTCCCAACCTCACCTCTAGATGCCGCTAAAATTTACACACTGCAAGGCCCTGATATTCTCACAGCAAAGTTCTTTTTCAGTCTTTGCTTAGGTATAAAAAGACGTTAGAAATACGTGAGCTGCGTTATAATGTTACTGAACTGCTGAAAGCAGTGTTTAGATGAATATGTAAATATGTGCTGCATGCTTTTCTCTCAATAACAAAATAAACACAACAAAAAATGACAATGGTGAGAAGACAGCAGTTAAGAAAGCATCAAATCATAGCGACGTGGAAATGTTTGCACAAGCTCTGCAATTCAGCACTAAACGCTTATTTATGTAGCACTTTATACAATAGATTGCTATAAAGCCAGCAGTCAGTGTCACTTTCAATTATAATTATAACTTCAATTTCTACTATAAAGCAGCTCTCCTATGTGTTCATGTTTTTACTCACAAATGAACAGAAGTAATGAACAGGAGAAGATTTCCACAAAGTTCGTTTTGGTCTGATTTTGTTCAAAATGAGCTCACACTAGTTTGTTCTTCGATTTCGTTTAAAGTATGTTGTGAAAATGTATTAAGTTCATATTGAAATTTCTGACTTTTGATTGCAGATGTTTTTGAGATCTCCTCTGAAGGAGACATGTGAGAATACATGGGACTTTTCTTTTGGAGGTTTAAGTTAAAGTCTCCATTTTCTCTTCAAAGAGTTGATGAACACAAGGCAGAAGTAATGAGCCGGTTTGGTGAGTGTTTTATGTAAGTGTTAAAGATTAAATGCTTGCTTGTTTGTCTCTACTCGAGCAAATAAGATGTGAAAGAACAAGACTGACTAGATGTTCTGGGCATGCTGGTGTTTGAGTGTGATTATCAGTCATGACTCAGGCTGAATTATGGTGAACATTGCACCATACCAAATACTGAATTGGAGTGGTCATGTCATTTTTTTGGCTTGAAGTCTGATGTTTATGACTTCATTTTGAAAACAATATTTTCAGCTGTATGGGCCCCAAGGGAAATATTTTTGCTCTGTGATGGCTCTTTCTTAACTCATGGAGTATGTTTTGTTGAAATTTCAGCTTTCGGCTTTCTCTCAGATGTTTCTCCTTGGGAAAAATTGTAATTGTAGCAAATGTGACCATTTTTGATATAGGGTCGGTAAAATGTTTGCATGTTTTTGAAAGAAGTCTCTTATACTCAACATTTGATCAAAAATATATATATATATATATTTTTTTTTATATATTTTAAAGTGTAATTTATTCCTGTGATGGCAAAGCTTAATCTTCAGCAGCCATTACTTCACTATTTAGTGTCACATGTCTTACTGACCTCAATTTTTTTGAAAGGTAGTGTCAAATTAAAGTAAAGGTTTAAAATTGTTGTATCATAAATCAGAAAATTTGGTCTTCTTAGAACTGTGGACATATTAATGAGAAATGTTTGATCTCATATTGAAATTTCTGATTGATTGGAAGCGTCAATAGTTTAGAACAGTTTGAGTCATTGTTGAGATCACTTCTGTAACTCTAGAGGAAATGCTGTCTGGGAGAAACAAATGAGATATTAAAGCTGCAGTCAGTAACTTTTTTTGGTTAAAAATTATCCAAAATCAATTTTTTAGCAAGTACATATCCAGCCAGTGTTCAAAACTATCTCCATATCTTAGCTTGATTCACAAAGGTAAGCTTGTAATAATGTTTTATAATAAGAGGGACCTGGTGGATTTCCGCGGGAAATTCGAGCATGCGGCAGTTTGTCTTTGCGTCATTACGTCACTTCTGTAAACAGAGAAGAGTCCAGGCTAGTCGGTTTTATCGTGTGAGGATGCTGCTTGTAGCGATTATTTATAGCCTGTTCTCACAGCAGCTGGAATAATTAAACGTCAATCTGACACTGACAATCATCAACTGGAGATTCACCCGTAGTCAAAAGCAAAAGACTTCAGACGGCAGAGTAGTTACAGAAATTGAAATATACAGGTATATCAATGCTGATGTTGTTAACATTAACGATTTGAGAACAAAGTATAACAGTAATAATAATTTGTAGCGCAGTAATAATAATCCAGGCTAAGCGATTGTTAGATTTAATCATCATTGACAGCACGATTTATTGTAGGCCTAATGCTATGTTGGTCAGAACAAAATTGGCAGAAGTGTTACTTACTTGTTCAGATGACATTTTCCAGTGAAAATTGTTATATTGGTCATACTTTAAAGACGTAGAATCTGTGATTCTGAAGTACAGTATCTACACCGGTGCGGTGACTGACAGCAAACATTAGATTCATCCGCGCTGAGGAGCCGTGCCGATGCACAACGCACGTAACGATAACAATTCCGCATATGACTGCAAATGCAGGTTTCAAACAGAGATGGCGACGAAGAGGAAAAATGCCAGACTGCAGCTTTAAAGAGATGTCTTTTCTTTATTATAGTAACTAATATGCTGTTTTCCCCCCTGAAATTTGATTTGTGTGTGTGCTTGTTTTCATGATTTATGAGGACACAAATTTATTTAATGACATGGGTATTACACTGGTAAACATGTTTTATGAGGACATTTCATGAGTCCTCATATTTAAAATAGCTTTTAAAACATACTAAACAATGTTTTATTAAAAATGTAAAAATGCAGAATGTTTTTGTGATGGGTAGGTTTAGGGGTAGAGGTAGTGTAGGAGGATAGAATGTACAGTTTCCTCACTAAGATAGCAAAACAAACCTGTGTGTGTGTGTGTGTGTGTGTGTGTCAATGAAGTGCAGTTGTTGTCATCATGTTCTTCTCTTCCAAAGTGACATCCCACTGTTGTCAGTACAAGGTCTCTGATGTATTGGGTGAAATGAGAGTATTGACAGGAATGTGTCCAAGACTTTTTCCACTCAACACACACACAAACTACCTGACTGGATGGCCATTAGAATGTAGATGAAGGTTAGACTGGGTCCTCCTATATGGCAAAGGAAGCCTTTGTTCTCCTGACCTGACTGGATGCTACAAGGCCTAGTTTAAGAGCTGGATTGTACTGATTTAAACTATCCATGTTGTTTAAATGCAACCAAGTATTAATTGTTTGTAAACAAAAAAGAGGTCAATGCTGGATTATTAAGAGCTGCATTGCTCTTTCAGGTATATAGGCTGGAATGGGCAGTGACGCACAAGCTAGTTTGCTGAAGATTTGAATGTTTTTCTTTCTCTAAGAAAACAAAACTACAAAATTGAAGTAATACAAAAAGAAATACAGAAAGAAATGCATGCTATTTGATAACGTCGTGTGAGTTTGTGTGTGTGTGTTGGTGTGGAGAAAAACTGCATAATCTCTGGCACTGAGTCCACTGGGTTCACCTGTTGTGAGGAAACCTGCCAGACATGACAAGCCGCTCCATCTGTCTGGACAGGCTGAGCTCCCAGACTCAGGGGAGATAGATGATGACAGATATGAGGAACTGCCGATGACCCGTGTCACCAGCTTAAACTGACCCTCCCAAACGCGCACACACACACATACACACACACACACGCACACACACAAATACTCCAGCAAAGACTCATGCATATTACACAATCCAAGAACAAAGCAAACAAAACATGTCAGGATAATTTTAAATAATAAAACTGCAGTATGCATTTTTCCTTGTAAACATTTTAGACTAAAAGAAAAAAATGTCATTTTTAACATCAGGTCATATCAGTGGCTTTAAAAATTGTATAATTTATACAAATAATATTTTCTACATAATCATGAGGGGCATGGGTGCAACTAATCGCATGACAAGCCGAACACTACTTGCTTTATCTTTGAAAGTCTTTCACACAATGTGACAATGCAGATATATGGCCAAAAGCGCTTCCTTTTGCATCTTCTGCGACTTACATCCCCGCCTATAGACTTTATGCGCCAGAGAAACAAGCAATATAATTGCTTAAGAAAGCAATATAATCTTTATAATATTGTCTTTGAAATTCAGTTTTTGCAGTAGCTCTGTATATTTCTATGGCATCACTGTCAAAGAATATTTAGCTGGTGACAAAACAGACAAAACAAAATGAAAACTGAAAAAAATGGCCACATTTCTTACATTAAGACAAAATGAATTCAGTTTATTTAATGATAATATAATCTATAAACTACTTAGTTCACCCCAAAATAACAATTTTGTCATCATTTACACATCCTCAAGTTGTTCCAAACCTGTATGAATTTCTTTCTTCTGTTGAACACAAAAGAATATATTTTTAAGAATGTTGGTAACCACACAGTTGTTGGTAGCCACTGATTCGCATAGTATAGAAAAAAGATAAAAAAGCAAGTCAATGTTCAGCACTAAGTTTTGGGTGAACCATCCCTTTAAGGTGTGGTCAACCATTACAATTTCTCTCTGAAATTGCACAAGTGAAATCCAGTCATTTGAATGGGAATGTGTGAAATTGGGAGTCTCACATCAGGGTGAAAATGTTCCCAACAGAGATTCTGCTTCAAGTTGGTCATGTGAATTCACTATGTTGACCAACAGAAAGTTGCTTGGTTTAAAAATGACTTATGTCCAGTCTGTTCTTCATGCATTGCTACAGTACTGACAATGGACCTTTTTACCAGCATAATTTTACCAAAATTTCACTAATGTGACCAAACCTTTACACTTAAAACATGACCTTACCAAGCAAATAAAGGTGCTAAAGAGGATGTTTTGTTTTATACATTTTTGCAATATTACTTGAAACTGTCTTTACTAATTGATAAAAGACTATTTATTAGGTGCACTGAAAGGAATAATATTAATATACATCATCTGTGCACGAGGTAGGGCCTTAAAAACAACAGCCAATCGTTTACGCGATGATCGCGTAAACGATTGGCCCTCTGGCTTGTCAATCACTGCCGTGACGTTCCTTGTGAGAGACGAGTGCGGCTGCGCGCTCCAGTAACTTTCCACACTCCACAGGCGCCGCATGCAATGTTTTTGTCAGGAGACAGGAGTAACAACTGCAGATTATGAGTTACCTGCGGTGAGTCTGACATAATGAATCCACTAACACGACACAGCGAATGCCGGTGGTAAACACTCGTGTTCCAATACTCGAGTTTTGGGAGGCGTTCCCTCGAAAGGAGGGGGGGTTGTTCTTATGCATGCGCTCATTTCAGAAACTAAGTAACAGTTTTTGGTTGCTCAGTCGACGAAAAGATCCTCTTTATCACCTAGAAGTGAAAGAGAAATAAAACCAAGGCCCAATCCCAATTTTACCCCTTTCCCCTTCCCCTTTGTCTCGCACGTTCACGTGAAGGGGTAGGGGTGACCCAATTCTCATTTGGTTGGAGGGGAAGGGGTAGGAGGAAGGGCCAGGTCGCCCTTCAAATGAAGATTTTTCGGGAGCACACTTCAGACAAAGGGGTATGATAAATTTCCAACATGGCCGACAGAGCGAGCAGAGAGACCCATAAATGTAAGTATTTTCTTACGGTTAACAGTATTTTAGTAATAAATAATCACTTGTTTTATGTTGCCTCTAATCTTGTGTTCATGTATGCGGTTATGTTCTCCGAAAAAAGATTTGTTAAAATCGCTATGTTTTTTACTTTATGATAGTTCCACAACATATTTTTTTATATTTTATTGAAACCCGCGTTGATTTGACAACATAAATTCAAATCCGGTGGCAGCTAACTTGTCTTTTTGCCGCATGCCTGATTAATGTATTGTTTTGTTGTGGTTACGTCCATAAATACGTGTACGTTACATGATATACGGTGTACGGTGCATTCAGTTTGCGTGCTTATTCATCAGTATTGTATGTAGGGACTCCTGAGGAAACACGCAGGCTCATACGTTTTCGTGCAGAAAACGAGCAGCGTTTCTTGAAATCGAAATACACAGCAAAACAACTTTGGGAGTGAGTCATCTGTTAAATGTTTATGTTGCTTGTGCCTCATTACTGTGAGATATGTGCACTAATAGTAAAAATAGCTGTCGCCCAAGCAACAGAGATCACTACAGCCATCGATGGCATCTTAGAAGTGTGTGATAAACATCGGCGCTTCTATGACATAGGAGCTGGCGACGGCTTATGATGACGTGTAACGGTCTAGTAGTGGTGTCCCATTTCTTAGAGTAATATTTTCAGCCCTACCCCTTGACACTCTGTTTCAAGGGGCAAGGGGAAGGGGTATAAAATAGAATTGGGATTGGGCCCAAATTGACCTGTTTTACATTAAACACACAAAGACCGTTCCAGTCAAAATCATAGTCCAAACAGAGGCCAGTGTACACATACTAGAGACAAATGTTAGCCTGACTCATGTGTCAGCCTCGTCTCTCTTCTTAACCCTGAGCTTTGTGTGCAAGGGGACAGCAGTAGCACGGAGCTGGTGGCCTTTGACCTCCCCAGGGTCATCGATCGCCCTCCGCAAAGCCTTCATCTTGATTCTGACCACCCTACTTCATCACCATGTGATCCTAAAATCAATTAAATCTGACATTCCTCTGGACTGAAGTCATTTCCTTATTGCTCCTATTCATCTTTCACTGTGTAGCCATTCAACATGTCTGACTCTCTCTCTCTCTCTCTCTCTCAGATGACAAGTATTGGCTTTCTCTCGTCTGGTCACACGGAGTGTGTGAGGAATGTTTGTGAGCTTCAAACAGCCTCCTGTTGGATTCACAGCCCATTCTGTGCATTCCTGTCTCGCTGCCAACTTTACCCAGCCAACTTTCCACCCTCACATAAGCTGGTATCAGAGAGAGAGAGAGAGAGGAAAGGGGGTGGAGAGGCAGACAGGCAGAGAGAGAAAGCTTCCGCCTGACAGTGAGGTCTGGTTGACTCTTATAATGAGTGTGTCTGACCTTTATTGCATTATTGCAAAGCTTGATATTATAGGCTATTTTTGAATTAAAGGAATATCCTGGGTTCAGTACAAGTTAAGCTCAATTGTAGAATTTTAAGTAAGTGGCAAGAAAAAGGGACAAGTCAGTTGTCTGTACGGTTTCATGCTAAACCTTGATTCATGAATCATTCTCTTAGTGAGGTGGTGAAGTGTGTGTGAGTATAGGAAGCTTGAGGAAGTGTGCTGTATTACTGAATGGGGCAGTTGGGTGTGTGTGCAGAAGAGCAGGAACAGGAAGACTGATCGCCAGTGGCCAGTGTGACTTCCTGTGGAGGCCATGGCCGGAGAGTAGACCCATGGGAGATGGCCATAATCATGGCAATCAGCATGATTAAACCTCTTTAAACCACCCAGAGAGAGAGAAAAAAAAGAGAAACAGCAGGAAAGTTCACAAGAGACAGAATTAAGAGTGGTTTTCTTTGAAGCCGTACCATAACAGTTGTGTGATATTTGGAGCAAATGTATGGTCTCGGCAGCTGCACTGGAGTGATGCTGAATCTGCCGGGAATTACCAGGGGAAAATCTACAAAACCATTGCATTTTCACATTCATTGTTGTGTACAGCATCATGCACAATATTTAATTGAATCATTTATTTAATAAATAAAATATTTTTTAATTGAAAAATTATCAACTCGATTACATGATATGCCAAATAATGAACTTAATTAATAGTAGCTATATCAATATTTAAAGCTGCACTAAGGAATTAAAAGTAGTTTAACCATGAAAAGACTAAGTTCTGTGGCAGTCCATTTGTTATTGAGGGCAAGAGCACGTCCTGTGTCACCAGCCATTTTTCCATCGTCGGGGCAAACGGTTCTAAGAATGATAAGGAATGGTACCAGTTATATTTCCACTTCAGCTTGGTTCAGCACACACGATTACAAACCGTTCTTGGGCTGGCTACAATTTTCGCTGTAGCTGGCCAAGTGTGCTATTTGAATAAAGTTAACGCAAGTTAATAATTAAAATAAATATCTGATCATCCTCCATAACACAGTCGCTATTTACATCTCATATCGTTACCAAGATAATGACTGATGCATTTGTATTACATTCCAAAGAGCTCTGTTATCAGACTCACGGTAAAAAAAAAAAGAAAAAAGTAGCCTAACCATATCCATACCGGCTCAACACGGAATGGAATGGTTATGCAATGAGAACGGTTTGGCCCGACGGTGGAAAAGCAACTAATGTCTCTGCCTGTTCTCTGTAAATTGCTCAAGTTTCACAAATAAACACGATATTCATATCATATGTTAGATCTCCTCATTCTGAACAATTTTGCCTCAAAAACCACTGCTGTCAAGCAAATTGTTCGTTAAATATTTGATAATATTTAAGAAATCTACTTTTGCGAAGTAGTCCTAGGTTTTTCGCTCAACCCCAATAAAACTAGTGCAGTACAATTCTCTGGATTCTCTAGGTCAGCATGTAATTATCAAAAAAAAAAAAAGTTGAACTTTTGAATTTGGACGGCTATAATAGGATCATTTCTAAAAGGCCAGATATACCCCAAAGCCTACAAATCCTAAAAAAAAAAGCCAAATTTCATGAAATTAGGTGAGGATATGCGACATATGATTCTAAACAAACATGCAACTTTTATGGCGATTGGACCATATGTAGTGCTATAACTGTTAAAAAGCTTTAAAAATCATATGTTTTCATAGTAAATTGACTGTATTGGCTGTAAATGGTCTTTTCCATCTCTGATCTAGGCGGCTACAGGCTTGTTAAAGAATACACGTGCTAAAAAGGGTTAGTTCACCCAAAAATGAAAATAATGTAATTTATTACTCACCCTCATGTCGTTCTACACTCCTAAGGCCATCGTTCAGCTTCCGAACACAAATTGTGATATTTTTGATGAAATCCGATGACTACAGTGGTTCAACCTTAATATCAAACTTTTTGTGTGCCAAAAAAAATGTAAAAAATAACGACTTTTCAACAATATCTAGTGGTGGCCGATTTCAAAACACTGCTTTGAATCTTTTGTTTCGAATCAGTTATTTGGATTGCGTGTCATAGGTCAAAGTGGCAAACTGCTGAAATCATGTGACTTTGGCACTCTGAATCACCGATTTATAATCTTAAGATTGCACCACTGAACTCACATGAACAATTTTAAATTTGTTTTGAGTACTTTTCTGGATCTTGAGAAGTTCAATGGCATAGAGGCCTCACTGAGGCATCCGATTTCATCAAAAATATCTTAATTTGTGTTCTGAAGATGAACGAAAGTCTTACGGGTGTGGAATGACATGAGGGTGAGTAATTAATGATATTTTTTTTTTCTAACTATTTAAGGGCTTTAAAACGCTTGAAATGCGATAATTGTTTCTCGCAGCTATATTTATTGTTATTACAATTTAAAATAACTATTTTCTAAGTTAATATATTTTAAAACGTAATTTATTCCAGCTATGGCAAAGCTGAATTTTCAGCACCATTAGGCTACTCCAGTCTTAAGTGTCACATGATCCTTCAGAAATCATTCGAATATGCTGATTTGGTGCTAAAGAAACATTTCTTATTATTAATATTGAAAACACTTCTCAATATTTTTGTAGAAAGCATGATACATTTTTTCAGGATTCTTTGATGAGTAGAAAGTATAGCATAAATTTATTTAAAGTCCAACTTCACAACAATAAATACCATCTTTCCATATCCTAATGCTTGAGCTTTTCCTGTGTCATGTACAGTGCTGTATATGTGGCTCATTCCTCACTGTAACAGTATGTATATGTTGAAAGAGGCCTGAATCAGGGTGCTATTGGGGTAAATGAGGGTTTTCTGTCTGTCATCATGATGGCTGAAGAAAAGAGAGGACTAATTGAGCTGCAAAGTGTTTTAATTAGTGAGCACAGAAAAAGCAGCATTGCAGGGATCTCGCTGGACAGAATGAGAGATTATATGCTTGCAAGTTATAGCTATCATACACAAACACACATAAATACACTACAATTAATGTGCACACACAATTAAACCTCTTGATCGGTATGTAATCACTTAGACACACAAAAACATGCACACACAAACAGGACCGTTCATTCAAACCTTGTAAATGATGTCATCACATTGTGTCGGCACATTATGATTAATGTGTGTGAGTGGATGTGTCTCCCCAGGACAGGAAGTGTGTGTTTGTTCCATGCAACTGCTGCTTCCTGTGCTAGAGGTGTTGTGTTTTCCACCGCTTCAATCAGTTTGTTCGTGGAACAGTTCCAACCGGATCTAAACGTGGTTTGGTCACACTCCACATAGCTCAATGTAAGGAAAGACACAGGAAAAAGTGCAAAAATGAGGCCACATACTGTAGCCTATATGCACACTTGTGTTTTTTCATGGATCTTTAAAAAAAGAAGTGGAAAAGCAACTCACTTCTGAAATATGCGTCCCTAATTTGATCTCTGATAAGCAGGATGCAGTGTGCTGATGTTCCTGTCATGTGCATAAAGGATCTCACAGCCTTCGGGGCGAATATGGATTCATATGAGACTCATGTGACTTTGACTGGTGTCTGCATATATAACCGTATCTAATGAGTCTCTTTCTTTCAGTCACTCTGTCTTTCCCCCTCAATCTTTCTTCACAATGAACAGAAAGAATAATGCTAGCAGGCTACAGAATTCCTTGGAATTGACAAAGGAGGATGTGTGTACATGTTTCTCTGTATTTACATACACTGACTCTTAATAATCTCAGTTACTCTGCAATATGTTATAATATTATGTGTTATGAAGACACGATACAACTCTCTTTTACATAGAGCTCTCCTTTACATAAAAATATATTTTTAAAATCCCAAGATTGACCTCAAACTCCATTGTTTCCTCCTTCTTATATAAATCTCATTTGTTTAAAAGACCTCCGAAGAACAGGCGAATCTCAACATAACACCGACTGTTACGTAACAGTCGGGGTGTACGCCCCCAATATTTGCATGTGCCAGCCCATGTTCAAGGAATTACACAAGGACAGCCAGTATTAACGTCTGGATCTGTGCACAGCTGAATCATCAGACTAGGTAAGCAAGCAAGGACAATAGCGAAAAATGGCAGATGGAGCAATAATAACTGACATGATCCATGATATCATGATATTAGTAATAGTGATATTTGTAAATTGTCTTTCTAAATGTTTCGTTAGCATGTTGCTAATGTACTGTTAAATGTGGTTAAAGTTACCATCGTTTCTTACTGTGTTCACGGAGACAAGAGCCGTTGCTATTTTCATTAAACACTTGCAGTCTATATAATTCATAAACACAACTTCATTCTTTATAAATCTCTCCAACAGTGTAGCATTAGCTGTTAGCCACGGAGCATAACCTCAAACTCATTCAGAATCAAATGTAAACATCCAAATAAATACCAAACTTACGCGATTAGACATGCTGCATGACGAACACTTTGTAAAGATCCATTTTGAGGGTTACATTAGCTGTTTGAAATTTGTTTATGCAGTGATAGAGTCGAGAGCTCGGGAGGGGGTGGAGAGTGCGAGCAATTAAAGGGGCCGCAGCCTGAATCGGCGCATTTCTAATTATGCCTCAAAATAGGCAGTTAAAAAAATCTATGGGGTATTTTGAGCTGCAACTTCACACACACATTCAGGGGACACCTTAGACTTATATTACATCTTGTAAAACAATGTTCGATGGCACCTTTAAAATTTTAGCCCCTGGAATACAATTTTTACCAGGCGATCCCCCTGAAACGCGACTAGGCTAGTTTTGAGTTTTGTTGGAAAACCTGGCAACCCTGTTTTAAATGTTGATTAGGTTGTTCTGAAATGCCTGAGCCAAAGTCTGTTGTTAAAATGTTTTTGTATAATGACCTCCCAGAAGTGTCTCACATAATTACGTTCCTGACCACCAGCATCCGAAGACAAGATAACATGACAGCATGACAACAAATTGCATTTCATCTGCGCGCTCTTGAAACTATTTTCTTGAAAGATATTTTGCGCCAGTTTACCAGGAAATGACAATTTTGTTCTCTTGAACACATCGGATGGAAATGCTGATTTATTTATAAATGTTTTATGCGATATTCCGCTTTGAATGGAAACATAGCTAATGACTCTTTTAAACAGGGTCTTTTTAGTGAATCATAAACAGTGCAATACTGCTCAAGAATAAAATAATGAGCTGGTTCAAATCATTCAGAATCCTGAAATACTTCATTGAATGAACTTTCTAAATATTATAATAAATAGAGATTGTGAATCAGATTGATCAATTTTCCAACCCAGATGTCACAAAAAAGTATTTATCTTAGTTTGGTTTTTGCTTAAGTATGTACACCCACATACACATTTTTTGCATAATTTAATTTAAGCAGGAAGTTTCTCCTTCCTAAAACCCTGAAAAAGTGTTGTCATTTCCTTTGGCACTCAGTTTAATTGAATAAGAGAAGTTATGAGTCTCTGTAGCTGATGACAGGGGAGAGGACGGAAATGTGAAGCCGTTGGAAAGACCCACACACACAAACAAGCATTCTTATGTGCGCACACACACATCTCAAATCAACATCATGTGACACTAGGTATCCAAAATTCACTGATTATTAGGCTTCTAATTCAATTAGTCAAGATGAAGTTCTGGTAATTACAGCTTCAAAGCCGACGAAAGAAGGAGAGGTCCTCGAGAATAATGCTTCTAAGTGAAGTGCTTAAACAAAAGTGCAAAGCCAGTGAATGTGTGTGTGTAAGTGTGCAGTGCTGGCTCACATTGCTGTCGTCCCTTACAAAAAAGGTACTCTCTCTCTCTATTATTTTGTGCATTTGTAAATATGCTAGTTTATAATTCTCTGTATATATGTTGAATATGTTTATATACATTATGATTTTAATTATAATTCTTGGTTCTTTTAGGTTTTTTTCCCCTTATTTTTTGTGTCATATGTGCATTTTATGGCAGAGTATGTAAGTGGAGAATATTTTATAATCTCTCCACTCCGGGTTTTCCGTGTCCTGCTCTCTATTTGCTCCAAAGCAATCACCATTCCACTTTGAAGTTATATACACTACCGTTCAAAAGTTTGGGGTCAGTAAGATTTTTCAATGTTTTAAAAGAAGTATCTTCTTCTCACCAAGCCTGCATTTATTTGATTAAAAATACAAACAAAAACAGTAATATTGTGAAATATTATTCCAATTTAAAACAGCTGTTTTCTATGTCAATATACATTAAAGTGTAATTTATTCCTGTGATGTCAAAGCTGAATTTTCAGCATCATTACTTCAGTCTTCAGTGTCACATGACCCTTCAGGAATCAATCTAATATGATGATTTGATGCTCAAGAAACATTCATTATTATTATCAATGTTGAAAACAGTTGTGTACAATTTTTTTTTCAAAATTCTTCGATGAATAGAAAGTTCAAAAGAACAGCATTTATTTAAAATAGAATATTTTCTAACATTATAATTGTCTTTACTGTTACTTTTGATCAGTTTAACTCATCCTTGATGAATAAAAGTATTGATTAATTTTATTTCTATCCCCCAAAAATAAAATTAATAAAATAAAATTCTTACTGACCCCAAACTTTTGAATGGTAGTATGTATATATGTATATATATATATATATATATACATATTTGTTATGTTCGCATAGAGCACTACTTGTGAAAAAGAAAACTGCTCAGGCATTGGTCTGTTTTTTTCACATACTCTGGTATATGTCAGTGTGAAACTGTGTATTTGTAATGTCAAGGCTGGTTGTATTTCTTTTGTGAGTAGTTTTGGCACAGAGGATCTGTCTCGTGATGTTGGTGTTGTGGGATGTCAGAGGTCAGAGACCTGAACAACCGGTCAGTGATGCCGCTTTGGTTGCGCCACCCGGACTGTTCTGTCCAGCAAGAAGTGGAAACATACAGATGGTGTGTGTTAGTGTGAGGAGAGCGCCTTAAACCAATCAGAGCTTTCTCATGGGAAACGGTGCCGCTCTAAACATACTGCAATAGAGTAGCACCCTCTCCTCACCCTTCTCCAGATCTCTTGGGTTAATGCAGGGGTCAAAGGTCAGGGGTTGACCCTCTGAACAATGCTTTGGATTGTTGATATGAGCTCTTAGAGAGGATCTCGGGTAATTGAGGTGTGGACATGGTTTTGATGTGTTGCTTACAACTTGATGCTGCCTTGGGTTCAGTTTCAGTCAGTCCATTTTGTGAATTTGAGAAACCAGTTGAATCTGCTATTAAATATTGGTTGAGGTTGATATAATGATGTTTTTAATGGATAATCGTGTAGACACACAATGCAGTTGTTATGTGGAATGTGTCCTTCTCAGCTATTCTAATCATTTCACAGTTGTTTATATGGGCTATCTTTGTTTATTGCTGTTATCTCAAGTGTTTGTGTATGTATGTGGTGTTGAGAGCTTTGGCCCCTCCTTCTCCAGGGTTGATTGATGAGTTTGAACTGGTGTGTCTCATGCAGGGGAGGAGGCAGCACAGCTTTGATTTCCGTCCTGTTGGTCTGGAATACGTCCTGCTTTCTGTCCTCCTCTTTCTCGCGTTCTCTTTCTTGGTCCACCCCTGCTGGTCTCATCTTTTGTGTGTCCATTGGTTAAAGGGATAATTCACCCAGAAATTAATATCACCCCATGATTTACTCACCCTCAAGCTATGCTAGGTGTATATGATTATCTTCTTTCAGACTAACACAATCGGAGATATATTTAAAAAATATCCTGGCTCTTCCAGGCTTTATAATGGTAGTGAATGGGGATTTTGAAGCCCAAAAAAATGCATCCATCAATCATAAAAATAATCCATATGGCTCCAGGGGGTTAATAAAGGCCTTCTGAAGAGAAGCGATGGATTTTTGTATGAAAAATATCCATATTTAAAACTTTATAAACTAAAATAACTGGCTTTGGCAGATGACCATATGCATACTGCGCAAGATGGCTTACGCCACAAGAGTAACCCCTGACGCAATGTATGATAAAGGATGAAGGAATAGCGTAAGCTTAGACACCTCTTGCGGTTTAAATAGATAGGGCTGAGCAACAAACTCAAGCTCCTCTTCTCTTATATCGAAATTCTCTGATATTTCTCTTTAAAATTTATTTTTTAGACTCTAATTCATGACCGGTGTTTTGTTTTGCTCGGTGTTTATCCTCTGCACTTCCATGTTTGTCACTGTGTCACGCGTCGGGTCAGGGGTTACTCTTCCGCTGCAAATCGATGCGTACGGCTGTCTGCCAGAAGTTAGTTATTGTAGTGAACAAAGCTTTAAATATGTATATTTTTTTACAAAAACCCACCGCTTCAATTCAGAAGGCCTTTATTAACCATATGGGTTATTTTTATGATGGATGGATGCATTCTTTGCAGCTTCAGAATCTCGCCCCCCATTCACTACCATTATTAAGCTTGGAAGAGCCAGGATATATCTCCGATATATTAAATATACACCTAGGATGGTTTGAGGGTGAGTAAATCATGGAATCATTTTCATTTTTTGTATCAGTATTTGTCATTTCATCTGCCATAACATAAAATTTGGCTTATGCCATCAGAAGACTCTTGAATATAGTAATATAGACTACTTTTATGACACTTTTACAATGCTTTTGCGTCCTTTTAAAGCTGGAACGCAATTGCATTTTGCAAAATGTATTGTGTTTCACAGAATAAAGATAGTCAGTTGGGCTTGAAACAATCATTTTCATTTTTGGATGAGCTGTCCCTTTAAGGTTTGAACAATGTCTTGCTTTCATTGTCCATTTCCGCATTAACTCAGGCCCTTGTCCTAGGGCTCCTCGGAAAGCAGTTCCTCAAAGGATCTGAGAAGTCCAGTCCATCATCATTGAGACTCATTTGGGTAGACTAATGATGCACTTCCCTTGTTTATGTGTGCTGGTGTTTTGGTCGCTTGGCTGGGAATTTCTGGCCAATCCTGAGGATTTCTAAGAGCGCTGTTCGTTTTTTCTGCAGACGACCTGTAAAATCCTTGTTAAGATTAGATGTGTCTGCAGCCGACAGAGGTGTTCTGCATAAGACATGGAATTTCTTTCAAGCTTTGTCCAATTTATGTGTAGTCAAGCTCTTCATTACCAGCAGATGTGTGTGTGTGTGTGTGTGTGTGTGTGTGTGTGTGTGTGTGTGTGTGTGTGTGTGTGTGTGTGTGTGTGTGTGTGTGTGTGTGTGTGTGCGTGTGTGCATGTGTGTGATGGGTTAATTCTTTTAGTTGAGAAAGACCAGACTCATGGCCTGTTCTCAGGGATCACATATGTACTCACACATGTTGAGAGGTGAACACACACATTGAATGGGGTCCACAGAAAAAGGCAGACAGATTTAATTAATTAAAAGAATGTTCCAGGTTCAATACAAGCTAAGCTTTATTGATTTTCACAGAAATTCATTTTGCTTTGACCCTCAAACAAGCAAAAACCATGTTCACAAAAGGTCTATGGGAAAAGGCATTGCCACAGAAATAAACGTCAAATTGCACACAGTTTCAAAAGTATAGCCACAAAAAAGTACATTATCGATTATGTTCTCACCATATTAACTAATGTCTTGCCCTGTAGACTTCCATTGTAAGTGCATTAGTGTAAATGCAATTTTGTGAAACTTGCTTGAGGGATGAATCAAAATTATTTGCTGTTGTAATGGACAGTATTCAACATGTTGGGACCTTGCGAAATGGCTCGATTTTTTTAAATCAAAGTGGAAGCAAATGAAGTTGTAATTATTTTGCTAGTCATTTGCGGTTGCTGTTAGTGGGAGGGGCATTCTCATTCCAGAGAGCATCTGATTGGAGAAAATCTGTAGTGCAACATGAATCATAAATATTCTATTTTTGTTTTCAGAAGGCAAAGTTTGCTAAAAGATAGTTGGATAGAAAATAGATTTCTTTTGTCTTTAATGTAAACTAAAATCAATTGAATTAGCTGTGCATTATCAGGGGAAATCACAACATCTGTTGGGAAGAACGACTGACCTCTCTCCTGTCTGTAAAGCAGGAGATGCCTTCCTTTTGTTTACACACATCCATTTTTTCAAGCGCTTCGCTCCCTGCGTTTCTCCATCCATCAGAATTAAAGGCTCACCGCGGCTGCCGTTCCCTGAGCGCGTCAGTGTCACGATAATAAATCAACGAGTGAGTGTGTGTTCATGGCGGGATCTTCCGGTGCTCACATATTCCAGAGACAGATGAGTTGTTAATAGAAGTGTGTGTGTGGCTGAACATTACCTGTGTTACACAGCATATCCTGTATCCTTTACACCTCCTGACAGCCGACCCAGCAGGGGTCGTGACCTCTGTGCTTATCTTCAGCTTTGATCTACTCCTTATTCATTCACAGTGTTTCCCTCCGAGGACGCTTCTCTCTTTCTCTCTTGCTCTCCCTCAGTGGTTCACCAGGCAATGTCAACAACACCCAGGAGCCGTAGGGTAAAGGGTCGTGGGTCGGGACCCTTGAGAACCTTCCAGTGTTGTCATGTCAAGGCGATGCAGGAGTGACCGCTGAAACTGCTGACAGCGTTGCATGACCGTTGTTTGAAATCTGACAACAATTAAAGCGCCCTTAACAAGCCATCTGATTTCCCATGCGTCTCACATCAATACAACGTCTCCTTCTCCTTCACACATTTATTCATTTATTCAATTATGCATTCACCTATTGACTCATTTTGGCCCAAATGCCTCAGCCTGTCCACGCGTGCGTGCCTGAATAAATATGTGCTCCTTCATGCATGTATAAGTGTGTTTGTGTGGCTGTGCGCATGTGTGAATGTGGTGTCAGCAGGTTGGAATATATTAGAAATATTAAGTGTTAACAGCTTATGCATCAATTCCCACAATGACTGGTAACCAATAAGAGAACAAGAACTTTTCTGGACACGCCACTGCTTACTATTTGCTTGCTATTATTACTAATACTATACTAATATTGAGATCACAGTTGTTTACCTCCATTACTCATGCATTTACTGAACTTTGAACTAGTTTTTTTTTTTTTGTTGTTTTTTGTAATTGAACTGTAAAATCGGACCAATTGGTCTTGATAGCCTTTTCTTCCCTGTTTCTTATATATTTATATCCGAGTGAAATGTCTTCTGGAATGACAAAAAAAAATACACAAATTTCACGATTTAATTTAATTTCGATTATGATTCATAAGCTAAATTACACATAAAGAACTTCTTATAATAATAACAACGTTTTAATAAATTAGTAATAACATATATGTTTGTATTCCTTTTTTTAATATATACAGTACATTTAAATAGTGGCTGTCATTAAAAACATGGCGTATTTATTCAAACACATTAAATATTGAATAACGGGTTAAGTAAAATACAATGAATATGCAATATATTGCATATATTTAGCAAAATGCTCCTCTTGCGTTAATTCTTTTAGCTAACTAGTAAGTTTTTGGACATTGAATGGCTTTTCTGAGGTAAAAGTAACATTACGTGACATGTTGACAAGCTGTTTTATTGATGTTTTTCTGCTGTTGAACTACTGGTTGAGCAATCACATGAGACATGATGTGGATTTCACTAAGTTGTACTGTATCTTTCAACATACCTTCTGATGTTCATTCATGTTTATTTTGTGCTGTAATTAGTAGTAAAGTGAATGAGATGAATGGTTTACGTGCAGCTGCTTCTCTTGAACTGAGGCGCTACAGCAATCTGTCATGCCATATTAAAAAACGGTATTTATTGTTTAAATTTCATAATAAAATTGACAGAATTTGAAAGGTAATACTTTGTTTCATAGCTGAAGTAACAAAGCACAAAGCTTATTGCGATTTATTGAATGAGAGGCGCGCTACAAAAAAACAAAAAAGCAAAAAAAAAAATGGACTAAAAAGATCGATTCTTAGGAAGAATCAATATCGGTTCTTCTAAAATAGAATTTTTAACCCAGCCCTAGAGGTTAATGTTTTTGATTTAAAGATTATGAGTGTGCATGAATAATAATAATAAAAAAAGATGCAAGCCAGCAAGGATAAATCATTTATAGTAAACACTGCAACAAAAAATAAGAATTTTGATTTCATGGTGACTTTAAATATAATTATACTGAAAAAGTAAATAAAAATGTAACAATTATAAAACAATTAAATAAAAATAAATAATGTAATATAAGTATACACATTTAAATAAGTAATATAACAATAACAAAAAATGAATAGCAATTGTTAATGTATTGCCCTTAGGGTTTTACCCTTTTGGTTGCAGCTCAGATAAACTACATTGTAAAAAAATTATTTTGATGATTTGTTATCAAAACATTTTTTTCTTTTGTCAAATCAACTTCAATAATGTGGTTCAGATAACATAATATTTTAAGTTTCTGTTGATGAAATCAATCTCCTTCATTGTATTAACTCAAATTTTTAATTTCAATGAATTCAAAATTTTAAGGCAACCAGGTAACTTAAGCCATCAATTCTTTTTTTATAGTGTACTAGACTACACCACATCTCAAAAACAGGTCACATTGTGCAGTCTTACATCAATGTTTTTAGCAATTATATATTCCAAATTACATAGGCCTATAAAATTTAGTTTTTTCCTTAAGGGGAACTGAAAATCATATATTATATATATATATATATATATATATATATATATATATATATATATATATATATATATATATATATATATATATATATATAACAAAGCAAAAGTGCAATTTTCTTTACTGGATCTATCTTAATACAGATGGGCCTCCACATTTCTAAAGACATAATGACATTTTTTTTTAGATAGCACAAACTTGTAGTTAGCTGTCAAAATTGTAGTCATTGGATTAATTTGAACTGCTCTGACTGGTTGTATCCACTCAGTTCCTTTTTAAAGACCACAAACAAAACTTAAAAAAACAGCTAATTCAACAGCCAGTTCTCAGTCCATAACCAATCTTCCATGTTGCATGAATGAGGTAATAGTGTTTTTGAGATGTTTTCATGAAATTTCCATCTGAAGTCATCCTCTGTACATGCCGTGCGGTTGCGGGCTCTTGTCTACGATGCACTTTACGTGATATTTTACATTTTCCAGCCTTATATCCTCTTGTCAGGTTTTCAGACACCATGTAAAGTAGGGCACTGAATTGATTCTATTAGAAAGAGCCGCAGAGTCGAAAGAGTTAGTGGTTTATGGAGAGTTGATGGTGTTCCTTGTAGTTAAGGACTGATGAAAGCTTTCATTACATGAGCCAAGCATTGCTGTTTAATCAGATCCTTTTTACTCGAAATTGTGGTGGTGGTTGTATCAGATAGAAATTGTAGATTGTATAAGAAGGAACTTTTATGTGTTGTAAATGTCACTGTGTACATATACAGAGTATATTTTCACAGCAAACACACTCAGTTATCTTAGAAGGGACAATCTGTATCCCATGGCTGTACTTACTGTTTAAACAGCTTTCACCAGCCTCTCTGTTTGTCTCTTCCCACTGACTTCTGTTCCATTCTGTCAGCAGCCTGGATCATGTAATGGTGAATAAGTACAAGGCTGATAACAGTCCTGTCTGTCTGTAAGAGCCGAATTAGAAAAGAGCTCATTTGCTCAAGCTTCTAATTATCCTGTCGCACCAAACCGCACAGAGGCGAGAGTTGAGTTTGAGAAGGTCTTTTAAGCAGGGCCAGCGGTGCAATGACTCAGTCCTTTTGAGTAACGTGTTCCTGTATACAGTATGTTTGTACATATGTGTGTGTTTTTTTATGTAAACTATGCTGTTTTTCATAAGGGAAATGTCACTGTTGCAACTTTCATCCTGCTCTAGCAAAATGTGATTATTATGAAATTCTCGCCTCATTAAGGAGGATTTAGTAAAATTAGTATTTTATCATCTGTTTGAATGACATAAGGAAGTAGTTTTTATAATAATTTAATAATACTAATACTAATTATACAGTAACACTTTACAATAAAATTTTATTTTATTTATTATTTTTGTTTATTATTATTTTATTATATTATTATTTTTTATTATTAATAACATTTTCAACTTTTTTTCAATTAATGTTTTTGCAAACCCCAGTTTGCAAACACTGCATGAATGTTTTGGTTGTTATAATAATAATAATAATAATATAGTGAATAGTGAATATACACATTGATAAAACAATAATAGAGTTAAATAAATAAAAAAATGTGACTTTGACATTGTAGTCTCTATAATGTTGCTAACTATTTTCCTCACACAGTATACAGTAAATGGGTCTTATGTTTATTAAATAATTTTTTAGAAAGGGGTCCCTCACAAATATTATGATATTTGAGGGTCCTTATTCCTTGGCATGAAAAACTTTTAAAACCTTTATGAATGAGTCTGGAGTCATGAAATATGGTGCATGAATAGAATTGGCTACTTTTACAGTTGAATGTGGCATCAGAATGATGTTTATATGATTTAATAATATAGTATAAGAGTGACATTTGATGGTGCTGGAATGACGTTTATGAATTTGTGTTGCAATATGCAAAACTGTGGCTGCTAGATCAAATGGATTATTAGGTATAGTAGTCTGATGAGTGATATCCACATGCAGACTGTAATGGTGAGAAATGTCTTATGTAAATATTATGACAGCACACAGAGGACAGGTTTCGTACTGCTGCACTTACTGAAGAGTTTCTGTAATGATATTGATGGTGGGATACCATGTTAAAATACTGATTGATTACTAACAGAAGATCTATGGCACATACAGACTCCTGATCAATTCACTTATCGAATGTTAGTGAGCACATCTGCCCACATATTGAACTCAGCATTTAAAATCGTTTAAAATCAAACAAACACCATGTCATTATTGATTTATTTACATGACTCATTATTCAAACACACACTCTAAAAAATGCTGGGTTAAAAACAACCCAAGTCGGGTTGAAAATGGACAAACCCAGCAATTGGGTTGTTTTAACCCAGCAGTTGGGTTAAATGTTTGCCCAAACCTGTTGGGTAGTTTTACTTAACTCAACTATTGTTTAAAAATTTCAGCACTGTAAAAAAAAAATGTGTTCACTCAACTTATATTTTTTAGTTATCTTTTTGCTTTGACTCAGTTAAGTTTTATTGACTTAATCTACTAAGTATGTTCAACTTAAAAAATTTAGTTGACACAGTTAAAATAGTTGGCCCAACAACTTATTTCAACTAACCTGGACTTGTAAAGATTAGTTGAAATACGATAACTTAAATTTTCAAGTTATCTGTACTAAAATTTATGTTCATTGAACTAAAAATTTTTCTCAACTTGCAACAGCACATTCAACCAAATAATTAGATTTTTCCATACAAATGATTTTATTTTCCCTTACAATTCAATAAATGTTAAGGGCAAACTCAGTTAACATTCAAAGGATTACAGTGATTTTTTTTTTTGTAAAAACATTTTAACTGTAAAATATAGCGTAAACATCTCTTAGTAGATATTCGAAACAATTCTGAATATTTTCAAATACAAACTCAAAACTACATTATACATTACAGAAAAATAATTTAATTTCAAAATAAAACAATCTGTCAAATAAAAAGGTATTGCAGTTTCATAAATTTTAATGGTGAAAATGCATGGAAAGTGTATTCATGTATATATATATAAAAAAAAGTCTCAGTTCACACAAAAAATGGTAATACCATTGTTAATTGATCACTCTCATGCCATCCAATACCTTTTAAGACTTGCCTTTGTTGGAAGACGAATTAAGATACTTTTAATGATTTGTGAGCTTTCTGTCCCTCCTTTGACAGCCTACGCAACTAGCACTTTCAAGGTCCAGAAAACACATCCTTAAAATGAACCCAAAATATCTTGAAAATTAACATTTATTAATATGTTTAATAAATGAACATTTTTATTTAATTTTAGATTCATTTTAAGTCAGCCATATAGTCATTTTCAAACAATAGTTGGGTTAAATAAAACTACCCAGCAGGTTGGGCAAACATGTAACCCAACAGTTGGGTTAAAACAACCCAATCGCTGGGTTTGTCCATTTTCAACCC